>NC_088367.1:52432983-52435483 GCF_034508935.2 Berghia stephanieae
CAAATTCTCTTTTTCAGTGAGTGTGGAAACACGGTTTGGTCAACACAACAAATTCTCTTTTTCAGTGAGTGTGCAAACACCGTTTGGTCAACACAACAAATTCTCTTTTTCAGTGAGTGTGCAAACACGGTTTGGTCAACACAACAAATTCTCTTTTTCAGTGAGTGTGCAAACACGGTTTGGCGAATACAACACATTCTCTCTATCAGTCATTGTGTTAAATCTCTTAGAATTGATGAGTCCAGCGTCACGAATCATAAACCAATCAGAATATTCTTCGCTATTTAGCCCGTTCCGTCCCCACCCGACTTAACATTTCCTGACAATGAAAAGACATGTCAAACATTTGTGAAATTCTTATTGTGCAACAACTTACAAATAAAAAAGCTTCAAACAGATTTTCTAAAAAAATTCGAAACGATGCAAACGTGAATTTCTTTGTGAAAATACTATAAGACCAAATTTACTTACATTTGTAACACGGAGGACTGTGCGTACATCTCATAAAACATATTAATTTCTGTAATCAATGTCGAATAGGCACACCAAAATAAAACCCCGTGTAGGTCATTTCCACCAACAAGAATAAGACAGAATGATTGTAGCCTGGGCCAATCTATTCGATGGGACAAAGTGAGACATTCATCGATGTCTGAGCATGTCCAGCCATGGCTGTTATCTACAACAAGACTCTTGTTTCCATCTCAAGCTGTTTCAATTTGATAGTCAACACTTGACCATCATTCTCCTCCTCCTCCTCCTCTTTCTCCTCCTCCCACTACTGATGTTACTGTTACTACTACTACTACTACTACTACTACTACTACTACTACTACTACTACTACTACTACTACTACGACTACTACTACTACTACTACTACTACTACTACTACTACTACTACTACTACTACTACTACTACTACTACTACTACTACTACTACTACTACTACTACTACTACTACTACTACTACTACTACTTCTTCTTCTTCTTCTTCTTCTTCTTCTCCTCCTCCTCCTCCTCCTCTTCCTCCTCCTCCCCCTACTGATGTTACTTCTACTACTACTACTACTACTACTACTACTACTACTACTACTACTACTCCTACTACTACTACTACTACTACTACTACTACTACTACTACTACTACTACTATTACTACTACTACTACTACTACTACTACCACCACCACCACTACTACTACTACTATTACTACTACTACTACTACTACTACTACTACTACTACTACTACTACTACTACTACTACTACTACTACTACTCCTCCTCCTCCTCCTCCTCCTCTTCTTCTTCTTCTTCTTCTTCAGACTTTCTGATTAAAATTGTCCCAACTCTCGGGAGCCTCTGTGGTGTAATTGTAGCACGTCTGACCGGTAATCAGAAGGTCTGAGGTTCGATCCCCAGTCGAGGTGGACTGATTTTTTGAGGTATTTTTTTTTCTTGTATTTTTCTTTCTTGCTTTGTCTGGCACCTTTCAAACAAACTTGTTCAGTTCTTGATCTAACACCGGTACCTGCTCCTTCATTTTTTAAATTTGATATAAACCGCTTTTAACACATTAGTGGAGTTTGCTCTACATAAAAGCTCAGCTTTTAATGTTAAAGTCCCGATAGCTCAGTTGATAGAGCACTCACTTCACACGCAAAGGAACTGAGATCGATCCGGGTAAAGTCGATATTTTTTATGACTGTCCCCCCCCCCACAGTCCACCCAGCAGTGATTGGGTAGCTCGGTCTGTTTGATCTGGCGGAAAGTAGATAGATTAGCGTCCTATCCAAAGGGTAGCAAACAATTGCTTTTGTTCCGTTTTACATTACAAACTCTGGCTCCAAGGGTCGGGTGGACGAAAGTTTTACGTGTTGACGTTTACGAGTCCTAATTGAATCAAATTAGCTGAATCATATGATATCTACACCACAGTACTCTTGAAAAAAAAACCCATATTTTAAAATTTGGCCAGAAAACTCGTCCTTCAAATATCGATCGATTTAATTGACCCTCATCTTGGCAAAAACTCTCAAACCTGGGACTTGGCGAAGCCACGCCCATCGCTGGACCAGTCGTCTCTATCGTTACTAATATTATTATAATAACATTATAATATTATGGGGAGTGAATAATTAAGATATCCGACATTTTTTTTCCTGTAATGTTCATCTCATATCTCTTTATACATATGTACACGATGTCCGATTTGCACAGATTTACACAATAAAACAACAACAACAACAACAACATACACGGTATCCGACTGGTACAGATTTACACAATAAAACAACAACAACAACAACAATAACAACAAATTGAGCTTTAATATAGCGTAATATCCACTACACGTGCTCAAAGCCCTTCACAAAGTGTCCCTGACCAACAGCAACACGTAACATGTAGAACAGGACAAGACGTCAGTTAGGCGATATTACAATAATTTTTTTTCCGATAGAGACAACGCTGTTAATGGTCAGATACTCATTTATACCTGAG
>NC_088367.1:52452983-52462983 GCF_034508935.2 Berghia stephanieae
AAAACGCTTTGACCACGTTTAATGGACATTGCGCTATATAAAACTCTTTTTTTTTTCTATTGATAGAACGAATTTGACGTCATTCAGGTCTTTGTTATAATTTTTGCCATCCGCGTTCATGAGTAATTCTCACAAAACTGTATTAACCAGACTATAAAAACGATCAAGGTTACACAACGTTTTGTAAGTTGGTCCGTTAGACTTCCGGATGGCAATGTTGTGAGCTTCTTAACCAAACGCATACTGTCTATATACAGGCTACAGGTTGTCCATAAAGTCTGGGTACATGTCGTATTTCACTTTATATTTTTTAAAAATTCATTTATGCTCTAGATTGTGGATATTTGGCTGAAAAATACTTTCCGAGGTCACATGTTGTTAAAGTACGATTCATTTACATCCCAATTGGATTCAATAGTCTGATGTCACGCCGCCTGGTAACGGTTCTAAACAAAGAAAATCATTACTTTTTATTCTTCATGCTGGCTAGAACTTTTCATATGCCTTGTGATCAAAATGCGCAAAAGTAAAAAAAATGATCAAATTTATGTTTTTTCCCCTCTGGATACGCTTTTATGCTCGCCGAGAAATATTTCATACGGGCGTCCGCCATTGTTCCGATAGTTTAGAGGCAGTGTTACTAAGTTACCATGCGTCATTAGGAAGGAAGTGACGTTACGACTGTTGAAGAGTATTAGTTACCATGTACCAGACTTTATGGACAGCCTGTCTAATGCATCCAACGGACCAATCAAATTTCTTCCTGAAGCCAAAAGCTACCCACAATGCATTACCATACACCGAGTAAAACATGAATATTCATCTGAAAGGCAAATCAATTAAGTAAAATCAATAATAAAGTAAAGCGAATAATAATAATAATAATAATAATAATAATAATAATAATAATAATAATAATAATAATAATAATAATAATAACAATAATAATAATAATAATAATAATAATGATAATGATAATAACGATAATAATAATAATAATAAATAATAATAATAATAATAATAATAATAATAATAATAATAATAATAATAATAATAATAATAAAAATAATAATAATGATAATGATATGATGATGATGATAATAATAATAATAATAATAATAATAATATATAATAATAATAATAATAATAATAATAATAATAATAATAATAATAATCAATAATAATAATAATATAATAATAATAATAATAATAATAATAATAATAATAATAATAATAATAAATAATAATATATAATAATAATAATAATGATAATAATAATAATAATGATAATTAATAATAATAATAATAATAATAATAATAATAATAATATAATATAAATATAATAATAATAATAATAATGATGATGATGATGATGATGATGATGATAATAATAATGATAATAATATATAATAATTAATAATAATAATAATAATAATAATAATATAATAATAATAAATAATAATGATGATGATGATGATGATGATGATGATGATGATGATGATGATGATGATGATGATAATAATAATAATATTATTAATAATGATAATAATAATAATAATAATAATAATAATAATAATAATAATAATAATAATAATAATAATAATAATAATAATAATAATAATAATAATATAATAAGCTTATTTTAAAATGTAATCAATCGATAGATTAATTATTTAATTGTGAAAGGATAGGCCATGCGATGGTCAGTGCTGCTGTCCGTGGGTGGACACTGAATGTATTATCACATGGCCTGTTATCATGGATTCCTGTCCGTACCCGTCCCGTGTGATAACAGATATCACATCGTCTCCAGTAGAGTTATCAACCAATTGATAAGATGAAGATGATGATAATGATGATGGCAGTGGTGTTACCCAAGGCTGTGTGTCCAAAGCCCATAGGTCATGGAATTCGTTTGCCATTACTGATTACTCAACATTAAATTGCGGCTATGTGATCTTGCGGTACGTAGGCCTCTCGCATTTCGGATCGGAAGGTTCTCGGTTCGAGCCTCATCGCTCGGCGCATAGTTGAGTCCTTGTTACAAAGGCTTTTTACTAAATATTCTCTCACCGTACTTAGGTGTAAAATGAGTCCTTGGCTGTCAACAGCGTTGTTTCTGTCGGGGGAAAAAATTGTGATATCGCCTAACAGGCGTCATGTCTTGTTTTACATTATATTACGTGTTGCTGCCAGTCTTTTTGGATTTTAGTGTCAGACCATAACATAATGATGGCTACGGCCTGACACTGAAATCAAAAAGGACTGGCAGTTTGACGTCATTATTTGGTTTTTGCACCGCCTAGTGAGTTGTCGTTAGTAGAGCTCATGGAAACAAGTTATTTCATTGGTTGAACTATTGAATACAACTCACGATTTGTTTTCTTCTGTGGCAAAAGACTGGCATTTTTACGTCATTTTTTGGTCAGTGTCGGGCGATAACTTTACGAAGGCCACGGTTTCACCACAAGACAATGGAGATCAAAGTTTACAAACATGATACATTTATTACGAAACTAAGTTACATATAGATAGGATACGC
The DNA here is from genome assembly GCF_034508935.2 of Berghia stephanieae. Lineage (NCBI taxonomy): Eukaryota > Metazoa > Mollusca > Gastropoda > Nudibranchia > Aeolidiidae > Berghia > Berghia stephanieae. Next base: position 52,455,526 of record NC_088367.1, read on the forward strand.
TTGGCTCATAACATTGCCATCCGGAAGTATAACGGATCAACACACAAAACTATTTGTAACCATGAACTTTTATAGTGTGGTTGATACAGTTTAGTCATAATCACTCACAAACGCGGATGGCAAAATACAATAACAAAGGCTTGAGTGACGTCATCTTCGTTCTATCTATACTCGTACAACACAATCAGGAAGGGGACAATGTTCTATTTATCAATTCATCCTTCTTGTCTCTCTCTGACATCCACGAATAAGAAACACCACAATAATATATTAAAATAAATAATTGAGCTTTATATAGCGCAATGTCCACTAAATGTGCTCAAAGCGCTTTACAAGGGGTCCCTGGTCAACAGCAACATTTAACATGTAGGACGGGACATGACCCCTGTTAGGCGATATTACAATTTTTCGGACAAAGACAACGCTGTTAACGGCCAGGCACTCATTTACACCTGAGTACGGTGAGAGAATGTGAGTAAAGAGCCTTTTCCAAGGACTCAACTATGCGCCGTGCAGAGCCGCTAGGCCTACGTGACTTTTTCAATGCAACACAGTGCAGCGGGTATTCGAACCTGGTAGCTTTTGGGTGGGAAGCAAAGACCGTGCTACTGGGCCACGCTGCCCTTTAAGATTGAACTTTTTTTTTATATAAGGCAATATCCACTAAACGTGCTCAAAGCGCTTTACAAGTGCCTTAGCCAACAGTAACAGTTAACACGTAGGACGGGACATGACGTCTTTTTAGGCGATATTACAAAAAAAAAATTTCGAACTGAGACAACAAAAACAAAAACAAAAAAAAAAAAAACATAAAAAAACCCTGTTAACGGCCAGGTACTCATTTTACACCTGAGTACAGTGAGAGAATGTGAGTAAAGAGCCTTTTCCAATGACTCAACTATGTGCGCTCGAACCCAGGACCATCCGATCCGAAAGCGAGTGTCATACCACTAGACCACATAGCCGCATAATGCGTAGGGAGTACAGATATTCTCTGAGGTGTATCAATTGGATTCAATAGTCTGACGTCACGTCCGCCCAGCAACCAGCAGCTTGGTTCTCAACCAAGAAAGTTATGTGTACATTTTATTCTTTATGCTGGCTAGAACTTTTTCACATGTCATGTGATCAGAATTTATAAAAGTCAAAACATGATCAGATTTATAATGTTTTTCTCTTCTGGATACACTTTTATGCTCGTCGGAGACGTATTTCATAATAAGGGCGTCTGCCATTGTTCCGATAGTTTAGAACCAGTTACTAAGTTACTATTCGTCATTACGAGGGAAGTGACGTCACAACTGTTGAAGCCTATTGCAATGAATTTTTTCGAACGGTTTCAAGGGTACGAGCTAAAGAGTGTGATTGTGAATTTAGAAATGGACTTTAACACTAGAATGAATAAAGTTGACAACACACAGCTCTTTGTTCTTGATTTGAGACCAACAGATGGGTGAGTAGTTCTCACTAGATTCTCTCAACTGATGCTTTGCACTAAGCCAAAATGATCACAACATTTCGTCGGTCGGAAATAACGGACCAATACACAAAACTTTGTGTAACCTTCAACATTTATATTCTGTTTAATACCGTTTAGTGAGAACTACTCATATATATGGATGGCGAAAACCAGTAACAAAGCTCTGAGTGTCAACTTCGTTCTACCTATTGATAGTATGCGCTTGGCGAAGAAGCTCATGACATTGCCATCCGGAAGTATAACGGACAAACACACAAAACTATGTGTAACCATGAACTTTTATAGTCTGGTTAATACAGTTCAGTGAGAATAACTCACAAACGCGGATGGCAAAATATAACAACAAAGGCTTGAGTGACGTCATCTTCGAACTATCTATAGATAGAACCAAGATGACTTCACTCTGGGCTTTGTAATTGTATTTTGCCATCCGCGTTTATGAGTAATTCTCACTAAACTGTATTAACCAGACTATAAGCGTTTAAGGTTACACACAGTTCTGTGTGTTTGGTCCGTTATACTTCCGGATGGCAATGTTGTGAGCTTCATAATCAACGCATACTATCTATAGACACCTAGATAACCACGCCTCTCGGACAGTCGCCATAATGTAAACAATGCTATTGATTGGTAAACATCGCGAAATAATCAAGTTTGGTTTTCGATGGCATGTGTCTAAGTAAAATACCCACTGTTCTACCGCTTGGAACCAACACAGAAAACTATTTGTAAACTTAAAAGTTTATAATGTGATCGAGAAAATCGTGTGATGACTAGTCACCCATTTGGCGGTATTAACAAAACACAGAGAGGTCGATTTTAACCACGTAATTGTTTATAAATAAACATCTTTGTTTGTCCGAGCACGTGTGAACGTGTGTCACAAATTCCATTATTTGATTGGTCATAAATCTACTGATTAATTACTGCTGTTAGTCGAAGGCAAAAAATACACACCTATAGATAGTATGCAGATGACGTCACTCAGGCCTTTGTTATTGTTTTTGCCATCCGCGTTTGTGAGTTGTTCTCACTAAACTGTATTAACCAGACTATAAAAGTTCATGGTTACACAGAGTTTGTGTGTTGGTCCGTTATACTTCCGGATGGCAATGTTGTGAACTCCTTGGCCAAGCGCATTCTATCTATTATTCCCTTCAGATAGTGTGCGTTTGGCTAAGAAGCTCACAACATTGCCATCAAGAAGTATAACGGACAAAACTATGTGAAACCATGAACGTTTTTATAGTCAGGTTAATACAGTTAAGTGAGAATTACTCGTAAACATGGATGGTAAATAACAATAACAAAGCCCCGAGTGACGTCAACTTCGATCTATCTATATATAGATGAGTCGTTTCAACTCCCAAAACTATAGATGGAATAAAGTTGACGTCACTCGGGTCTTTGTTATTGTTTTTGCCATCCATGTTGATGAGTAATTCTCACAAAACTGTATTATCCAGACTATAAAAGGCCATGGTTACACATAATTCTGTCTTTTCCTCCGTTATACTTCCGGATGACAATGTTGTGAGTTTCTTAGCCAAGCGCATACTATCTATTCTTAGTGAGAATCATCACTTATCTGGCCGTCTAAAAACAATAGCGAGTTAACGACTACAACGATCGACTAACGAATGGAAGAAGACAGAGACCTGTCCTAAGACTCTGAAGACAGATCGTCGTTTTCTCCCAAGTTATCGTCAATCGTTGTAGGATGAGAACGCGATCGGCAACACGCTTCAACAGTCGTGAAGTCACTTCCCTCGTAACGACGCATGGTAACTTAGTAACGGGCTCTAAACTATCGGAACAATGGCGGACGCCCTCATAAAATATTTCTCCGACGAGCATAAAAGCGTATCCAGAGGGGAAAAAAACCTATAATAAATCTGATAATGTTTTTACTTTTACACATTCTGATCACAAGACATATGAAAAATTCTAGCCAGCATGAAGAATAAAAACTACCGATTTTCTTTGTTTAGAAACAAGATGGCCGCTGTTGCTGGGCGATGTGACATCAGAATATTGAACCCAATTCGGTAACTTGCTAATCACAAAAAAGCGAGTGACTCAGACCTGCTTAATGCTACGGAAAATTCGTAAAATTACGATTTTTTTTTTCAACAGTTAGAGAACTCCATAGACGTTTTTGACTCCACAAATCTCGTTGAAAAGGAAAGTGTGGTTGTTTAGAAACTGTATACAGGACTTTGGAGCATTTTTTGATTATGCTGAAGGCAAATATTTGATTTGTAATGCTATAGATAGTATGCGCTTGGCTAAGAAACTCACAACATTGCCAAACGGACGTATACCGGACCGACACACAAAACTATGTGTATCAATGAACGTTTATAGTCAGGTTAATACAGTTCAGTGAGCATTACTCATAAACGCGGATGGCAAAAAACAATAACAAAAACCTGAGTGACGTCATCTTCGAACTCTCTATATATTGTCATTTTCATTTTTTCCATTTGAAACTACGAATTTTTGACATTTCAAATTGACAGATCTGGTGACGTCAACTTAATTCGTTCGATACTTGGACCATTCATTAGACAAGGGAAACAATCGATGAAATACTCGATAACTGTGAAGGGTTTGAGTTATCTTTTACTTGTCGTCTCTTGCCGTTTCATCACTGGTTCTTTTATCATAATATAGAGGCTGTGCGCTTGGGTAAGAAACTCACAACATTGCCATCCGGAAGTATAACGGACCGACACACAAAACTGTGTGTAATCTTGAACGTTTATAGTCTGGTTAATACAGTTTAGTCAGAATTATTCATAAACGTGGATGGCAAAAACAATAACAACGACCTGAGAGACGTCAATTTTGTTCTATCTATAGAATTTAATGAGAACTGTTCATAAAAATGGCCGGCTAACAACAATAACAAAGACCTGAGTGACGTCTACTTCGTTCTATCTACATTCATTGTCAGATTGTAGTTTTTGTAACACTAAGTCTTCGTAACCACTGGACCAATCGTCACCAAATTATGCATGGCTTCAACAGTCGTGACGTCACTTCCCTCGTAATGACGTATAGTAACTTAGCAACCGGTTCTAAACTATCGGACGCCTTTATGAAAAACTTCTCCGACGAGCATAAAAGTGTATCCAGAGGAGAAAACCATAATAAATCTGATCATGTTTTGACTTTTATACATTCTGATCATATGACATGTGAAACGTTTCTAGCCAGCATGAAGAATAAAAAGTACCGATTTCCTTTGTTTAGAACCAAGCTGCTCGTTTCTGGGCGGATATGACATCAGACTATTGAATCCAATTGCCATGAAGATGGTTTGCATGTATTATGAAATTGATTGGACATTCGGATGATTTTTACCGAAAAATCAAATTCGTTTCGTCATATCCCATGAAAACAGACGTCATTATTTTTAACACGTGGGTTGTGTGTCAGCCTTCCGGTTAGCGAGTATGACAATGAGGTGGGAGTACTTGCATTGAATCTATACCAGTTAGTGGTTCCTCTCACTGACGTGAAGAATGGCGTTCCATGACATTCAACTTCTGTAAGGAGATGGAACTCTGGTAGGGTTAGATATAGTTATTAGGGAGAACGAATAATTAAAATGGCTGTCGAAAAATAGTTGTTTAAAACATGAATGACTACAACTCCATTCCTTCTATCAACGATTAAGGTTACACACAGTTTGTTCGTTGGTATGGTGGCCCCGGCGGGCAGGCGTGGTGAGTGTCTTACATCAACGCAACCATCACTATTTGAACCAATCACTAAACAAGGGGAACAATTGTTGAAATACTCGGTCATCTCTGAATTAATTGAGTTATCGTTTCCTTTTGTCCGTTGATCAAACGACATCCAGTTGGGAAACCCAAAGAATAAAACAAAAAAAAAAAACAAAAACAAAAAAACAACAAACAACAAATCCCTCCCCCCCAAAAAAACAAACAAAAAAACAAAAACAAAACAACCTGTTCCTACCTCATTGGAGGGTGTAAAACCGCTCTTCCATAGACTGTGAATACATACAGTGGAAACCTGATATAACGGGGATGGTGGGACCAGAGCAAAAGACCTGTTATAGCCGATCCCTGTTACATCAGAAATACAAGGGAAATAAGCACATAATTGACTTTTTCAAGTGATCTAATACATCGATTACTTCCCTTGCCAAAAAAAAAAAAAAAAACTACATGCGACAGGGATTGTGCGCAATGTAAATTATAATACATGTATAGATCTAGATATAACTTTTTCTTTCTTCTTTTTTTTACCTTTCTAAAATTTAGCAGTTTTCCTTCTTGATTGTTCCCGTGTGAAAAGGCATTGTCCCTGTTATAGCCGATTTGGTTCAAGTGAGGCCATGCTATAACCGATAATTTTTAATAGAGACAAAGAGAGGTAAAAAACGAGGATTTGAAAAATCGCTGTTATACCCGATCCCTGTTATAACAGGGCCTGTTATAAATGGTTTCCACTGTACATTGTGCCATTGATCTTCTGGTGTCAAAGTGATGGTATCTTATTCTCCAATCTAGATATTATATGCTGGAGGCAATAAAGATCATCCATCCTCGCTCTCAAAAGGAATCCTTGAGAGCCATTAGACTCACGGAGCCTGTTTCCTTTTTATAGGACGCTAGTCAATCGCAAAGTACTTTCCTCCAAATCAAACAGACTCAGATACCCAATCACTACTGGGTGGAGACTTGTCTTTTGACCTCATGTTTCGGTCAGTGTCAGGCTATAAGTTTACGCAGGCTGCGGTCTTACCCCCCCCCCTTTCCCCCCTTTCTCTTCCACCCCCCCCCCCCGTGCCAATCATCCTACACACCTATCGTCGACATCTCGAACAATCGTGTGACGTCTCTACACTACACTATAGATAACAACAAACACATACGACAGAGACACTAACTATCCCCGATCAGAACTGATCTCATTTACATAATAATATATGCAACAACCACACATCCACAAAATACTTTATTCTTTATTTCGGCCATAAATCGTTTACTACTAATTGATTCGAACATTTATTTATGATGACTCCGATTGATGCATTGCATCTAGTTAAAATTAAAAAAAACTCACAACATCCGCCAGCCGGATATAACGAATCAGCACACAAAACAATGTGTAACCTTAAACATTTATAGATAGAATGAACTTGACGTGAATCGAATCTTTGTTATTGTTTTTTTTTTTTGCCATCCACGTTTATGAGTAATTCTCACTAAACTGTATTATCCGGACTATAAATGGTCAAGGTTACACATAGTTTTGTGTGTTGGTCCGTTATAATTCCGGGTGGCAATGTTGTGAGTTTCTTAGCCAAGCGCATAATATCTAAAGTCTGATTAATACAGGTTAGTTAGTGAGAACAACTCATAAGAATGGTTGGCTAAAAACTATAACAAAATAGGTGAAAGTGATATTAGGCTGCTGGAAGCAGCTGTGGACTGTAAAAAGTCATGAATAAAAATGAATATAACAGCTTCAAAAAAAGAACAAATTAACAAAACACGGAACGTTTCGGGCTCAACACCCTTCTTCAGCCAACAACAGATAAAACAATAAAGACATAAATACATGACTAAATTCCAGATAAACGACAGTGAAGGCATCTCATTTTCCAGCCTAAGTAAATGCTTGTCGTCAATAAATGAAATAAACCCTAGAGCGCAATATCTACGTAACGTGCTCAATGCGCTTTACAGTGGGTCTCTAGCCAACAACAACACTTAACATCTAAGACTAGACATGACGGCTGTTAGGCGATATTACATTTTTTTCCTGACAAAGAACACGTTAGACACTCATTTTACACCTGAGTACTGTGAGAAAATGTGAGTAAAGAGTCTTTTCCAATGACTCAACTATGCGCCACTCAGAGCGGGTCTCGAACCTTGGTCCATCCGATCCGAAGGCGAGAGTCATAGCCCTAGAAAACATACCCGCACCACTAT
>NC_088367.1:52467983-52477983 GCF_034508935.2 Berghia stephanieae
GCAATAACAATGTCGATTATACACCGACGCTTTTTTGAAACTCCACTCTTTTAAACATTTTTATCTACATTACAGAATATAGAAACTTTCGTAATGCACATATAGAAATAAAAAGTAAAGTTAATAAAATACCAATAACAGTATAAAATAACCCAATCATAGACCAGCTGATGGAATGGATAGTAGGTTACTATAATATACACAATATGAGTCAACCTTCATGCGGATGTTGTGGCCAAATGGGTAACTTGTCTGTCTTAGGCTTGTCGAAATGGATGCTGTGTGTTTGAATCCTGGCTCCAGCACATTTTGTTTTTGTTCCATAAAGTTTGAATTGTTTCAATAAACTCGTATTGGAAGGTAATATAAAAACCAAGGCACAGCCTTTGATCTGATTTGGGAGTCTGAGCATTCAGGAAACAGAGGGCAATGCTTGCATAACTTGGCACAATACACAAGTGTAAATCTTGATGATGTGTTTGTAAGTAAAACACTCACATGTTCAATTGGCTTGATCAGTCGTACCAAAAATAACTATATATAATAACCTGGTTGAGGGAATTAGCTTGAGTCATATAGAGTCCTCGACAGTTTTTTTTTTTTTAGCTTGAATCATTTAAATAAATAATAAATAAAATAAAATAAAATTCCCTTTATTCATCCCATAGGGGAAATTTGCCTCTAGGGTCTATTCCAAGGGAAGACTGAAATAATCCGGGCTTCAGCCGCTGTGCAGCACCGCAAATTGAGCTAGGGCGAGGTGACTTGCTCAAGGCCACACAGCACAGCGGTGGATGATTGAACTCAGTACCTTTCAGGTACGAAGCAAAGACCGTACTGCTGAGCCATGCTGCCCCACAGTTTGGTATTCTCTTCTGTTTTTTTTTTTTTTTTGTTTTTTGTTGTTGTTGTTTTTAAGAAATTTTTAAAATGAAATAAATATTGATAACCTTTTAAAATTATGTTGATATTAATTTTATTGAGGGAATCTAGGAACAACGACTCATCCAACTGACGGTTTAAAAAAACAATAACAATGAGCAGAGAGAGGTTGACATCGTTCTCGTTTGTCAACAACCATTGCTTGTGTGAGCGAGCTTGAGGGTGTCACAAATCCTGTGTTTTGATTGGTCGAAAATCTAATAATAGTTAATAGTCTTGGCATGGTTTTCCTTTTGTTGTGATTTCACAATGGCCGATAATTTGGCTGTAGTTTTCCCTGGAATGTAGATAGATAGGGATGGTGGGAATTTTGTTAAACTTGTATTTCGAATGAAATAGCACGTTTCAAAGATTTACCATTATCAGTGCATTGGATATTTTTTCCCAGCAGGACATATGGAATCATATTTACGGTTCATTCAGTACCAGTCACTTTGAGATCACCTTAAAGTTTCATCCAGACGCAAGCACTGGATCCCAGTCAAATGTTTATAAACCATTATATGAAAAAATAAAAAAAACCGAACTAACAATGCATCACAGAGAGAGAGAGACATGATTTACGATTACAAGGAAAAAAAATACCAACTCCCAAAACTAACACTATACATTTGACTGTTTCCCTCTCAACCAAGGACTCCAGAGATGGCCCGAATAAAAAAGTAAATATTTTCTATTTTAACTCAGGCTTCCTTGCCAAGGAGCTGTCTACTTGCTGTTCCATCTTTATTTTGTTTATTCATCTTTGTAATATTTCTTCCATCATGTTTTTTTTTTTTCACCAAGGGGAAACCCAGACATTGAAGCTTCCAGTTTATAAATGCTAAAAGCGATTAAAAATACAACAACAAAAAAATTTACCATTAGAAATGTATAGAATTGATGAGGTAGCAGTTTGACATTTGATTTTAGCCTTGTGCTTGTAGCCAATGCTATAGAGTGTTATGAAATACAGAGTGCTAAGGGTAGTTTGACCACACCGCTTATTTGTAATGCATTCAAAAGGTTGTAAGTTGACAGTGGCGAGTATCATACACAGTGGTAGGAAATGCATCATACACAGTGAGTGATAGGAAAGTATAAGTTGTCAGAAGTGTCATGTTACTTCCTGAACATGTGGGATGTACATCATTTGTGTTTCATTGTGGCGTATGTGTGGGTATGTATGTGTGTGTGTGTGTGTGTGTGTGTGTGTGTGTGAATAAATGATTATTTGATGTGCTTGTGGGTAGGTATGTACATTGTTTGTGTGCCGTGGTGGCGTATGTGTGGGTATGTCTGTGTGTGTGTGTGTGTGTGTGTGTGTGTGTGTGTGTGTGTGAATTACTGATTATTTGATGTGCTTGTGGGTAGGTATGTACATTGTTTGTGTGCCGTGGTGACGTATGTGTGTGTGTGTGTGTGTGTGTGTGTGTGAATTAATGATTATTTGATGTGTTTGTGGGTAGGTATGTACATCATTTGTGTTTCGTGGTGGCATATGTGTGGGTATATGTGTATGTGTGTGTTTGTCTATGCTTATGTATGCATGTGTATGTTTGTATAAGCACTTCATGTTAAGCTCCAAAGAGATAGATGCCATGGAATGCAAGCTTTCATCTTTCACGATGTTGATATTGATGTAAACAATTCAATAAGTGACCCTGAAGAGCCACAATATACCTATTTAATTCTGTCTCAAAAAAAAATAATTGAGATTTTATATAGCGCTATATCCACTAAACATGCTCAAATTGCTTTACAAGGGATATCTAGCCAACAACACTATTTAACATCTAGGATGGAACATGACGCCTGTTTTTTGGACAGAGGCAACGCTGTTAATGGCCAGATACTCATTTTACACCTGAGTATGGTGAGAGAATGTGAGTAAAGAGCCTTCTCCAAGGACTCAACTATGAGCTGCGTGAGGCTTGAACCCAGGGCTTCCAGTCCGAAAGGGAGTGTCATACCACTAGACCACATAGCTGCACATATATCATTATAAGTGGTTAAAGGGGAGTGGGGGGTTAGAAGAAATCTTGACTTCAACAGGGATTAAGCCTGGTCCCTTTGCATGTGTAGTGAGCGCTATCCCAGTTGAGATTATGGGGTTGATTGCAGACTTTGCTGTGTCTGTCTGGTCCTGAGTTCGATTCCCCTCACTCCAAAAAAGTTTTTAGCCTCTCTTGTCTTCTGAAGAAGGAAACTGTCATGGTTTGGCTGCAATGTGAGACATGAAGGTTTGTGCAGAACGGTGATGGAGGGTACCCTTGAAGGAGGAAGACAAAGGAAAGTTTGGATGAGCTTAATAATATCAAGGAATGGACAGGAATGAAGATGAAGGAACTGTTGAAGTCCAAAATTTTGAGAAGAATGGCGGAAAGTGGTGAGATCTGCATCCCGTGTGTCTCCCCTCCCCCCTCCCCACCCCGACGAACATCAGATCATGAATTAATGAAATGTCTTCTGGTATTTCTCTAAATTCCCTGTTTTCTAGGGGAAGTTTTGTGTTTGGGCTCTATTCCAAGGGGAAACTGGGTTTACTCAGAGGGGGGGGGGGGGGGGGGGGGGGAGTCAGCCGCAGCACAGCGCCTCAGAGTGAGCTAGGGCGGGTTGACGCTCAAGGCAATCGACCATGTTGGGTAGGAAGCAAAGATAGCACAGCTGAGCCCCTACTCACTTCATGTCATGTTACTGCATTGCATTGTCATTTTCTTTTTTTTTTAAATCCTACAGTTGTCACTGGATGTACGGATGGCATCGGCAAAGCTTACGCGGAACAGGTAAGATTTTAAAGCTACCATTGTGATCCATCACCTCAAAACCACTCACTTTTGGATTGGAAGGTCCAGGGTTTGAGTCCTGTTCTGAGCGGCACATAGTTGAATCCTTTGAAAAGGCTGTTTAACTTTACTCACATTATCTCACTGTGCTCAGGTGTAAAATGAGTACCTGGCCGTTAATGGCATTGTCATCCTACATGTTTAAGTGTTGCTGTTGGCCACGGGCCCCTGAAAAAGTTCTTTGAGCTGTTTAGTGGATATTCTGCTATATAAATGATCTAGTTTAGAAAAACATTTTTTAATGACATATAATATGAGGGGTACTAGAGATTGCAGGCTTAACCCAGATTTCCTGATTTTTTAAAATGTTTTAAAATTGAGCTTTTATATAGCGCACACAGGCGTTTATCGCTTTCAGTTTAGTTCGCCAGGTAAATCTAGCCAGTCTAGTGATGATGAGTCATAGCTTTACACTGAGAGAGGGAGACAATTTTTTCGCGGTTTCGATCGATTTTTTCTGAATTTCAAACTAATGTAGTATTGCCGTTATTAAGTGTAGCAAAAATATTTTTATACTACCAAACAGTTTATTAACAGAGTTTTTATTGATTATTTAATCATAATTATGATGGTGTTAAAAAGCAAGAGGGATAACCCATGAAATTGATACATAAATTTAAGTGAATTAAAATTTTAAAGAGAATATTTTAACATGTTCAACACTTAAGATTATAAAACAAAAGTAATGGAAATAATGTTGAATATCTGTAGAATGTAGACATATAAATTTTATACCAGTAGATTGAGGCGTTTTTGAGATATCAGTTCACCTGTACGTAAAAGTAAGGATTTTGAGTAAGGTAAAATTGAAATCCAATCACAGCATTGTCTTAATAGAAATATTTTGATAAACCAGAAACATAGTCAAATCTGATTCACTTATATTTATCCCAGAATCAACGAATTATAAGAATTCCATTAAAAATTGTTATATACGGACATTCATTTAAAAACAATCAAAACCACTAAGAAAATCTTAAAGAGTTCTTATAATTTTCATAACCTTATTTTTGAGATATCCCATGCCCATTACTTTTTTTATGTACTTGACTTGCACCTCTTTTAATTTGTGTGCCATATAGACTGCATATAGCACATCATTGGTGAAAGATAATGATCATATTCACCTCATTAAGTATTGTTTCTTGTTCTCATTGAACCAAAGGTATCAATACCTGCATCGCATTTCTTTAAATTATATACCAGTGAGATACATTTCTCGCAAATTGAAATATTGAAATATGTCACAATTTCACATTTGTATTTATAGTCAATTGTTGATAACGTCTAGAGTCCTTTAATCCTCTCAGCATGGCTCTGTACTCTTTCACAACAAATTCGACATATTTCATTTGTACTGGTGTGGTGACCGTCTTCAGTGTGTCTCTCCATAACCTGAACAGAACTTAAATAAGTAAATTTAAGAAATATCTAAAATTTCCGCTTAAATTCAATGAAATGAAACTAAATAAATGTCTCTTATCATCACTATCTAGTTTTATTATTGGGTTTCTAAAATATAATGAAATATTCTCCTCTTTGTTGGTAACAAAAAAAATTATTGAGATTCCTTTCCACACCCTCTATTCTTAAATCCCTGAATCTACATAATAAAGTATATATCATCTGAAAGATAATTTTATCTACTTTTCTCTGATCTCTCACACTTGATGGTAAAAAGTGTTGGTTTGATATTTTGAATTTTTAAATATTTCTTAAACTTATAATTTTAATATTTATTTCATAAAAAACTCTGATTATTCAAAAGAGCAAAACACAAACTTATCATTTAATGATGTAAATAAAAATAATTGCGTCTTGTAGAGGAAAAATTGGCCTTTGTATCTATATATGTTTGAAAATTATGAAAAAGATGCTGCGTCCACAATGGGCTGAGAAAATTGAGTATTTTAATGAAATTTCTACTACTCTCTGCCTGAGAGAAATTCAAAGAGATGAGAATTACCTGCAGACATAATTTATTGCCAATGCACGCCGTCTTGACAGGTGTTATCACTGTGGTTGACGGTGGATTGTTTACATTACTTGACGGTAGCCAGTGAGGGAAGAAGTAACTAAAGTGAAAGTTTGGGCCCTATTTAAACGGCTGTGCGCAATATCCACTAAACGTGCTCAAAGCGCTTTACAAATGGACTGAAATTTATTTCCAGCATCCAGATCATCCCAACGTAATACTGTTATCGTCAGATTAAAGACACTACACAAAAAAAGTTGTTGTGTACTAGTCCTTCAGAGCCATAAAGCCCATGGAACCAGAGTTAGTCGATTGTTTGCTACCTTTTGGATAGAACGTTTGTCTATCGAAAAATACTTTCTGCCAGATCTAACAGACCCAGTTACCCACTCACTGATGGGTGGATAATGGGTGTCAGAAAGTAATGAATCTTGACATCAACCGAGATCGAACTCTGTCTCTTTGCAAGTGAAGTGAAAAACTCGACCGACTAAGTTATTGGTACCCCCCTACTATCAAAACAAGTTTCACGTTTAAAAAAAAAAAATTCTTGGAAATAGATTTCAGGCTATTTCACTTTAACAGCGCCATTCCCACATCTCTCATTCGTCTTTGTTGTTTCTTTCATCATGTTCTGTTGATAAAGGGGAAACCTGTAACATCCATATTATGTTTTCGTTCATTAAATTGAAGCTTCCTTTTGATTTCCTATTGTTATTTATTGATGATCACATGACACAGTGACTGTTCGGTGCTCATAGTTTTCATCAGAACAGCGGTAAACCGCGATTTTTTAGAATAGAAGGAGTAGAAGGAGAAATTCCCTACTATTTAAAAAAAAATTATGCCTCCCCCCCTCCCCTATCTCCCATCAATCAATGTATTGGCAGTGAGAGAGATGATGTGTGGTGGAATGGAACACAGGTGTGCGGTTTTTCACTATTCAGAAGTTAGCTAAATTATCAGCATCAGTGATGGTCAATCATCTCGCTTGCTCAAAAGTTGGGTGCTCATGCACTTGAAATGGGGCTAATACCCAGACCTGCCTAGTACAACGAAACATTCGTAGAATTACGAAATTTTGGCTTCAATTTCAGAACTTCAAGAGCTGCTCTAAGTCATTAAAGCTTATTGAAGGTAAAAGTTGATGCCAGGCTACATAATTAAAATGATTTTGAAGTTTTATTTGATCCTTGTGGTGTTAAATTGTTGGTTTATAAAGTTTACTATAGCAACTACTGTTTTTATCTCCTAAAAACGACGAATGTTTAAATTTCCAAGTTGGCAGGTCGTCACCACAGTTATCTTCAAAACAACAATTTAACCCTCAAGGGTTGAATAACACTTCAAAACCCTGAACATTTTCTTGTCTGGCATCAACTTTTATTTTCAATAAAATAAATAAATAGATAAAAAATAGAATTCCCTTTATTCATCCCATAGGGGAAATTTGTCTCTAGTCTTTTCCAAGGGAAGACTGGAAAAACCCAGGCGTCAGCCGCAGTGCAGTGCCGCACATTGAGTTAGGGCGAGGTGACTTGCTCAAGGTCACACAGCGCATTGGCAGAGGTTGGAACTCGGTATCTTTTGGTTTCAAAGCAAAGACCGTACCGCTGAGCCACACTGTCCTGTTTTAATGACTTAGAGATGCTCAAGAAGTTCTGAGATTGGAGCCACAATTTCGTGATTATACAAATTTTTCATGGTAGTCGTCGGGTGTGCTTTAGGCAGTTGTTTGAAATGTTCCTCCTTTTTCACTATACGTCATCATGAGAACTGTTTATTGTCTTTATCGATTAGTTACTGGAAAACAAAACAAGAGAAATAGTCTTTGTCATCATCATCATCATCATCATCATCATCATCATCATCATCATCATCACTGTTATTATTATTATTATTATTATTATTATTATTATTATTATTATTATTATTATTATTATTATTATTATTATTATTATTATTATTATATATTATTATTATTATTATTATTATTATTATTATTATTTTATTGTGTAATTATTGTTACTATTTAATATTATTAATCTTTGATTCGGTTTAATCCCAAGATAATGATGATGCACATCATAATTCAATATTAATTCTATGTTTTCTCTCCTTCCAGCTGGCTGCCCGTGGCCTCAATATAGTCCTAATCAGCAGAACTCTATCCAAACTTGAGGAAATGGCCAAACAAGTCGGTGAGTGTTTGTTCTGTCTCTAGAACTTTTGTTGGTTTGTTTGATGTTCTTTTTTTAAAAAAAGTTCAGTTTTCTGCCTCTCCAATGGTGTTTGGAAACCTTGGTCGAATTAAGCGAGTCACTGTGTCAATCTTCAGTGTGGTCTTGTGGTGTGACACTCGCTTTCGGATAAGAAGGTTCTGGGTTTAAGCCTCACTTGAAGCATTGTCGAGTCCTTACGCTCTTTACTCACATTCTCTCATCTCACTCAGGTGTAAAAGATTATCTGGCCGTTAACAGTGTTACCTCTATTGGAAGAAAAAGTATAATATTGCATAACAGGCATCATGCCTCGTTCTACATGTTACGTGTTTCTGTAGGTTAGGGGCCTTTATAAATGCTTTGAGCACGTCAATCGTTCTAAAGTTGGGTGCTAATGTACCTAAAATAGGGCTTATACTCAGACCTGCCTAGCATTACGAAAAATTCTTAAAATTATGAAATTTTTGCTTCAATTTCAGAGCTTCCTTTGTCACAAGTGCTTTTAATTGTAATTATCATTTTTTTTTTTTCTTTTTTTTTTTCTTTTTTTTTTTTTTTTTTTTTTTTTTTTTGCTTTCTTATCTTCTGAGTGTTGCAAGCGATGTAAAACTCTTAAAACAAACACACAATCACAAACCCACACATTCTTTCTATCGTGTTACGAATGGGGTAAAATAGACTCTTGTAGCTAGAGGGTTGTTTAAATAAAATTTCAATTAATTTTTTTATCCTTTTTATCACAGAGGAGAAATTCAAGGTGTCAACTCAAATCATCGCCACAGACTTTGCCCGTTCTGATATCTATGATGAAATAGAAAGCAAGTTGGCTACTCTGGACATTGGGGTTCTTGTCAACAACGTTGGAACCTCCTACGACCACCCAGAGTTCTTTGCTGAAGTCGATTCACCCGATGTAAGTCATCTGCATGGAAAATAGTGCCAAGACTGGGCACTATACTGGTAATAGCAGTATTCTGTTCTTGAGACAGAGAAGCTGAGTTTTGGTACTAAATATATGTGCGGCTATGTGGTCTAGTGGTATGACACTCGCTTTTGAATCAAAAGGTCCTGGGTTTGAGCCTCGCTCAGCCCATAGTTGCGTCCTTGGAAAAGGCTCTTTACTCACATTCTCTCATCGTACTCAGGTGTAAAATGAGTACCTGGTTGTAAAACGCGTTGTCTCTTTCGTAAAAAATTGTAATATCGCCTAACAGGCATCGTGTCCCGTCCTACATGTTAAGTGTTGCTGTTGTCCAGCGAGCCCTTTTTAAGGGCATTGAGCATGTTTAGTTGATATTGCGCTATATAAAAGCTCAATGGGAGATAGATTAAAGAGGTCTCAGTGTCATTACAGGCACTCAAGTCTCTGATATCAGATGGGAGATTACGAGATGACCTAGGAAGCTCTTGAAGACGGGTAGACAATCTCTCATCACATTTAGTGGTGTTGATTGTGCGGAGTGTCTCTCTTTATTTAGCCTTTTAGTTAAAAGTCAAATAATATCTGGGAATTGCTGATATATCGCTCTCGTTCCTGGTAATGGCTGTCCCATGCTTTCAATACCAGTCATTTCTCTGTACTTAGAAACACGGACACTGCCTTGGCCTGATGGAGAGACTGGCTAGATCTGGCATGGCAGTTTTGAGCAGCACTGATTTGCATTGGGGCCGCAAATTCTGCAGTTTTTTAAAAGAAATTTTAGCAAATTTTCAAGACGATTTTTTTTTTCATTTAATTTGACAGGTCTTTTAGAACGTGAAAGATTTTTACTATCTCATATTCTTCCTTCTTACTGACGCTGATATGACCTTACATTTTTTGCAAGCGTAGTGAAATCCTTAAAATCAAACAAGTACCTTTCTCTTTCTTGAACTAATTATGGGTTATTAGGAAAATTAATTTGCAAATTTTGCAATTTTTTTGTTGCAAATTTAGCTGTTTTTAGCTTGCAAAATTTGAGATTTTTTTTTTTTTTCAAAAACCGCCATGTCAGTAGATGCTTCAGATTTTTGGACTATAGTATATGTGACCAATT
>NC_088367.1:52482983-52500483 GCF_034508935.2 Berghia stephanieae
ATGATATTTTTTTCATTGTAAATCATCTCTCTGTTATGCACTGTATTATGCTTTCTTTATATCATATATATATTTGTAAAACATTTGAGTGTGTTCCTCTTAGTGGGGACCTGTGCTTGTGTCTGGATGAGACTTTTAGTGATCTCAAACTAAGTACTTTGATAGAGTGTTTTTGGAATCTACACCTGTTTCTTATTTGAACCAATTCCCCTTTGTCTTCCCTTTTCTTGGATGCTTTATTGTAATTCTAGAACTTTTTACTATCCCATTT
This sequence comes from Berghia stephanieae, assembly GCF_034508935.2. Classification (NCBI taxonomy): domain Eukaryota; kingdom Metazoa; phylum Mollusca; class Gastropoda; order Nudibranchia; family Aeolidiidae; genus Berghia; species Berghia stephanieae. The sequence continues at coordinate 52,483,255 of NC_088367.1, forward strand.
TCTTCCTTTTTACTGGGGCTGATATGACCTTAATGTGTTGCAAGCGCCATAAAACCCTTAAAAACAAAACAAAACACGACAAATGCCTGGCACTCTGCATCTGACAAAATCTGAATAAAACAAAAACAAACATGATTAACTCCCTTGATTTGTAACAATTTATTGACTTGTGTCATAATATTTTTCATTTCTCTCACCACACTGCAGTCTGTGAGACCGTACTTTGTTGTCAGCAAGTTGAGCAAGTTCCGTAAACCCAGTGTGTTTGTGCCGTCCCCTACAACGTTTGTGAAGAATGCCCTCAATACCATTGGTGTTCAGGCTGTGACCACCGGATACTGGGCCCATTCTATTCAGGTAGGTGGTGAATAAAAAATAAAATATTACAGTCCACTTCGGACAAATAATCTTTATATCTTTACACTTTTATAATCTGTATGTCCCTTAATTTACACTATGTAATTATTCTTACAGCCTACAATATTATTATACTATATATACCTATTACGAAATGTTACTTTACCACATTATATTTACGTATATTATGTTTATGTATGCATCATTGTTGGCATTTTATACGTCTGTACAAAAATTTCCTTTTGGATGAATAAAGTACATTATTATTATTATTATTATTATTATTATTATTATTATTATTATTATTATTATTATTATTAATCGCAACTTTCGGTTATCTTGACGAGTGTGACAACAATGGTGACAATCCCTGCAAAACTCTGGTGTTCTGTGACCTTGGATAAGACACTTGACCCCACTTGATTCAGTTGTTCAATGAGTGCCAGGGTATAGGTAATGATGAATGTTGTAGGAGGGCAAATGCGACAGGTGACTTGAATCTTGTGAAATAGAAATTTGGTTCATTTTATTTGCGAGGATATAAAAGAAGCATCATGAATTACATTGATCATGATAAAACTTAAAATGTGTTCATCCTCCTCCTCTTCCTCATCATCATCATCATCATCTTCCTCATCATCATCATCATCATCATCATCATCATCATCATCATCATCATCATCATCATCATCACCATCATCATCATCGTCATCTGTAGCAGCACCAATTGTTTTGGGATCAATCCACAGTTTACAATTTCCTGTTCTTTTTCTCCTTCACACATTCATACATGAAAATAAGGTAGACACAATGGTACATGCAGATCCATATTTATTCATTCATTCATTCATTCATTCATTCATTCATTCATTCATTCATTCATTCATTCATTCATTCATTCATTCATTTATTCATTCATTCATTCATAAATGGTTGCTGTTCTACAGGACATGTACATCAGTCTGATTCCAATTGTGTTTGGTAAAAGCTTTCTGATGCAAGCCAGGAAAAGAGCCTTGAAGAAAAAAGCTGCCAACAATAAGAGTGAATGAAAGATTATTGATGTGTAGTTGTCGTGTTGAAGCATGTGATTGATTCTAGATGATGGGTAGAGAGAAGAGTGAATGAAAGATTATTGACGTGTAGTTGTTGTGTTGAAGCCTGGTCTGTGATTGAGAGGGAGTATAATAAGACACCTTACACTGATGCATAGTGGATGTGTGTTTTCTGGTTGATTCTGGATAGAGAGATGAATGGGAATACAATACACATAGGCTGTGTTTATTATGTCATTCTATTTTTCTTTCAATAGTCTTTCAGAGTCATTAGGCCCATGGAGCCGGAGTTTATCCCGGTTTCTATAGCGTGAAACGGACAATAGCAATTGCTTGGATAGGATGCTAGTCTATCGCAAAGTGCTCACCACCAAATCTAATAGACTCTGCTACCTATTCACTGCTGGGTGGACAGGAGTGGTGGATAGCTCATACGGTAGAGTCACGATCTCCCCGGCCAGGTGGAGTTGCCGTACCAGTAAGGTCTAGGGTTCGAGCCCCCATTGCCGCCGTGGAATATTTTTTCTCGATTGTCTTCTGGCACTTTCCTACTCACTTCCTTTCTTGCCTTTTCTTTGCCTGCCAGTTTATTAGTTTGGAATTTTTGCAATCTGAAAAGAAATTGGTGTTGATTTATCATTGTGTAGTTCTAAAGTTTCTCAATCTGGCAAATCCTTGACATGATGTAACACGAGTGGTCTCCCTTGATGTGGTATGTGATGTGGTATGTGATGTTTCTAGGGTCGAGCCTCGTTTGGCGCATAGTTGAGTCCTTGGAAAAGGCTCTTTACCGACATTTTCACACCGTACTCGGGTCTAAAATGAGTACCTGGCCATCAACAGCGTTTTCTTTGTTGTAAAAAAAAAAGGTAATATCTGCCTGACAGGCGTCATTTCCCATTCTACATTTTATGTGTTGCTGTTGGCCGGGGACCCTGGGTGGGGTTCCTGACCTCCCATAGTGGGCAGGGAGTCACTTATCATGTCTTCTATCCCTCTATGTCTGTTTTCCAATGTGCTTTCTGTCTTTGTCTTGGGATGAGATTACTTGGTTTTGTCCTGGCCCTGACTTGATACCTTAGTTGGGAGGGAAACAGTCAAATGTATAGTTAAGAGTTTTGGGAGATGGTATTTTTTGTCTTGTAAATCATCTCTCTGTTATGCACTGTATTGGTTCGTTGACATTTATATATGATATGTACAAATTTGAGTGTATTCCTTTTACTGAGGACCTGTACTTGTGTCTGGATGAGAATTTTAGGTGATCTCAAACTAAGTACATTGATAATAGTGTGCTCTTGGAATCTACATCTGTTCCATATTTAAACCAATTCCCTTTTGTCTTACTACCTTTTCTTGGGTGTACTTTAATTGTAATTCTAGAACTTTTTACTATCCCATTTTCTTCCTTTTTACTGGCTCTGATATCATATCACCTAAATGTGTTGCAAGCGCCGTAAAACCCTTAAAAACAAACAAACAACAATTGGTCAGGGACCATTTGTAAAGTGAGTTGAGCACATTTAGTGGATATTGCGCTGTATAAAAGCTCAAGTTTTTTTTAAAAAATTGATCAGCTTCCTAATTCTGTTTTGATATATAAACCTTTCCTAGTTTTTATAAAACTTTTTAAATAAATGTTTTCTATTTTTAGACGTGTTCAAAATGTTTTATTGTGTTGGATGTTACACAGCGATTATGTTGGAGTGTGTTTGTGTGTGTCGAGTTTCCCCAGCAGTTTTAACCGTGTAGTAGAAAGTAGACAACCCATTCTTCTCAGCTCATGTCTGCATCTGATTTATTTCAACTGAATATTTTGAATGTGAAACCGTTTATTTTCATGAACAAATCCTTTAAGAAATGATGAAAATGTTTGTGATTTTGTCTTAAAATGAAATATTTATACAAACTTGATCCTTGGATTAAGCTGATCCCCTTAGAAAAACCTCATTACGTTTGCATATGTGTATGTGTGTGTTTGCAGTGTGTTGTGTGTGTTTGTGTGTGTGATTGGGAGTTTGTGTGTATGAATTAAGTTTGTGGGATAATATTATGGTTTAAAGTTGGAATGACAGATTTTTGTTAAAAGTTGTTTTTTCATCATTCACAAAATTGCTAATTTAATTATTCTGATTCCAAATCCGGTATTAATTTTTTACTAAGAAAATATTGTGAATAAAATTTGCTTGATTCGTTCAACTGTCCAATTTTTTTTTCTAATAAATTTCTTTGTTGTGGTATTCTGTCGTTTTTAATTGTATTGGGTGAATTTACCACCCCCGACTTCAAAATTCCTGAGATCAAAGTTTATGCAAATGAATGCAATGGTCATACTTAATACACACATGTGCAAAAGTAATTTGATATTTATTTTACTGTCCCTGACCTCCCATAGTGGGCAGGGGGGTACATGCTGTGTCTTCCATCCCACTGTATCGGTTTTCCAACTTTTTTTCTGTCTTTGTTTTGGAATGAGATTACTTGGTTTTGTCCTGGCCCTGACCGGAGTTCTAGCTGGGAGGGAAACCGTCAAATGCATAGTTATTGTTTTGGGAGATGATATTTTATTCCTTGTATGTATTATTATTTATATTTGTAATTTTGAATGGATCATGTAAGCATTTGAGCGTATTCGTCTTTGTTGGTTTTTGTGCTTGTGTCCGGATGAGACTTATTGGTGATCTCAAACTAATTACATTGGTGGTATGCTCTTGGAATTTACATCTGATCTCTATTTGTTCCCAGTTTGGGTGCTTTAGTTTTAATTCTAGAACTTTTTACTATCCCATTTTCCTCCTTTTTACAGGCGCTGATATAACCTAAATGTGTTGCAAGCGCCGTTAAACCCTTACAAACATAAAACCTATTTATTTTGATTCAATTCATTGGAGTCGTAAGACACGAAATTGGCCGAAAGTTATATCAAGTCACAGTGACGAGAAATTTTTTAAAAGATATGCAAACCAAATTTCATCAGCATACTTGCATAATCATAAAAGTACCCACGACCCAAAGAGCAAAAAAGTCAGGTTGCTCTGCATTGGAAAAAGAGGAAAACTTTGAGCCTCGTAAGTTCGTGGTGTTTTTTAGCACGATAAAAAGAAACTGTTTGATAAATACAAAGTCATGAAAGAATCGTATATTATTTGTTATAAAAATTTTATAATTTTTATGACATCAAAAATGATCATTATAGTCAGGACATTATTTGGCATTAAAATCTATTTTTAGTCAAAACGGTTTGACATTAAGATTTGTCATTGTGGTCAGGACATTATTTGGCATCAAAATCTATTTTTAGTCAAAACGGTTTGACATTAAGATTTGTCATTGTGGTCAGGACATTATTTGGCATCAAAATCTATTTTTAGTCAAAACGGAAGCATAAAGTAGTAATACAGAAAATATTCATTCAGAGACATTAGACCAATGGAACCGAAGTTTATCCTGGTTTCTATAGGATAATTACTTGCCACCCTTTGGATAGGACCAAATCTATTGCAAAGTACTGGATGGGGTACCTCTGATCTCCCATATAGTGCAGGGTTCCCGTCTTTTCCTTGATTTCAAGGCTTCCTTGAAAACTCCTTTGTTTTGATATTACTTTGTCATTCTTCCAGAAAAACCCTTGGATTTTAATTTTAGATGAAAATATCTTGCAAACTCCTTGAATTTTGAGTTTAGGAGAAAGCAACTTGAAAAATCCTTGGAATATGATTTTAGGAGAAAACACATTGAAAACTCCTTGCATTTTGATTTTAGGCGATAACACATTGAAGACTTGCATTTTGATTTTAGGAGAAAACACATTGAAAACTTGCATTTTGATTTTAGGAGAATACACATTGAAAACTTGCATTTTGATTTTAGGCGATAACACATTGATAACTCCTTGCATTTTGATTTTAGGAGAAAACACATTGAAAACTCCTTGGATTTTGATTTTAGGAGAAAACACATTGAAAACTCCTTGCATTTTGATTTTAGGCGATAACACAATGAAAACTCCTTGCATTTTGATTTTAGTCGATAACATCTTGAAAACTCATTGGATTATGATTTTAGGAGCAACACACCTTGAAAACTCATTGGATTATGATTTTAGGAGCAACACACATTGAAAACTCATTGGATTATGATTTTAGGAGCAACACACCTTGAAAACTCATTGGATTATGATTTTAGGAGCAACATACCTTGAAAACTCATTGGATTATGATTTTAGGAGCAACACACCTTGAAAACTCCTTGCATTATGATTTTAGGAGCAACACACCTTGAAAACTCATTGGATTATGATTTTAGGAGCAACACACCTTGAAAACTTCTTGCATTTTGATTTTAGGCGATAACACATTGAAAACTTGCATTTTGATTTTAAGAGAAAACACATTGAAAACTTGTATTTTGATTTTAGGAGAAAACACATTGAAAACTCCTTGCATTTTGATTTTAGGAGAAAACACATTGAAAACTCCTTGGATTTTGATTTTGGGAGAAAACACATTGAAAAATCCTTGCATTTTGATTTTAGGCGATAACACATTGAAAACTCCTTGCATTTTGATTTTAGGCGATAACACATTGAAAAATCCTTGCATTTTGATTTTAGGCGATAACACATTTAAAACTCCTTGCATTTTGATTTTAGGAGAAAACACATTGAAAAATCCTTGCATTTTGATTTTAGGAGAAAACACATTGAAAACTCATTGCATTTTGATTTTAGGAGAAAACACATTGAAAAATCCTTGCATTTTGATTTTAGGAGCAAACACATTGAAAACTCCTTGGATTTTGATTTTAGGCGATAACACATTGAAAAATCCTTGCATTTTGATTTTAGGCGATAACACATTTAAAACTCCTTGCATTTTGATTTTAGGAGAAAACACATTGAAAAATCCTTGCATTTTGATTTTAGGAGAAAACACATTGAAAACTCATTGCATTTTGATTTTAGGAGAAAACACATTGAAAAATCCTTGCATTTTGATTTTAGGAGCAAACACATTGAAAACTCCTTGGATTTTGATTTTAGGAGAAAACACATTGAAAAATCCTTGCATTTTGATTTTAGGAGAAAACACATTGAAAACGCCTTGCATTTTGATTTTAGGAGCAAACACATTGAAAACTCCTTGCATTTTTATTTTAGGCGATAACACAATGAAAACTCCTTGGATTATGATTTTAGGAGCAAACACATTGAAAACTCCTTGCATTTTGATTTTAGGCGATAACACAATGAAAACTCCTTGTTTTTGATTTTAGGCGATAACACCTTGAAAACTCATTGGATTATGATTTTAGGAGCAACACACCTTGAAAACTCACTGGATTATGAGTTTAGGAGCAACACACATTGAAAACTCATTAGATTATGATTTTAGGAGCAACACCCCTTGAAAACTCCTTGGATTTTGATTTTAGGAGCAACACACCTTGAAAACCCATTGGATTATGATTTTAGGAGCAACACACCTTGAAAACTCCTTGGATTATGATTTTAGGAGCAACACACTTTGAAAACTCCTTGGATTATGATTTTAGGAGCAACACACCTTGAAAACTCCTTGGATTATTATTTTAGGAGCAACACACCTTGAAACCCTTGGATTATGATTTTAGGAGCAACACACTTTGAAAACTCCTTGGATTATGATTTTAGGAGCAACACACCTTGAAAACTCCTTGGATTATTATTTTAGGTTGTCCATGTTGATGTAAGCGATGGCCTAATCTTGTGGTCAGTCCATGTTGGGTCAGAGTACCCCCGAGACTTAATCATAATCCAAGGAGTTTTCAAGTTGATTTCTCCTAAAATCAAAATGCAAGGAGTTTTCAATGTGTCTGGATGAGCCTTTTAGTTGATCTCAAAACAAGTCCAATGATATTGTGCCCTTGGAATCTACGTCTGTTTCCGATTTCAATCAATTCCCCTTTGTCTTACTTGTTCTTGGGTGCTTTAATTGTTATTCTTGAAATTTTACTAACCCATTCTCTTCCTTTCTACTGGCGCTGATATGATCTTAGTGTGTTGCAAGCACTGTAACACCATTAAAAACAATTTAAAAAAACTCTCTTTCTGTCGTCAAACGCACCCGCAATCGCTTGACACACACACACACATACACACACACACACACACACACTCGTGTATATATATATATATATATATATATATATATATATATATATATATATATATATATATATATACTTACAATTCAATTCAATTAAAATGATTAATGCAATTGCCAATATGAAGCGTACGTTAACTTAATATTTACGATTAACAAATAAAACACACTCTACACACACACACACACACACACACACACACACACACCAATATTTCCAACGTTTGTCTTGTTCGAATTGGAAAAAAAATGGGGTAAAGGAGCATAAGGTATTCTGTTATTGTTCATATCCCTGGACGTTCCTATAAGTTTACAGTTATAGTTTTGAACTCAATATGACGATTGGAATCATTCACTGGTTCAAATTTTTGGGTAATGGCAGTAGCCCACTTGAAAATCTAAAAATTCTTAGTGTTTAGAAAATAATAATTGTAGTCTCCAAAGTTTACTTTACAGATCAATAATTTGCCATCACGAATATTAGAAATCACTCCAAAATCCTAATACCTATGCACTCTGTCACCGACTTTCATTTTCAATAGTTTTAATGACTCAGAAAAATGCTCAACTAGTTCTGAAATTGGAGTCAAAATTTCGTAATTTTACGAATTTGTCTTAGTACCCAGGCAGGTCTGCATGGTGTATTAATGAAAGTGTGACCAGCAATTACGCAGGCATGAATGTGGATACTTAAATGATAATATTCTTGATCCTCTTCGTTTGAAATTTGGGGCCGAGCATTGGACACGAGCACAACATTTGAAAGGCAGGGGAGTCCAAGACTAATTTTTACAACTGTGACGATCACCTGTGTTCATATCCATAACAACACTGATACCATCCATAACAACACTGCCACCACCCATAACAACACTGACTCCATCCATAACAACACTGACACCATTCATAACAACACTGCCACCATCCATAACAACACTGCCACCATCCATAACAACACTGACACCATTCATAACAACACTGCCACCATCCATAACAACACTGCCACCATCTATAACAACACTGCCACCATCCATAACAACACTGCCACTATCCATAACAACACTGCCACCATCCGTAACAACACTGCCACCATCCATAACAACACTGCCACCATCCATAACAACACTGCCACCATCCATAACAACACTGCCACCATCCATAACAACACTGCCACCATCTATAACAACACTGCCACCATCCATAACAACACTGCCACCATCAATAACAACACGGCCACCATCCATAACAACACTGCCACCATCAATAACAACACTGCCACCATCCATAAACACACTGCCACCATCCATAACAACACTGCCACCACCCATAACAACACTGCCACCATCAATAACAATACTGCCACCATCCATAAACACACTGCCACCATCCATAACAACACTGCCACCATCCATAACAACACTGCCACCATCTATAACAACACTGCCACCATCCATAACAACACTACCACCATCCATAACAACACTGCCACCATCAATAAAAACACGGCCACCATCCATAACAACACTGCCACCATCAATAACAACACTGTCACCATCCATAAACACACTGCCACCATCCATATCAACACTGCCACTATCCATAACAACACTGCCACCATCAATAACAACACTGCCACCATCCATAAACACACTGACATCATCCATAACAACACTGCCACCATCCATAACAACACTGCCACCATCCGTAACACCACTGCCACCATCCATAACAACACTGCCACCATCCGTAACAACACTGCCACCATCCATAACAACATGCACATCCAAACAACACGCACATCCAACACACTGCACCATCCATAAACACTACCACCATCCATAACAACACTGCCACCATCAATAACAACACTGCCACCATCCATAACAACACTGCCACCATCTATAAACACACTGCCACCATCCATAACAACACTGACACCATCCATAACAACACTGCCACCATCCGTAACAACAATGCCACCACAACCAGTTGTGACTAAAGAGACATAGCTCCGGAAGAGAATCAACGGCCCCGTTGAGCACATTAATCATTAACTTACAGCGTTTGTGGAATAAAAATGAAGAATTTTCAAACATAACTAATTTACTGTTAAAAACAATCTATTTATTTTTTCAATTTGTAGTTACGAGATGAAGTTCTGTTTCACGTAATTTATTAAGACTTTCCTATGTCGATTGTTGTAATGTCTGAATTTTAAATCTCACATTGCAATGGCTAAACCGTGAATGATTTATTGACATCGACGTGCACGTATTTGCAGGTGCGATAACCGAAGACGAAAATGGTTTGGTTTAACATTGTTTGTAATAGACAATATCTTGTCTTCGTGTGGGAGTATTTCCATTTAAAACAACGAGTCTATAACACAGAACTTATACAATAGTGATGCAATGGGGATTGAGCACACCTACACACACATACACACACATACACACATAAACACATACACGCAGACACATACACACATATACACACACATGCACGCAGACACATACACACACATACACGCGTACACACATACACACACTTACACACATATACACATACACACATACACACCCTTACACACATATACACATACACACATACACACACTTACACACATACACGCATGCACACACATACACACACTTACACACATATACACATACACACATACACACCCTTACACACATATACACATACACACACATACACACATACACACATTTGCACACACATACACACACGTACACGCATACACACACATACACACACTTATACACATACACACATACACACACTTAGACATATACACATACACACACAAACACACAATTACACACATATACACATACACACACTTACACACATACACACACACACATACACACACTTACACACATATACACATACACACACACATACATACACTCATACACAACATCTGTATCCTTGTGTAAGTAAATATTACATTACCAATACCCGATGGCTGTTATCTCATTATCTATTAACTCACATCTCGGCAATATAAAAATCCACTCTCAAACCAGAGACTTCGAGAAGCCTCTAGTTTCTGGTTAGATTTTCGTTAAAAGCCGTTTTTTTGTAGCTGATCCAATCCGATATAAAACCCTTCTGTGGTGCTGGGGTACAAATACAGTCGAAAAAAAATGACGTTACAGGAGTGGATTTTTTGTTTCTTCAAATTCAGAATGAATTAATTATCCTCATCTAAGCCGATTTTTACATTAAACCTAATCTTATCTATCATCATTCAAGTCAGATCTTAGTCTAAACCTAATTTTATTCATCATCATTCAAGTCAGATTTTTCTGTAAACCTGATTTTATTCATCATCATTCAAGTCAGATTTTACTGTAAACCTAATTTTATTAATCATCATTCAAGTCAGATTTTACTGTAAACCTAATTTTATTCATCATCATTCAAGTCAGATTTTACTGTAAACCTAATTTTATTCATCATCATTCAAGTCAGATTTTACTGTAAACCTGATCTTATCTATCATCATTCAAGTCAGATTTTACTGTAAACCTAATTTTATTCATCATCATTCAAGTCAGATTTTACCTTAAACCTAATTTTATTAATCATCACTCAAGTCAGATTTTACTGTAAACCTAATTTTATTAATAATCATGCAAGTCAGATTTTACTGTAAACTAAGGACATCTATGCTGAAAGGACTGGCATATGGAATCTTCAGGCAACGCGAGTGGGGGCCAACTAAAAATATAGAAAATTCAAACCAAAATAGCAGCAGGGGCATTATATGGCAAGATCTACCTTTTTAGAGAATGATTGTGAATTTTGGGTCCAAAAGAATATTTAATGATTATTATTATCAGCAGTGAATAAGAAACGGAAAGGATGAGTAGTTAGATATTTTTTTTAAACTGACCTTAAAGTGATTGATTCAGGATGGTTTCTTTACAAGGTTGATGAATGAATGTACATGTAAAGTGATGATGAGGATGAGGGTGAACAATTAGATGAAGGGGAAAGGAGGTACACTATCAACAAAGGGAGGTAATCTGTGGATGTGTCGCCTCCCCCCCCTCCCCCACAACAACAACACAAACAAAAAAAACAAACAAAAAAGAACTCAAAATACTGGAATAGAATTATTACCTTTAATATTCCCCCATTCAACAACCATTATAGAAATATTGAGCGTACAATTAGAATTAGTGAATTCAAAAAGTCAAGCATTAAATTGAACTAAAACATATAATACGAGAAATGTTTTCATCCGAGTACATTTTTAAAAAACTTCCAAACAGATAACTTAAAATCAAAATAATTTGAGGATTAAGATAAAAGTTTTCCCGCACTCTTTCGTGATCCCCATCAATTATCAAGTCTGACCAAAATAGTCTATAAAATACGTAAAATGACTATTGCAGTATTTTTGAAAAGAAACAATATTTAGGGGGAGGGGGAAGGAGCACTGACTGTGTCAACACCGATTGCTGACATTTAATCAAGCTGTGTTTTGCGAGTCTGTTTGTATGTCCGTATGTCCCTCTTTATTAATGTAGTTGATTATACTCGCTAAATCAAACATGAATAAATCTATTAATATACAATTTTCCATGATAAAAATCGCTCAAAACTAGCAAAATTTTATAAGATTAACGATTAAACAATTTGGATAGTTCGTGAATCGGAAGTTTAGTGAGAGGAAAACATCCGGTTTGACGCTAAAAATAGTCACCAATGGAAATCCAAGGACGACGTAAATCAACCTTGGGGTCGCCTTGTTTTGAATGTTTACACAATAGGAATGAACGAATTTTGGTGTTGTCCATTTCAAAATTATTTTTCAATTTTAAAAAGTTTGTATGTCACATAATACTGATATCTCAGAGTGGTTCTATATAATATATATTTCATGATTTTTCATATGCTACAACGTAGGTATGCATTCAAACCTAAAATACATAATTGAAGGATTCTTTTGGAACTAATTCCCCCTACTATATGTCGTTTTTAAATCAATGAATAAATAGAAATAGAAAAACTTTTTGAATAAAGTACAATTCAAATTGAAAACTCCACAATCAAGTTATTAGTGATAAAATCAAAATGATGAAGATCAAGAATTTGGAAATCAATTAATTGAATAACAAAAAAGAAAACACGAAAAAAAAAGAATAAAAAACCCCACACAAAACAAATAAACAAACAAAATAAAATCCCAAGCTTCAAGCATACTGGAATGCGTAAACAACGAGAATTAAGGAATCACCACCAAATGAATAAATATAATCTTATTGAATAAAGTCATAACATTATTACGCTAATACATGGGGACATGTGAAAAAGACGGATTGTCTTATTAAATTCATAGAAAGCTCATATAATTCAATTTTATTTATATCAAGAAAGACAATGTTAAAAACATTGAATGTTAAAGAACTCGTTTAACTAAATATCGATGTGATACTAACCTATGCGTTCAAATGTCATTTTTAAGTGCAGACAAAAACTAAAATGAAGAGACGTATATTATCTAATTGACGTACTACAAGTATCTGTTTTCTGAACATAAATATTATTGAAGTTGTCAGATTGGTTAAGCGCCACTTTTGTATTGTATGCCATGATGGAAATCGCACAGTAGAGGAATGCCTTTAGTACAAATGTCAGGTGGGTAATTTTGATTTTATATTTTCTAGTTAAGACACAACGAGAGAGAGAAAGAGAGAGAGAGAGAGAGAGAGAGAGAGAGAGAGAGAGAGAGAGAGAGAGAGAGAGACACACATATATATATATATATATATATATGTGCCCCAAGGATCGGTGTTAGACCTAATTCTCTTTATCATCTACGTTGCTGGTTTATCTACAAGTATTCAGTACACTTGCAGATGATACACTTCTTTACAAAGACACCCGTTTACCATATGGCTGTCAGATTTTAAATTAGGACTTGAACAGACTCCACTAATGTGAACAAGAATGGCAAATCCAGATTAGCGCATCTAAATCTAATTCCATTGCATTCAACAATTTAAAAAATCTTTTGCACTTTAATGATTTACGTTAAAAGGAGTTTAGTCTGTAAAAATCACGAATTGAATATTACTAACAAAATGAAGAGGAAGAAATGTATTGCGCATATTATAACATCAAAGGCTAATGAAACAAGTGCGTTTATTCACTGAAAAATGACAACTAACTAAATTGCATCCATGCCCACTGCCAAGAAAGCTTTGTGTTACCAGATTTAGAATCAGAATCACTTTGGAACCCTTCACTCGGAGCCGATATCAATACTTTGAAAAAGACCTAATTGGCGAGCCAGGTGATTTTACAACAACTTCTCACAAACGAACAATCGCACCATCACTAGTTAAAAGCACGGCCCTTGTCAACCATCAGATTCGACAAAAACGAGCAAAACTGTGCGCTCTCCCTAATCCCTACCACAAATGGATTGAAGTCGATTTCCTAGAGACTATCGAACACATCCTCATACCGACTAGAGTACATGATTCTGGGATGGCGATTACCCCATTAAGATCAAACACCCACATTAATTCCTTCTACTCATCTCTTTTTAGACTTTGAAATCGTCTAGCATCGGATTCCGTGAAATCTGGCAGTACTGAATTTTTGAATATTTTTAAATCACTGAGCACTCAGTAACATCTTTAACCACGAAAGTTAATTATATATGTCTGATGATCCTACATTAATTTATATCCCTTTCCTAATTTATTGTATAATCAAATGTACTTCAGTCTTCTAACTTGATATTTCTACATAACGAAGAAGAGGAAAAAGAAGAGTATAGGGCATCACCACGCCTATGCCATGCTTTGAATGCTTTAATATATGACCTATTTCAGACACCTAGTATAATAGTAATATTAGAAGTGACTATATACAGAAAACCGAATTTCAAGTGAAATTGATTAGACTTAGACCAAGACATAAATAATTGATTATTGTAACTCAAAGTCCATAAGTAAATCTCATTGCAAAATGCATACACTGTGTTCACCCTGACATACGACTGTTTGAGATTAGCATAATATGTCATAAGTTATTGGCTTTTTAATGAACGTCTCAATCTCATCAAATCTCGTTAAAAATAAAATAAAAATACAATTGGAAGCAAAATTATCCCATTGGTTACAAATATTTTTTACATGAAGAACAACATATCGGTGCCAATCCTTCATGACAGCAGGCTTTACGTTCGCCGTGAAGTTTGATGTATTTTGCACAAGTCGTCTTCCAGGATCCGCCAAGCAAAGGCTGGTCTCCAGAAGGACAATCATCGGACTTGGATTTATTTTCTGGCAAGGTCATCGGAACACATTTGCCGTTTTTGCATCCTTTACCCTGTTGAAATGGCATTCAAAACATTGGTCATGTGACAACATACACAGAGGCTCACTCACACACACAAACACACACACAAACACACAAACATACAGACACACACACACACACACACGAACATACACAAACACACAACCACACAAACATACACAGACGCTCACTCACACACACACAAAGACACACACACAAACATACACACACACTCACACACACTCTCACACACAAAGACACACACACAAACATACACACACTCACACACACAAACACACACACAAACACACAAACATACACACACACTCACACATACACAAAGACACACATACACAAAAACACATACACAAAGACACACACACACAAACTCACACACACAAACACACACAGAGACACACACTCAGACACAAACACACACACACACAAACACACACAGAGACACACACTCACACACAAAGACACAAACACACACACAAAGACACACACACACAAACACACACAAACACACACAAACACACACAGACAAACACACACGCACAAACACACACAAACACACAGACACACAAACACAAACACACACACACAAACACACAACACAACAACACACACACACACAAGAAAAACACACAAAACACACAAACACACACAAACACACACACAAACACACACAAACACACACACACACAAACACAAACACACACACACAAACACACACAAACACACACAAACACACACAGAGACACACACACTCACACACAAAGACACACACACAAAGACACAAACACACACAAAAGACACACACACACAAACACAAACACACACACACAAACACACACACACACAAACACACACAAACACACACACACAAACACACACACACAAAGACACAAACACACACAAAGACAAACACACACAAACACACACACACACATATATGAGTAAAAAAGGGACCGAGATCGATCCTCGATGAAGTCAAATTATTTTTTAACCCCCCCCCCCCGGTCCACCCAGCAGTGATCTATTAGATCTGGTAGAAGGTACTTTGCGATAGGCTAGCGTCCTATCGAAAGGATGGAAAGCAATTGCTTTTGTGTGTTTCACATAATAGAGACTCCGGTTCTATAGGCCTCATGGCTTTGAAGGACTGCATCCCAGGTTTACAATTTGAATGTTCACCATGCAAACGTTAGATAGACTGCATACTATGCAGAATATCAGGAGAATTAACACAGCTGTTTTTTTCTCTCTCAAATATTCCAATTCTTTATCAGTGAATAATAGATGGAAACATGAAAATTCACATCATTAAAATTGAGCTAGTTGCCATAAGTAAGAGTTGTTCATATAGGGAATGAGATTAGCGGAAGAGTAACGTCCCTTGATTGGACGTCACCCATAGTCTGTGACGTCACCGGCGGAAAAGTTATTACAGAGAGAACGTCATGTTGGTTGTGCGGAGCGAGGACGAGAGACGCATGCGCACAACCAACATGACGTTCTCTCTCTAATAACTTTCCGCAGGTGACGTCACAGACTATGGGTGACAATCAAGCGACGCTACGCTTCCGCTAATATCATTCCCTATATAAAGAAAGAAAATAAAATTGTACCTTCCCACATTGCATGCCATCAGGGGCCTTTTGAACAGTCCAGTGAAAAGTTTTACCGACAACAGAAGTCACACAAGCCAATTTGGCACACAATATATTTCTCCTCCCCCCATAGAATAATCGTGCCATTGAAGATTTTGTTCCCTCCCTTTGACGACATGCTTTATCCGGCGTGCCTATATCTATGGAGAATTGGAGCATGGACTTACTTGTGGTATTAAATGATATCAATCATATCATATCATGTCATCATATCATATCATATCATATCATATCATATTATATCATATCTATTCATATTATATCATATCATATCACATCATATCAATCATATCATATCATATTATATCATATCATATCACATCATATCAATCATATCATATCAAATCATATCATATCATATCATATCACATCATATCACTTATCACGTATAGGGTGATTTAGGCCAATTGACATTTGAATGCCCTGTGTATTTAAAGTTAATCTTAAATAAATCGGCAATTGATTATTTCTATATCAAGAATTATTTTGAATCTGTCAACAAGAAAAATAATTTTTCGATTTAAACTTGATATTTTTCCAGAGTTTTACAGCTCTGTCTATTTCATGAAAAATACATGATAATATAACACGGGTGACATTTTCATTGACATAATATCATTTCCTAAAAGTACACAGTGTGTAGAATTGGGC
>NC_088367.1:52502983-52527983 GCF_034508935.2 Berghia stephanieae
CACTTCAAACCTAGTGGACGAGACATATAATTGATTAACTCCTCCAGTAAGATAATCAAACACGGACAGTCTTTCTCCAATAAAGCTCCAAATCCTTCTAACGGAAATTTTGGTCGTTAGGTGGGGAAACATTTCCATTGTATAACGGAACACTCACTTTCAGCTTAAGGCTTATTTACCTGTTCAAATTGTCTGCCCGTTGTATTCATGCCTCCTGCTAATTACCTTTTCCAAACAAGACGCCAACGTGCGTATGCCCTGAGGTCCTTGTCTCGTTCAAGAATAGCTTAATTGCAATTACTGTCCTAGTCTCTCCGGCAATTCTCCGTTATTCTTTCTGACCAAAGCATCTGGATATCATTGGCTATCTAAAACAGGAACATTCTTCTGATTGGCTATTTTCATTTCACAAAACCAAATTCATATCTGAATCTAATCACACACACGCTAAGAAGCCCAAGAGAAAAGAGCTATCTCTCCAATTTCAAATTGTAAAAGTTTGTCTATCTCGGCTGGAAGTAAAATGAATTATTGGTTAACATTCAAAGTGGAACGAGATATTACTGTAAATTCAATTTAATCTGTTATTAATATTATAGTTGTGTTTATATTTTAATTGTGCTATTCCATGGATGTTCGTAAGTTGGAATACCTGTACAAAACTATATCTATATGTATCTTATTTTATAGTTAACAGTTGTTTATGATCTATGCTATTTTTTTTCATTTATATTCAATATGTATATTGCTTGAATGTATGTACCCCACCGCCAATCGCCGGCCACACATCATAACCTCAATTATAATTAATAAAAATAAATAAAGAAATACCAGGGACACAACCCTGTTAAATTCTCATCATGTAAGATAGCTCGACTGTCAGTTGATGTTTAAAACATATACTAACTACCATTATCATGAAGTTACTGCTTCTCCTTGCCTTTGTCGGCAAATAAAGGCTATTATGATGTGTCGCTCAAGGACGATTCGGTGGCGAAAGACAAACTCGATTGGCTCTAAGACCTTGTTGTTTCAACTCTTAAATTGAAGGTCCTGGTCCTTTTCCGTGTCATTGGAGCACCCAGTCGTGCCGAATCCCTGCATCCCAGTCCTTGAACAGTGGTAAACCCCTGATGTCAGCCCCTAACTACAACACACTGTTGTGATGTCCAGAAAACTCTGCAAAGCAGGCGCCAACCCTGGAACTAGCTGATACATTTGCCTCAGTCAAGCAAGCCGGCGGGATACAGATAAGCCAAACGGGCTTATACCATTTTCAAATGTATTTTCCATAGACACATATGATTATATCAAAGTAAACAAATAAATATATAATAGATTAGATCCACTCAATTAGAGCTATTCTTCCTGATATTAAATAAATACTTATTCTTTCTATCTTTTCCTGTAACAATCTAATTAAACTTTATGTATAGAATTGTTATTATTGCATTTGGGCGTTACTATTATTGTCTTGACTCACTTGTTATTAATACAATTATGTTATAAGGGATCCTAAGGCAATTCTTGATCTCCCCTAGATTAAACCTGAGCCGTTTGTGATATAGGTTGTGTGTGGTGCAGCTGGTAACGAGAGCCATAGCGCGCATACTAGTTCGAATCCAGACCATTGAGCTATCGGTTGGACTCGATCCCAGAAATTAACACACACAACCCGCCACACTATTGTCTTTCGTTGATTCCTTGGAATAGCTCTATTAATTTCCAAAACTTTCTATAGCGGTCAAAGTTCGTCGTAATTTTTTAATAAAAAATATTTAAACGTCAAAGGGTTATCTAAACACCATTATAATACAATGTCATTGATTTTTCCGAGAGAGAAACAGGGTAAACTTCTCATCTCGATTGATTTCCTAAAAAAACCCCGACCTAAAGCAAGTATGGTCAACAAAACTTGTTGCTTGTACTGCAGTCTATTTTTGAAGTGTACATTGTTATAGTCTTTCAATGTTTAGTAGATTTACGAATAAATGTGTTAATTTTCTCGTGTTTATCTATGGTTTATTTTGCTGCCATATCGATAAAAATATAACATAAACAATTGTCTTGAGCATCAATTGCTTGTGCCAGCGGGTGTCTGTTAGGACAGCAGGAGTTTAGTATTCATACACTAGAATATTTTATGATAAACTACCTTCAAAGCTTATGAAATACTGATATAAAACTAATCAACAATACCCCAACTAGTTTTCTCACCTTTCTCCTTCCCCTTCACTAAAACAGGTATTCATCAATCTTAACGACATAAAGAAACATACAGCGTATAGGAATGAGATTTCAAAACAAATTTAAGAGTAGTGCCCCTTTGTTGGAAGTGTTGTCTTGACAACCGACAGACGCTATCGCCATTATTAGCACCAATTATTAGCGGGGAGTTCAGTAAGTTTAGATAGAAGTTGTCTCATCGTATTGTATTATTTATCTTTTAATTTTAATTTGTAGTCTACACCATACTTTGTTAACATTTCATAATGGAGAAAAGTAAAGGAAAGATCTACGTTGATTATGATATGCCGGCATGGAATTTAACTTTTGGGATGACAAAATACTGAGACCATTTTCAATTATGTCCCATTTCGTTTGTGGGAGGTTGCTTGGCACCCAATAACGCTGCATCGGTGACCTGAAGGCATTTTTATACAGAAATATGAATAATAAATTTTGTATTTCGAAGGCTTGGCTTGTAGTTGGAGATGAAGCGTTGGTTTGTTTACAAATAACTTCCCCGCCAGTGACGTCCAATCAAGGGACTCCACTATTGCTGGATTAAAGTGTAACAATTAATGTAGCAATGACTACGACATTTTTTGTTTTCTATTTTTGTAGGAAATAGTGCTCTTAAAGCAAAGCCCTCTATCCACTGAGTAAAAATCTTTTTGAAAATCCATTCATAAATGAAAAATGTATGCAGTTTCAAAGGTGTCATTTATTTTGGATAACTCATAAAGAGAAAAAATACGTATAATATGGGACGCTTTTTCTACGTTTTTTCTGGTTTGGGACTGTATCTCCCTTAATACGTGGAATTAGAGATTAAAACTTGTCAATTTTATGACAAAGTTATCAGAAAATATCATAAGACATCAGAAGAGTTCTACCTTGTATAGTTTTAGAGCTATATGGTTAGGGTCAACCATACTTTTTGTTTTAAAATATACATATTGATCACTTGGAACTTTTTCGAAGTGTAACTCTGTGTCTACAACCCATACAAATGATACGACAAATGCCTGCTGAATTATAATCAATCAAAACAGTCCCGTGAGACCATGGCTTATGTTATTTCTAGTATTTATTTGAGAGAGAGAGAGAGAGAGAGTGAGAGAGAGAGAGAGAGAGAGGGGGGGGGGGAGGGGGGATAGAGGGAGAGAGAGAAAGAGAATATGTGTTAATCTAGTGTCCCTATGACATAACAATGAAACAATACCTAAAAAAGCATGCGAGTCTTTGTGTTCGCAGAGGTCGCGAACAAGGTAGTTTTAGAACTATTTTACTCCAAAGAGTAAAAATCTATTTTTAACGATCTTCTGGTAATCGCTTGACATAATCTAAAATGTGTGCCAACTTTCAGTCATATTCATCAATAAACAGCGTTGTAATTATTTCTTAAAATAGCATTCATAAAATCTCCGTGTCCCATATTTTGTCTTGAATTCACGTCATTTCGACACCCAAATCGAGGCCCAAGGATTTCACTAAGATAGTCATTACTAATTATTGCATGCCTTGTCGTTATTAAGTTTTTCTCTAAATCAAAGACAAAATTGAGCAATTTCAGCAAATACAAAAAAATGACAAAATGTTAAACCTACTTTTTCATGATAAATTAAATGGCTTCAAAAGAACGCCAAGCCTTTGGATTGATGCATTAGTAACGCAAAATTGGTAACCATTTAACTTTATGGGCCCGTGACAAAGCTGAGGAAGATCATGGCGTTACTTCACCAACTGGACACTCAAACATGAAGACAATAAGTATATTTTCTCGTGAGCTAACTTTGACTGATCAATCGTGGAGAATAAATCATTGATTTCATTGGGTACAGTAACACCAACGTGAGTGTCTGATAGTCCAAGTCTACTTAGAGTAATACAAGTTGCAATTTGTCTACCAGGTCGGTAACATAGCTTGTAACTGTAAGAAGACAGAATCAATGCCCAACAAATAACCCTGCTCGAATCTGTCACTGAACTAGTTTTGCTTTCACCTAATTGTCCGAGATTGGATTTGTGATCAGTACAGATCTTCACAAACCGTCCACAATGGAATTTTACACCAACTTTCGATAGAACACCATCAGGCGTAATCTGGTATCTCAGAACATTTCTCGTTTCGTAGTTTTAGATCAATTACTTTCTCTATAATGTCCAACACTTTCTACAATAATTCAAAATGTTTACTTTCTGCGTTTCTTGTGATGCAAGTTTACCAATGTGACATGCGCAACTGTCAAAAACTTGAAATAATCTAAGAGAAGTTGTAATGCCAAACACAAGACGGTTGTATTGATGGAGCGAAAATGGAGTAATTCTGGCCTTGGCTAATATTGGCTGTGCTTAGTCACGAATGTTTCTTGAAGATTTTTACCATTTAAACTAAAACAATTTGTGGAGAATCTGATGTAATAAATCTGAAGATGAATACAACTCTGTCCAGTTGAGTTCGATGAAAGACAACCGATTTCTTCCCAAAGGAGGTCATGCAGGAGTGTCCCACAACAACTAAAGGTAAAGAACTCTAATTATGATCTTCATACACACCATCCGAGTTTGTCTCTCCCAGGACCTTGATGTTCTTTCCTGAATATAACTTTAATATGTTTTAATTCATCAACACTGCAAATAATATTATAATGTCTTTTATCCACCAATGTGAGACTTGCCCTGTATTATGTTGGAATTTGACGGGTTTTCCACAACTTTGAAGAGTTACATGGTAGGTTTTCCAGGATCTGGGGCTTTTGAAATAGTGAAGAGGTCATAGTCACAAGATTGCTCTGTACCAAATGTAGACTGGTCATCAACCTTGTGTTGTTAGAACTATCTTTGTTCTACAATAATGATTAAGAATGAAACTGTACGTTGACGTTTGGTTTGGTGACAGTACTAGACTTTGATCTATAGACTTTTAAAAATATGCCCTTTCCTCTTTTCTTCTCAGAAGAATTCACAGCGTTGGCTCCAAAGTAAAAATCATGTTGCCCTAAATAGTCAGTGAATGGTCTGTTTTTTATGTCTCTACTTTGGTAAACAAGATCAAATGATCCATATTGTTGAATTATTGAAATTCATTTACCTGGCCATTTAAAGTCTAAATATTATTGAACAGTTATTGTGAGTAAATTAAAACGTTTATCCTCGTCGCCATTTCTAATACCCAGCTGAAAACTACAGTGAAACTCTTCACGAGAGAGATTTTCCAACGATTTAATGACATCGAATTGTTTCTGACATATTTTAAGTCACTGTGAAATATTACAATCATCACCAATCTCATCATCATCATCATTCTCATCATCATCATCATCATCATTCTCATCATCATCATCACCATTCTCATCATCATCATCATCATCATCATCATCATCATCATCATCATCATCATCATCATCATCATCATCATCATCATCATCATCATCATCATCATCATCATCATCATCATCATCATCATCATCATCATCATCATCATCATCATCATCATCATCATCATCATCATCATCATCATCATCATCATCATTCTCATCATCATCATCATCATCATCATCATCATTATCACCATTCTCATCATCATCATCATCATCATCATCATCATCATTCTCATCATCATCATCATCATCATCACTATTCTCTTCATCATCACCATTCTCATTCTCATCATCATCATCATCATCATCATCATCATCATCATCATCATCATCATCATCACCATCATCATCATCATTCTCATCATCATCATCATCATCATCATCATCATCATCATCATCATCATCATCATCATCATCATCATCATCATCATCATCATTATCATCATCATCATCATCAACATCATTATAAACATCAATACAACAATAACAACATCACCACAATAACACCGTTAGAATGTTTTGTTCTTACCTTTCCACAACTGATGCCCGTCGATACAGCGATTTCTTGTCCTGTAGACTTGCCAGGAACATGACATTTGAAATGTTTACACACATTGTCTCCAAACTTGTCATAATACATTCTCCCAAAACTGGATGACCTGCCAAACCTACGCTTGCAGACCTCGTCAGGTGTCACAATCGATGAATATAGGGGATCTTTTTCGAAAATAAAACAGGTAAATAATGATATAATTCAGATTTTTATTGTACTTACGTGAACTATACTCGTGAAAAAATGGCAGTGGGCCGATGCTATTTGGAACGGAATTTTTGGGGGGCATATTTTTTAACTTCGTGTCTCATTGCACGGGGACGCACCATTCCAGTTTTTTATAATAAGATTTAATTGCCTGCTCCTCTCTGATTGCATTATTAAATAATTTGAGCTTTTTATATAGAGCAATATCAACCAGGCGTGCTCAAATCGTTTTACAAAGTGTCCCTGGCCGACAGCAACACATAACATATAGAACAAGACAATAGAGACAACGCTGTTAACGGCTAGGTATTAATTTTACACATGATTACTGAGAAAAATGTGAGTAAACAGTCATTTCCAAGAAATCAATTATGCGCCAAGCGAAGCTCGTATCCAGGACCTTCCGATCCGAATGTCTGTGTCATACAACAAACCGAAGAGCCACAGACCACTAGGAGCAGACCGGACAACAGCCACTTTTTAGTGGCTAATCGCCGACATCGTATTTAACCCTCTCGTGTTCAGGTTCCCTATATGGCCATGTCAATCATGTAGACATCCTTTGATGATATAAGCTTACCCTTTGATGTCTGCAGTTGCCAATTTGTTTTCTACGGCCATGGCTAAACTCCGCCCAGAAGCGATTTTATAGGTCCGTCCATCACCAAATTTAAAACTTTTGTTCTCGTCAGTTCTTAAGTTTTTTGATCGAAGAACGATTGGCTATTGAGAATCTTGACCCTTCAACGATTGGTCGTTCTGACAGCTTACGTGTCAACAGCCGTCAACAATGAACGGAATCAACGTTGAAACACTGGAAGAGGCTCATGGCATAGTTGGGTCACAATCACCACGTTGCTGAATATATTATCCAGGCACGGTTGATAGGTAAAAAAAAAACAAATTATGTTCTAGTTACATTTGAAACAATCAAAGTATATCACTGATCTCGTCTCATTGAGATATAAAGAATGATATAAAAATCAAGAAAGTCGGCTGATAGATAAAAAAGGGGCCTAAAATAAACAAAAGCAATTTGTAAAATCAGATTTATTCGTAAAACAGTTGGTTTTCAACCGATGTTTCTGAAATAAGGACCAATGTTCTTCTTTTTTCAAGCTGATTTCAACAATGTGACTATCAAATTCCTCAGAATTATATTTTTTACTTTTAGATTTTAGCTTGTAGGCCTACTCAAAAAGGTGTTATATTCCACGAGTAACAATAGCGTAATACATCGACGGTGAGAAGCGTCTTTGATTCGGCCAGCTGGATAGATAGCCTGTGATTGGTCGAAGAGTTTGAGATGCTTGTTTCACGATTCTACACGAATGGACGGTGGCGGTAGATCAAAGAGGTGTACCAAATTTATTTACTAACTACTTTTCTTAGTGCTATAATTACAAAGTAATAATTTCGCATCAGAAAAAATAACTCTGAAGTTCCTATATCTCTTTATTACAATAAAATTGATACCACAAATGACAAAATCGACCCACAAATATGGGAGTTATAAATTATTCATAACATTTTTTAAAGTTATTAATATAAACCCAATCATTGGAGCCAAGTCTAAAACGTACAAGTAAAAGTGTAGTTTAATATGTCTAATTTGGTTTATTATCATAAACCTGGCCTTTTATTCTTTTTCCGTCTACAAATCAAGGTTAATCGAGCTCAGTCAAAGTTATTCATACATAGAGATAAAATTGCATAGCGTCCCTGTTGCTTAAAAAGAAAATGGCGGCGCTCGATCTCTCACTAGCGACTTTTGATGACGTTTTCCTACCTGTTGTCGTATCTAGTCCTGTGTTATCTATGAACAGAGCCGCACAATTCTAAATATTCAATTATGGCGCAAACAGTTAACTGTTCACAGCTGCAATCAATACGGTGGGCGTGACAAGCTGGTACGCGTTTTGGATTAGTTCTCACTGACAAATCATATTCCATCTTTTTCTTTATATATTTTGAAATAAAATCAGAACTTCAACCAAACCATGACAAGACTGGCAACAGACGAACCGCACCCTTCGTTACACAATAATAGACGGCCTTTAAGTAATGGTTACACAATTAAAGATAACCTTCGTGTAAGGGTTACGCATTTAAAGACGGCCTACATTTCTGAGTTACGCAATAATAGACTGCCTATATGAAATGGTTACACAATTAAAGACAACCTTCGTGTAAGGGTTACGCATTTAAAGACGGCCTACATTTCTGAGTTACGCAATAATAGACTGCCTTTATGAAATGGTTACACAATTAAAGACAACCTTCGTGTAAGGGTTACGCATTTAAAGACGGCCTACATTTCTGAGTTACGCAATAATAGACTGCCTTTATGAAATGGTTACACAATTAAAAACGACCTTCGTGTAAGGGTTAAGAAATTAAAGACGACATTCGTGTAATGGCTATGAAATGAAAGACAACCTTCGTGTAAAGGTTACGAAATTAAAGACAACCTTCGTGTAAGGGTTACGAAATTAAAGACAACCTTCGTGTAAGGGTTACGAAATTAAAGACAACCTTCGTGTAATGGCTACGAAATTAAAGACAACCTTCGTGTAAGGGTTACGATATTAAAGACAACCTTCGTGTAAGGGTTACGAAATTAAAGACAACCTTCGTGCAATGGCTACGAAATTAAAGACAACCTTCGTGTAAGGGTTACGAAATTAAAGACAACCTTCGTGTAAGGGTTACGAAATTAAAGACAGCCTACATGTAAAGGTTACACATTTTAAGACGGCTTTCATGTAAAGCTTACTCATGTATTGTTACTACTACTACTACTACTACTATTACTACTACTACTACTACTACTACTACTACTACTACTACTACTACTACTACTACTACTACTACTACTACTACTACTAATAATAATAATAATAATAATAATAATAGGAATAAGAATAATAATGATAATAATAAAATATAATAATAATAATAATAATAATAATAATAATAATAATAATAATAATAATAATAATAAAGTGTTCTTTTATAGCGCTAAATGCCGAAGCCTCAAAGCGCTTTACAATATTATACTTGTCCAACCATAAACACACTCGTAACGAGTCAAGCAGACACACACAACAGTCGCACATACTAACTATGCAAGTTATACAAAATGACATTGACATTCAACAAAATGGAATCAAAAAATACAACCAAAAATTGACTCATCAATAAGAAAATGCCGAGGATAAACATTTCTGGAAAAGATGTGTCTGAAGATTTTTCGTTAAATTATCTACGTTGCCCGATAGCCTTATTTACAAAAGAATCGAGTTCAAAATGGTAGGTCCTGTTTTATAGAAAGATCTATCACCAAAATTAGTAAGCCTTGTTTTTGGCACTTTTAGACGTTTGATCTCCGATGACCGAAGCTAAGACCAATGGAAGTGTAGAACAATAAGTTTCGCTAAATGTTAAATATTGTCACAGTGTTCTGTTTGAAAAGGTGAAGCAGCATTAAATGTGAATCTAGTCTGTACTCACCACTGACTGGCTTATATAACAAATAGGGGCACCGGTGTGCTTTATTTGTGTAACAAATAGAGTTTGCTGTACAGCTTGAATACTCCGGCAGTCCATTTTTATTGTACCAATTCATGATTTTCTTCTCATGTGCACACTGCCCGTCCCCTTTTTTAGCTCCAAGACTTAGACCTGCCCGAAATAATAGAGGTAAAACTGTTTGTATAACTATATCATCATCATCGTCATCATCGTCATCATCATTATCATCATCATCATCATCATCATCATCATCATCATCATCATCATCATCATCATCATCATCATCATCATCGTCATCGTCATCGTCATCGTCATCGTCTTCGATCGAAAATCAATAATCATTTTATTCCCAAAATGCGATGTCAACTTTGAAATATTATTTTTTTCATGTCTTTCAATAACATTATGTGAACTCAACATCCAAAGATGACGGGGATGGACTGGGGAAATCTTGCAATCCTCCGACCTAATTGATATATAAAATAGCCATGAATTCAAGTCCTGTGCACAATTGGTACATATCTGTTGTTGTCTAAAAATCAAAAGCATTTATATAGGACAATATCCATTTATCTTGCTCACACTGCTTTACAAAAGATCCCTAGCTAACACTTAACAAGCAATACAGGTCATAATGCCCATTAGACTATATTACATTATTTTTTGGTCCGACATATACAATACTGTTTGTCACAATAACGATTATTAACATTTGTTTTTATTAAATTTTTATTTTAGTAAGAACTGAATTCATCTCACTCCAGTTATATTCCGGTAGGTTCAGGAAAACTTTACCTCCTAATATTAGATACTCTTTCCTTTAATAGCCTTCTCTTTGAATTAATTCCAAATTAGTGAATACTTTTCGATCTACCTTCTGTCACGTACCACTTATTATAAAAGCTGATCAATCTATTCTTCTTCAGAAAAGTGAGTGGAGCAGGCACTTGTGTTGGTAACAACAAGATATGAAGTGAGTAGAAAAGTGCCAGAAGACAATAGAGAATAAAATTTTTTATTCTCTATTGTCTTCTGGCACTTTTCTACTCACTTCATATCTTGTTGTTACCAACACAAGTGCCTGCTCCACTCACTTTTCTGAATTAAAAATTCACCCCATACACCGGAGCATACTCAATGTCTCAACCGTTTCTATGTTATATGTTTGTGTTGAGAATATTGGCTATTAAGCTTAACTGCTGGTCAAAATTACTTCACGATGGTGGTGTGCGAACGAATCGGCGGTCTCAAGAAGTGGGTGAGAGAGGGATCTAGAAATGACTTGGGTTTGAAACGAATATTTTTGTGTTCGTGGATAGCTCACACCGTAGAGCCACGCTCTCACCTGCCAGGCGGAGTTGTCGTACCAATAAGGTCGCAGGTTCAAACCCCACCACCGCCGCGAAAATTTTTTATTCTCTATTGTCTTCTGGCACTTTTCTACTCACTTCATATCTTGTTGTTACTATTCTTCTTCACACACTTCTCTCTATAATCTATAATCTATGCCCTGACGGCCAGACAACTCAACTCCTCATATATATATATATATATATATATATATATATATATATATATATATATATATATATATATATATATATAAAGATTTTTATCTTGCTCTCTGGACTTTGTGGAGCACTTCACTAATGTTGATTTCCGCCAACAAGACGCCGGATATTCCTTTGTCAACTTTGCCAGTTCCATCACTGTCAAGAATATATCAAGTCTGAGCCCGTCGGAGGAATAACTGCAACGTCTCAACGAAGTGGAACCCCACAAGTCTACCTGCAACATGTAGCAATGCCGATCTCACCCAAATCCTTGTGCATCAATTTCGCTCGCGAAGAGCCCAAATTGGTGACAAAATATTGGACGCGGCCGTTTCGTATATGCTATTAAAAAAAAATAATTACGTCGCTTTTTATTAATAAATATGTCTGAAATTTGGCACACAATTAGTAAAGAGGTCCTTTTAGATTATGCCAAGCTGCAAAACTCGTACAATTAATGAAAAGCCGTTAAAATCAGATGTTTGCTCTTTTGAGTGAAATATTTCTAAAACTATCAAGAGCAGAAAGTTTGCCGTGAATAAGGTTATAATGCATATTTCTGTTTTAAATTTCATCGGAATATGGTAAGTACTTTACACGTATTGTCACAATATATCAACTCAATTTGCGATTAAATGGGTGAGAAGGGGAGACAGCCATTTTTCCGACCCATCGCTTGACACGCCATGTGACCTCAGCGAGGCAAGGCTGTCAGATGCCAGATTTCCACCCGACCAAATTCGAATTAAAAAGTGGCTAAAAAGATACTCGCATGGTTTTCACTACTAAGACTGACCCCCTTAAAAATAACTGAATTTGACAAACAAGAAATTTAATAGACAAAGATAAAAGTCACTGAGACAAAAATGAATTAATAAGATTTAATAAAAGAAATAAAATTCAATATGTGGCCAATGTGTGCCACACGCGTGGTCATCTGGCACCTCAGCCGTTTTTTTAAAAGGCATTTTAAAATATTATGACGTCATAGGGGTGCTAAGCTTGTCGGCTATTGTATTTTGTCTTAGTAATCAGTTGATGACTCGAATTTTTCACAATCTTTGCTCTCTTTGAAATAGACTCGTCCAATTTCTCTTTTTCTCACAGTAAATTAACACACGCTCTCTTTCTCTCTCTCTCTCTCTCTCTCTCTCTCTCTCTCTCTCTCTCTCTCTCAGAAATAATATAAGACATGGTCTTACGGACTATTTTGATAGATTATAATTTATCAGGCATTTTTCACTTTATTTGTGTGCGTTGTTCACACAACATTGCCCTTCAGAAATGTCTCCAATGATCAACATTATGTATATTGTTTAACAAACTTACGTTGCCCTTAGCTATACAGCTTTAAAACTATACAAGTTAGAGCTCTTCTGATGTCTTCATCATATTTTCTAAGAAATTTGTCCTAAAATTGCCAAGTTTCAATATCAGATTATTCCATGTATTATTCCATGTAAAAAATTCATAGTCATTCCCACTATATGTAACATTATCATCATCTCATTAAGATTGCATAAGAGACGTAATATCATTATATACCCATTTGTAACTGTGATCACCATTCATTTATCAGAAGAATCATTTAATTAAATTTCACTTTTTAATTCATATCATCTTAAACAAATCGTCATATGTTCTTTAATTTTAAAAGTGACTAGTAAATTCTGGGGGCCTTATTTTTCACATCTTCATTTTATGCATAGTTGAGTTAGCTCTTTAGCGCTCATTTCAGACCATGACACTGTTAGCGGCCATGTACTATTTTTACACTTGAGTTCGGTGAGGAAATTTGAATAAGTAGCCTTTCACAATGAATCTACTATGCGCCAATCAGAGCGGGACTCGAACCTTATACTTTCCGATCCGAAAACGCGAGTGATACCATTAGAACACAAATGCGGAAAGTCTATGGCTTAATTTATACCTTGCAATAACCAGTTTCTCTTATACCATTTATGATTTAGAATATCAAAACATGTTATTGTTATATAAAAAAAATATTATGAGTATTTCAGTCCAGTGTGTAATCCCATTTTTAATAAAGACACATTTTATTCGAGCTTACTTTAAACTTGTGTACACTTTGTGTTTTAGGTCATAGTTCTACCTACTAGTCATTTTACTACAGTGAATTCCTTTGAAGATGGTAACTATATAGTTAATATTGCAAACTATTAGGTTCTGGATGGCGAGAGAAAAAAGCAAAACCAAATTCGTCCGCACAAATGGTTTTAAACTTCAAAACCTTTATTTTGGGCGATCACTATACCTTGACAATGAATATCTTTATTTTAGGTTATGACTACACATTGACAATGAACATCTTTATTTTAGGTTATCACTATACCTTGACAATGAATATCTTTATTTTAGGTTATCACTATACCTTGACAATGAATACCTTTATTTTAGTTTATCACTACACCTTGACACTAAATACCTTTATTTTAGGTTATCACTATACCTTGACAATGAAGATCTTTTTTTTAGGTTATCACTATACCTTGACAATGAATACCTTTATTTTCGGTTATCACTATACATTGACAATGAATATCTTTATTTTAGGTTATCACTATACCTTGAGACTGAATATCTTTATTTTAGGTTATCACTATACCTTGAGACTGAATACCTTTATTTTAGGTTATCACTATACCTTGAGACTGAATACCATTATTTTAGGTTATCACTATACCTTGACAATCAATTGTTTGACATTTTAAATATGCCATTGGGTTTTTAGAATGATTTAGTTGTTAAGACATTTTATGAACAATTAGGTTTCTCTTGTATATTTTATAGCGAATTCACTGAACAGTGTTGCTGTAACGGGCCGGTGAGTCAAAATCATTTCGGCCTATTTTTCAAAGCGAAGCCAAACTGTCTTGAAATCTGTTAAAAAGTCTCTTATTTACAATCGGGTAAATTGTAATGATCATTTCCTTGTGACAGTGTGATTATACTTTGCAAATTCTTTTATTCTTATTAGCAGGTTCTCCTCTTCTAAGAGCGCAGCCGATGAGGGCTAAGCTACCTGATTTGCAAAACACAAAACACGCATTGACAATAACAATGTAAACTGTGACCAAAATATTTTCATCTTACTAAAGATCTATGAGTTGGAATCCAGACGTCGTAAAAATAATGTCTTTGGCCTCTTGTCTTACAACTTACACGCTTTCTGATTTCTGTAGATATTTGTCCGTTCCATTGTGGTACCGGAAGTTTCGTGGTTTAATGACACCTTCACTTGCTTCGTCGTTTTTCTTTTATAACTTAGTGTTTTATTCAAATTGTGACGGATCATACATTACAGTTTAATCCTATATCTACCACCCCAGTGTTTTGTCCTTCCAAATCAACAATCCAAAGTCTACTGTCTTCTTCGTCTCATCGTTTATAAATCTTTAGAGCTACATTGTTTGTGGCTTAACTTTATTTTGCTATTATTGCTTAATCTATCAAAAGATGTGTTGCAAGACAGGTGTGTGCTGTGTGTATATTTTAATAGCCCTTATGTCCTACACTTAAGTCATACTACACAACCTTCAACGAGCTTTTGCTACTCGTTCCTTAAGATATTGACTAGTAAAACGACTCTTATAAGTTACTGCAGTACGGGAAGAAAACTTGATCCAAGACAAAAACCAAGATCACTCGCTCAACCATGGAAACAACTTACCAATACGATAAAGTGTTCGTAAGACGTCCCAGTATGTACCAGTAAATTTCACATTATAAGCAGCATACGGTTTATGGCAAAAACGTTCGATGGTGTATTTGTAGGATTCAGAAAATAACTGCCTGCAAAATAAAAGTTGGATTATTACAGTAGGTACCACGTGACACAATATTTAATATGTATTCATAAAATATTCTAATAGTCATTGAAAACACTTGTTGAATTTTAAAATACATGTAGAAATTGGAGGACGAGAGCAAGATTTATTTTGATAATTTAGAATTGAATTACTTCTTCTTGATTATAAAACGAATCCAAATTTGACCCAATGTAACTAACAATCTAAACGGATTAATCGTATTTATGAAATATTTTGAAATCTTATGGCAAGAAAAATTACAAATAACAAGATTCGAACCATACATAAAATGTTTACATTGTCTAAATTAGGTCAAATTAGTACAAAATATAAGTTTAAGTTTTTGATTTGATCACATGCGTGTAAAACTTGCATCCTCCAAATGCTAATATAACTACACCGATCATACAAAATGACAATGTCCAGTCTTTCTTTGTATCGTTTATACCCTGTCGTCTCTC
Organism: Berghia stephanieae; assembly: GCF_034508935.2. Lineage (NCBI taxonomy): Eukaryota > Metazoa > Mollusca > Gastropoda > Nudibranchia > Aeolidiidae > Berghia > Berghia stephanieae. The sequence continues at coordinate 52,518,728 of NC_088367.1, forward strand.
CTAGCTCCTGTGGTAAATTCTTCCATTGGTGTTTTAAAGATTGACCTTCCATTGTTTTGGGACAAATATCAGGGGCAAAAATGTGTCGCCTTCAGATTTCAGGCCCTGGTGGGTGGATTTATATTGGACTATAAAATCGGCCAGGCATTGCGGACATCCAAGCAGAATACACGTGGTCGAAGGTAGCAATTTTGTAGCTTATTATTTTTGTGTTTTTTTTCACATCATCGAATGCAATATGAACAGTAGATAGGACGCCCTACTTCTCCTTGTTTGGTTGAAAATCAAGCGAGAGTCGCCGTTTTGGGCAACTTGAATGTGTGAGGTATGCACTTGCATTATTGCCGTATAATAGGGAGTTGCAGTAATCTAATATCGAAGAAATAGTCTAATTGGTGGGTATTTATTTTCTGTTTGATGGAATAATACTTCTTATTCTCCTTAAGTTATTAATGTGCATATATGTAATTCAAAGATGTTGCTCACTTGGGCATGCATTGTTAAGGAGCTGTCAAAATATACACTAAACTGTTTTGACGTATTGGTGAATGGTATGTTGGAACCATAAATTCTATTTCATTTCTATGATGTGTTCAACCTTATTTAAATTTGATGCTGTTCTAATGAGCATGATTTCTGTTAAGCATTTATTAATATTTTTAAATTTATGTACAATTAAATTGACAATAACATTGATCGCTACCTTTTGATAAAGATATTCATTGGCATCATTACACCTTTTTCACGCCCTAAAGACATTGCAATCCAATCACAAAGTCTATCTCTTTCCTAATATTCTAAAATTGCTGTTGAAGTACGTGGCATAACTCTCAATGTGCTGAACGTTTGACTGACAGCGAGGAAGTGATCTGGTTTTCGGTTTCTAAGATTTTTTTTCACGTGAAGCAGATCTTGACACGATTTGATGTTACTCATTTCATTTTTAAAAAGATAACTTATGAATTCTTTCAAATTTTTGTTCATGCCGCACAGGACAATTAACTGCCATTCCATTGTTTTGCCATACAGTTCGTTGTCTTAACGTAACTTATTTCTTTACAATCACAGGATAATCAAGAATGTGTAAAAGGTAAGAATTGCAGTCACTGATGTTTGAATGTTTTTATGTTTTATAACCTACCCTTGAGGTCGCTTATCTCTCTCCGTACCAGTCATTTTCAAATTTTTTTCGCAAAACTCCAAACCCGCCCAACACATAATAAATCGCTTTCTACTCAAACAGAAAAGGAACAGTCTACATTCAAAACATGATATTGTCCAGCGTCTAATTTTTATTGCTATAACAAAGTAATTTCTTTATAATTTGTGATGTACAAAGGAAATCAGAATGAGAAAACTGTAGGCTTGCTGCATCTTAACGAACGTGACGATTTTCCTATGGGTGGTAAAGAGAGGGTTATAAAAATTGAAGCATTTAATCAATAAATGTTGGAATGTATCTGACCCTATTTGTGTGTTACAAATTCAAGGGAACACAATACATAAACCAAACAACGAACACCAATGTAAAAGCAAACATATGACAATGTTCGACATCAATGCTTGCGCACCAACAACAGGAAGAGTATAAAAAGTCACTAAAGAAATAAAAAGTTCTACATAAATCTCAACGAAACTATTAATATAATCTAGGAAATCAAACACTGCTAATAATAGCTGGAGGTTTCAACGATAGAGTTGGCAAACGGGAAGAAGGGAAGAATTGCCTTGGGTCTTATTCGAAGGGTAAACGAAATAACGGAGAAAGACTGGTGGATTTTTGCAAAGATAATCAGTTATTTGTCACAAACAGCGCCTTTAATCAGGCTTCTAGACACCAAGTGGGGTGGGTAGGACAGGTGAAAAATAAAGTAACAGGAGCTGTTATCAACATTTACAACCAAATTGATTTTATTCTGTGCAAAAGAAAAGACACGCATTTTCATAACAAAAGATATCGACGTCTACGCTGAAAACAAAAGGACATACGCCAGTTAAAACAAACTTTGTTATCGAACGGCACAAAAAAACCCAAGGAATTACAGCGCAACTATTTAAGAACCAAAATAAAAGTTGCAAATATTGTCAACAACTCACCTTATCGGGATAAAGCGAAGCTATTATCAACACAAAAGCCAGGAAAACCGAAAAGACTTCCAAAGAGTTTGAGACCAATTACGTTGCTTAATACAATTAGAAAATCGTTCTGTTTGACTGTTTGTTAGAAATTATTTGTCACATCGTCCAACCGGGTTCAACACGGAGAGAAGTACTGCAGATGTAGCTTGAATTCACAGATGGCTTGCTGGCAAAATCCGTGTCAGAAAAAGTATAAATATTTATAACTGTGTGCATAAATCTGTGCCTTCGGCCCAATTATGTTTTAAAATTGAACACTCCATGGAAATTACATATGCAGACGACGTTGACTTGATTGGCCTCAAACAAGTCAGTGTAAAACACATCTAAAAAGCTTTACAAAAACACCAACTATACTTTAACAAAACAGATGTAACATTGTTGCCAAGGAAGAAAGATGCATGGAGAGCCATGAAAACACTCGGATCACTATTAGGAGATAAAGAACACGTAAAAGAAGAAAAAGTTATCAACGAATGAACTAAATACGTCTTAGAACAGATACAAAGTAATCGCTAAATTAAAATCATGCACAACCCTAAGGGAAACGATTTAAAAGAGGTACAAATATAGGATACCCCACAAAAATAAGCAATAAAACACGACATGAAATTGCAAAAATTAAGACCCTTATCTATTTAAATACCGGAAACAAGATGGTGGCATTCTGAGGATGTCTAAGAAAAGATGAGAATATACCAGCTGAAAAAGCCATCAAAACTGTTTTCACCCCATCTGGACATACGAAATATAAAGGCAGGCCACCAACGTCAGTTTACACTGTCCTAAGTAGAGAACCAAAACGTCTCCAAAATTATAAAGAATTAAAATCGACGGAAGAATTTATTAAATTAGCACCCACAGCAAAAGGCCATGAACTGTGGAAGGCAATTAATTGACACAGATGGTTAGAGAGGCACTTGAGGTGTCCCGATCGGATGATTATGAAACAAAAGGCCTTAAGTCATTTAGTCACTAATAATAATAATAATAATAATATAATAATAATAATAATAATAATAATAATAATAATTAATAATAATAATATAATATGATGATAATAATAATAACAATATTAATAATAATAATAATAATAATAATAATAATAATAATAATATAATAATAATAATAATAATAACAATAATAATAATAATAATATAATGATGATGATAATAATAATAACAATATTAATAATAATAATAATAATAATAATAATAATAATAATAAAAATAATATAATGATGATGATAATAATAATAACAATATTAATAATAATAATAATAATAATATAATAATAATAATAATAATAATAATAATAATAATAATAATAATAAAATAATAATAATAATAATAATAATAATAATAATAAATAATAACAATATAATGATGATGATAATAATATTAAAAATATAATAATAATAATAATAATAATAATAATATAATAATAATAATATAATAATAATAATAATAATAATAATATAATGATGATGATAATAATAATAACAATATTAATAATAATAATAATAAAAATAATAATATAATAATAATAATAATAATAATAAATAATAATAATAATAATAATAATAATAATAATAATAATAATAATAATAATAATATATAATAAATAATAATAATAATAATAATAATAATAATAATAATAATAATAATAATAATAATAATAATAATAATAATAATAATAATAATAATAATAATAATAATAATAATAATAATAATAATAATAATAATAATAATAATTAATAATAATAAATAATAATAATAATAATGATGATAATAATAAATAACAATATATAATAATAATAAAAATAATAATAATAATAATAATAATATAATAATAATAATAATAATAATAATAATAATAATATAATAATAATAATAATACTAATAATAATATATAATAATAAAAATAATAATAGTATAATTATGATGATAATAATAATAACAATAATAATAATAATAATAATAATAATAATAATAATAATAATAATAATAATAATAATAATAATAATAATAATAATAATAATATTCATCATCATCATCATCATCATAATAATAACGTTGTGAATCTAACGATTCCCAAGAATCCTTTGGATATACTGTAGGCTATGAGAAGATTCAAATCCTCATTCGTGTATCTATTTATCATCTATACCCCTGTAGGTTAAAGAAAGTTACATCTACTTACTAATAATAAAATTGAATACATTTGGAATACTTACCTCGTGAACATAATTCCAATTGAATAATTGCTATCGGCATATTTGTCCGTCCAAAGTTCAATCTTTTGGGGAGTAATGTTCCAATCACGATAGCCCTTGAGAAAAAAAATTTAAAAAAGATAAAATATGGATGGATTATGTCAAATTATTATTGAATTTGAAGAGATTCTGTGCACTGTGGAATTAATCCTATCACAATAAAATTTACACTGAATGACCTCACAGAAGCCATCATTAAAATTATTAATTCTTTTAAATGTAAAATTCGAAAGTTTTGAACTTCTGAGAAAAAAATTGATGATATTTTGTATCAAAAGAAATGCGATTTGACGAAGACCAGCAACCTCACCAAGTAAATGCTCATTTGCACGAAAACGGCCACAGATATGAATAAAAAGAAGCTCTCTGGTCGAAATAAGTTTCTTGGCACTAAGTAGTGCATGAAAACAGTTACGCGGAATGTCAGAACGCTACGACTCGATGGAAAATTTGAGATTGCGATTTTAAAAATTGTCACGCTTAAATACATGTCTTTGAACTTTGCGAAACCCGATGGAAACATCATGGATAAAAAGTGTATGATAACGACAAAATGTAACACTCGGACAATGATAGCAAACATTCACATGGTGTTGTCTTAGTACTAGGGAACATAGAGACAAAGAAAGCCTTGCTATCGTTGGAACAAGTATCTGACAGAATCATTAATGCACTTTTCAAAGGTGCGCGTATCAATTTAACAATCGTGCAGATATTCAAATTTACGAAAAAGCGGAACCTATGAGGTTAAGAAGAATCGATTTTATGTGTTGTTTCAACAAGTTATGGATGAGATACCAAGCCATGTTAGTGCTATACTAATGGGTGATATTAACGCCAACATATCCAAATATGGTTGAGAAGGAGCGATGATCGAAATCTGAAAGAAAATAAAATACTCGAATGTCTCATACGATGCAGTATTAAAGTTCAACGCCTACTTTGAGCGTAAAGACAAGAAAACATGGATATCCCCCAATAGAAAGACACTTAACAAAATGACTACATTTGCATAAGCAGATGATGATCAAGTTCAGTGCACGATATCAGGCTTAATTGTAGCTTGGATATTGAGTTTGTCCATGATTTCGTTCTGGAAAATGTAAAGCTGAAATTAAAATGATTGTCAAATGCACCAGGATGAAAAACTCTTGATTAAAAGGTTTTGACGGCCGGTGAACAAAAGGCATATCAAATTGAATTCAGCACATGATCGAGACACGTTTGGGTGGGGACTATAGGGAGAAGGCTTTAGGGGAGTAATGGGGACGGGGGGTAAGGGATAGAATGTTGAATGTCAGAGTGACACTGGTAGGCAATACGCGTGGGAAGAAGTCAGAGAGATGAATTTTGGATACGACGTAGAAACGATCAATGACAAAAGAATGTTTAAAAAGTATATGAGGAATAACGATTATTGAGGCACCAACGCAGAGTACAAAAGAATTGACAAGGTGATTGGTCCTAGCGTGACGTCATTGGATTCTGCTGCATGGACAGGCCATTGTTACATTTTAGTGTGACGTCATTGGATTCTGCTGCCTGGATAGGCCATCATTACATTGCAATGCGAGGTCATTGGATTCTGCTGCCTGGATAGGCCATCATTACATAGCAATGTGAGGCCTTTGGATTCGGCTGCCTGGATAGGCCATCATTAGATTGTAGTGTGAGGCCATTGGATTCGGCTGTCTGGATAGGACATCATTATATAGTAGTGTGAGGCCATTGGATTCGGCTGTATGGATAGGACATCATTATATAGCAATGTGAGGCCATTGGATTCGGCTGCCTGGATAGGCCATCATTAGATTGTAGTGTGAGGTCATTGGATTCTGCTGTCTGGATAGGACATCATTATATAGTAGTGTGAGGTCATTGGATAAAAATAATGAGAGAAGCAGCTGCTGAAAATTTGGAATTAAAATAGGTCGACAATTATCAAATCTCAGATATGCAGATGACACCGCAATCCTTACTAACAACCACACAGAAGCAACAACTTTCATTAATGATCTAAACAACACAGGTGAGCTTAAAGGCCTAAAACTAAATACCAAAAAGACAAAATATATGCAAATCGCAGAAATTAAAGTTCAAGCCATTCTCATGAAAATCGGAGAGATCGAAGGGGTGTCTCATTTTAAATATTTGGGATCCACTAAAACGAAAAATGGCAATTGCTCGATGGATATAAATAACAGAATTGCAATGGCAAATAAAAGAATGACGTCTCTAGTTAATATATGGAAAGACAAATCCATATGACTAAATTTGAAAATAAAATTAGTAAAAGTATTGGTGTGAACAGTGATGACCTACGCGCAGAAGGATGGAACCTCAAGAACAAAGACATGAAACAAATAAACTGCTGAAATGTAGTTTTACAGATAGATTATGAGGATCAGCTGGAGGGGAAAAATAACAAATAAAAGCTCTTGGAAGAGCTGGAAGTCATGCCAGAGCTATTAAATAAAAAAAATAAATGAGAAAACTCATTTTTTTGGTCATATATGCCGAAACTCATGCACGCTGATGAAAGATGTGATACAGGGGATAATGGATGGAAACAAAGAAGGAGGGACTACATATATATATATATATATATATATATATATATATATATATATATATATATATATATATATAAAACCATCCCAGAATGGACAGAGATGAATGGAAGAGAACTATAACATGATGCCGTCAACAGACGAAGAGAATGGGCGGACTTTTGTCATCAAAAATTGCGGCAGCCAACGTCAATGAGGACGACGCTGGATAGTGAGTGAGTGAGTGAGTGATGAGCCATTAGATGCTTCTGTTGTTATTGGTCATTATTACATAGTAGTGTCAGCCATTAGATGATGCTGTCTGGATATGCCATAATTACATAGTAGTGTGAGGCCACCAGATGATGCTGTCTGGATATGCCATCATTACATAGTAGTGTGAGGCCATTAGATGATGCTGCCTGGATATGCCATCATTACATAGCAGTGGGAGACCATTAGATGATGCTGTCTGGATATGCCATCATTACATACTAGTGTGAGACCATTAGATTATTCTGTCTGGATATGCCATAATTACATAGTAGTGTGAGGCCATTAGATGATGCTGTCTGGATATGCCATCATTACATACTAGTGTGAGCCCATTAGATTATTCTGTCTGGATATGGCATAATTACATAGTAGTGTGAGGCCATTAGATGATGCTGTCTGGATATGCCATCATTACATACTAGTGTGAGACCATTAGATGATGCTGTCTGGATATGCCATCATTACATAGCAGTGGGAGGCCATTAGATGATGCTGTCTGGATATGCCATCATTACATAGTAGTGTGAGCCATTAGATGATTCTGTCTGGATATGCCATCATTACATAGTAGTGTGAGGCCATTAGATGATGCTGTCTGGATATGCCATCATTACATAGTAGCGTGAGCCATTAGATGATGCTGTCTGGATATGCCATCATTACATATTAGTGAGAGGCCATTAGATGATGCTGTCTGGATATGCCATCATTACATACTAGTTTGAGACCATTAGATGATTCTGTCTGGATATGCCATCATTACATAGTAGTGTGAGGCCATTAGATGATGCTGTCTGGATATGCCATCATTACATAGTAGTGTGAGACCATTAGATGATGCTGCCTGAAATAAGCCATCAATACATAGTAGTGTGAGACCATTAGATGATGCTGTCTGGATAAGCCATCATGACATAGTAATGTGTGACCATTGGAAGCTAATACCATCCATGCGTTGTGCAGCCTAGTTGTTATCGGGTTTATTTGGCGTTCTGCAATAAGTCATTTGTTCATTCATATTCAAAGATATGTCCTCATCCTATGATTCACACACACACACACACACACACACGGACACACACAGAAATACATACACACAGAAGCATTTATATAATGTATATTCTTTCACCCTCATACACATACACATGTAAATATAATCATTGTCATTCACTACAATACACAGACTAAAACACAGAAACGCTCACAAACAGGCACATCCACAAACATACATAGACATACACACACGCATAAGCAAATTAATGAAGGATTTTTCATACATTATTTGGCTTTGGCATATCCTTTATGCTTGTCAAAGGATCTACGAATACTTTTACGTTTATTCTTGTCCGCTGATGACAAGCTTGCTCGTCTAATCTGTAATAATTGGTTGTAAAATAACAATGAATAGATTAATGTAAGGTTTGGTGGCTCAATGGCTGCTGTCTTTTTGTTATAAATTCAAGCGGTGAACTGATAGTTGTAGCGTATTTCTACGTTACCACACAGGAAGTCTCAGCTAGTCTTCAAATTCTTCACCGCTGTTGAGTACAGCTTTTCCTCCCACCAGCTTCGCCACACACCAGCTAATCTCGTCACAAGACAGTGCGGACTATGTCGTCTGCTGTCTCTGGCGTTCCCGGATATTGTGGACAGTCGGCTGATTCCCTCAGACGCCATTGTTGCATGTTGAAAGATTCCCGCCGTGGTCTTTCAGTAGTCGGTATGTCAGTATCGGTATTTCAGTTGTCGGTATGTCAGTTGTCGGTATGTCAGTAGTCGGAATGTCAGTAGTCGATATGTCAGTTGTCGGTATGTCAGTAGTCGGTATGTCAGTAGTCGGAATGTCAGTAGTCGTCATGTCAGTAGTCGGTGTGTCAGTAGTCAGAATGTCAGTAGTCGATATGTCAGTAGTCGGTATGTCAGTAGTCGATATGTCAGTAGTCGATATGTCAGAAGTCGGTGTGCCAGTAGTCGGTATATCAGTAGTCGGTATGTCAGTAGTCGATATGTCAGTTGT
>NC_088367.1:52540483-52542983 GCF_034508935.2 Berghia stephanieae
TATCGATAATATTGTAAATGCCTAGGTACTCATTTTAAACATGAGTACGGTGAGACAATGTGAGCCTCTTCGAAGAACTGAACAATGCGCCGCTTCGAGTGAAACTCAAACCTTGGACCTTTCGATCCAAAGGTGAGTGTCATACCGCTAGACCACATGGCCGAAAAAAACAGAAATTTTAAATACATAAAGGATTTAGTTTAGAATAATGACCATAATATTACTTGTGTAATGTCATGTAAAGTATTATTTAATTCATACAGCGCACAGAACCCACAAACTGCCCTCAGGTGTTACACATGCAAAAACAAAAAGGTAACACGAATGCAAATATTATCATAACTCAAAAGTTTGCCTGAGTTGGAATGTTTTCAAAAGTTTCCAAAGATTACTGTGCTCGGGGCGTTTTTGACTTAATTATTTAATTTGTTCTCCCCTTTTTGGGTCCCGACAAGGAAATATTTTTCAGCTTATGATAGATTACATATGGGAACACGAATCAGTCGTTTATTTTGAGACCGCAGTGATCTAGCAGGTATATACAATTCTAGAAGCCCTGATATTTATCACAATACTGGGTTTTTGAATATTACCAATTTATACAAAGAACATTGTAAAGATTGAACGTCGGGATTTTTACTTTACACCAAAACGAATTGAAATGATTATACGTGCATAAGTTTATCTATTGATAAAAACAAAATTGTTAACACTTACTTACGTCAAACTTGGGGTTCGTGTTGATGTCTTTTCACATAACAATGAAAAAAACTAATGATGTCACAAACACAACAAGAATTGAAAATGGAATCCGTTATGTTCCCGATTCGATCAAATGATGAGTGAATTATAGTTGATGCTCACGCTACGAAAATCTAACGTCGAATGAATTAAATAAGCTACCACTTGATGTCCGTACACCGACAAAACGACTTATACGTTGGACTGATAAGTTCTACAGTACATTCCCATTAAGTCAAATCTACCTTTAACATTCACAACTTTATCAACACCAAATCTTTAAGAAGTCTCGGGTTTAAGCATTTATATATGTTTTAGATTTTACTTTGATTGATGGAGACATGAATTGAACTCTTCCTGACAACTTTTCATGTTTTGGGTTTGGGATGTTTGTGTTTTATTTTTTGTTGCGAATATAACATTAAAACGTTAAGATGATTGTGATGTGGGGCGAGATTGCCATTGGACTGTCAGTCGGAGGAGTCGAGTTTGAGTCCCATTATCAACGTCCAGCGTGTTAATTGAGAATAAGGTGACACCACTTTGAGGCGCTGCAGTGTGTTACCCTTGTATCATCTCAATAGAAGTAATCATATAATTTTTTAAAAAACTAGATAAGGATAAATAAAGAAATATGATTTTCCAATAAAACATGTAGTCATATTATTTGAGCAGAGATTGAGGATAAGATCCTACAGATTTACTAACGCAATATCCACTAAATGTGTTCACACGTGGAATCCACAGACATCAGTACCACTGTGCATGTAAGACAGGACATGACACCTATACAGCTTTGATAGCGTAATATCCACTAAATGTGTTCACACGTTGAATACAAAGACATCAGTAGCACTGTACATGTAAGACAAGACATGACACATATACAGCTTTGATAGCGTAATATCCACTAAATGTGTTCACACGTGGAATACAAAGACATCAGTAACACTGTACATGCAAAACGGGACATGACTCCTATGCAAGGCAAGTATTACATATATAACATCGTCCACACAGACGGTTTTGTCATCGTCCAGCTACCAATTATACACCTGCGTTTAGTGAGAATAAAAGAGTAATGACTCAAATTTTTGAGTTCTATGAATTAAGAAATGAAATTGAGTCGTTATGAATTACGAAATTTTTGCTCCAATTTCATAATTTCATGAGCATCTCTAAGTCCTTAAAACTTATTGAAAATGAAAGTTGATGCCAGACTACATCATTTTAAGGATATTGAAATGTTATTTAATCCTTGTGAGGACAAATTGATGATTTTAAAAGTTAATCAGAGCGTAATTTTTTTCTCTCTTAAAGAATTACGACTTTTTAAGTTTTCAGGTAGATATCAATGCTTTGTATAATTTTATATTTCGTGGATTAGGATGTTTTGATAAAAATTCAACACTCTCCAAACATCGATAATGACGTCAAACGCTTCTATTCATTAAGCTTTACAAACAATCATTTTTATAAAATGTATGATACTAGAGTAGATTCAGGCTTACCGGACACACAAGCCTTATCTGTGGTCGTCTCAGAGAATGGAAGACTGCTGGCCAGAAATAAGACCAATGCTGTATAGTGATGTCGTAAAATGTAACGCTCAAGTGGCCGGTTTCAGGTGAACAAGCCGATTTTGCACCCTAAGCAGTCTTTTCCATGTTCTCGACGCAAAATGTTATTCGTGACATTTTGGTACTACCGGACACTTATGGAACGTTAAGGTCCAACCGGACACCCAACTTGGGCAAAC
>NC_088367.1:52547983-52587983 GCF_034508935.2 Berghia stephanieae
AACGAACTTTCAAACTGACTTTAAATTATAAAAGGGAATCAAGTTATCTGTTTATCTATCTGTAAAAAATACATTTCTAATTATCCAATCTTTCAGTAGAGTGGTGCGCCGTATCAATTTTTTTATTTACTCAAATAAGCACAATGTTCTCCACAATGCTATGTTTTTAAAAGAAAGGATTGAGCTTAATATAGTGCAATATCTACTAAATGTGCTCAAAGCGCTTTACAGGGGGTCCCTGGTCAACATTTAACATGTAGGACGGGACATGACGCCTCTTAGGCGGTATTACAATTTTTCGGACAAAGACAATTCTGTTAACGGCCAGGTACTCAATTTAAACCTTAGTACAGTATTTTTTTATTGACTCAAATAAGCACAATGTTCTCCACAATGCTATATTTTTTAAGAAAGGACTAGTAAAAAGCCCGCAATTTCGCGGGGAAAGAACTATTTTCGTTCGATACTGTACTCACCATCATTTAATGAGGGCAAATTGGTAAACAACGTTGTATGTGTAATTTGGTATATCTTCGGTTGATTTTTCTGTGTGGCCCAATAATATATTTAATAATATATTCCCTCAACTAACCCCAAGAAAAAATTTAAACTAGTACCTTTAATTAACCCTTATAGGAAAAACAAACACCCCAGCACTTTAATAAGACTTATGACTAACCCTAATAGGAAAAGAAATCATCCGATCTCGAGCTAATCCTAATAGAAAAAATCATGACAAATTGAATAAATAAACGCCTGACAAAAGTTCAAAGGTGAAAATACAAATTTAAAGAATACCGGGGATGTAGGAGCTTTCGGAATGTCTCCCCTTTACTTAACTTATGGAAAAACAAACACCCTAGCACCTTTAATAAGACTTATGACTAACCTCTCGAGCTAACCCTAATAGAAAAAAAAACAACTCTCGGACTGCTTTGCACTACCTTTCAATATTTAACAAATCAAAATGGCGGCCGAAAATCAAAACAGTGGTCAAATTAGGAAATTTTAAACTTTCACAAATCTATCAAGGTTTGTTCTAGAGTTTTTAAAATACTTCTATATAATGACAAATTGAATAAATAAATAAATGCCTGACAAAATATCAACGGTGAAAATACACATTTAAAGAATACTGGGGAGTAGGAGCTTTCGGAATGTCTCCCCTTTACTTAACTTATGGAAAAACAAACATCCTAGAACCTTTACTAAGACTTATGACAAGCCTTAATAGAAAAAAGAAATATCCTCCGATCTCGAGCTAACCCAAAAAGTAAAAAAAATAGAATCAAAATGGCGACTGAAATACCTTCATGTGATCAAGTGAATAATATCACTATGAATGCCATTTTTGCTGAAAAATGCCAACAACCACACACACATGTATACACCACACACACAACACACACACACAAACACACACACACACACACGCACACACACACACAAACATACACGCAATTATACCTAACACTGATCACCGCTAAATCAACAACACAACGGAAGTAATAATAATACTTGATGTCATAAATAGATGACGCGAATTGACAACTTTTTACAGTGTCAAAATTAGTTGATTTTGGGAGTCAAGTGTCGTCGTTGGTACACATTTTATGATATCTGTTTGACTCAACGAACTTTCAAACTGACTTTAAATTATAAAAGGAAATCAAGTTATCTGTTTATCTATCTGTAAAAAATACATTTCTAATTTTCAAATCTTTCAGTAGAGTTGTGCGCCGTGTCAATTTTTTTTATTGACTCAAATAAGCACAATGTTCTCCACAATGCTATATTTTTTAAAGAAAGGATATTATTATTATTATTATTATTATTATTATTATTATTATTATTATTATTATTATTATTATTATTATTATTATTATTATTATTATTATTATTATATTATTATTATTATTATTATTATTATTATTATTATATATTATTATTATTATTATATTATTATTATTATTATTATTATTATTATTATTATTTTTATTATTATTATTTATTATTATTATTATTGTTATTATTATTATTATTATTATTATTATTGTTATTATTATTATTATTATTATTATTATTATTATTATTATTATTATTATTATAATTATTATTATTATTACCATTCAGTCGACGTGAACTTATTTGCAGATCTGATAACCCAAATTTTTATAGACTCGTTGTTTTAAATGGAAATACTCCAACACCAAAACACGATATTGTCTATTACAAACAATGTTAAACCAAACCATTTTCGTCTTCGGTTATCGCACCTTCAAATACGTGCACGTCGATGTCAATAAATCATTCACGGTTTAGCCATAGCAATGTGAGATTTAAAATTCAGACATTAAAACAATCGACATAGGAATGTCGTAGTAAATTACAAGAAAATAAATAACCTTATAAATACGAATTGCTAAAAAGATCAAATAAAACTAATTTACTTTTTTAAAAATTGTTTTTAAAAATAAATTAACATTCCCTTATTCATCCCGAAGGGGACAGTTGTCGGTTGTGTCTATTCCAAGAAAAGACTGGAATCATTCAGGGTCAGCCGCAGCGCAGCGCTGCAAATTGAACTACGGCGAGATGACCTGCTCAAGCCCGCATAACTAGGCGGGTAGTTGAACTCGGAACCTTTCGGGTACGAAGCAAAGACCGTGCCTCGAAGCCACGCTAGTTTTCTTACTATATTCAACAAATTGATGATCCCAGAGATGTGTTCAATTACGAAGCCGATGAATAGGATGTACAAAACATCGGATATGATAATTTAAAGAGAGAGCGAACACAGCTCTGTGTTTGGACTTTCGCCAATCCAAGCACACAGTTAATATACATAAATCAAACATGCGGGATCAAGGTAAACAAAATACAACTTTAAACAATCGGGGTTCGAGTCTGTTTATATCAGCATCGAGATTTTATTATTTCATTTTTAAACAGAGTATCAGTGGCGATGCGATTTTGGGCTTTTCACGACGAAGCCCGATTTGTATCCATGCTTACTTAGTACTTGGTGAAATGGACTTGGGTTTGTGGCGATAACAATGTCATTAATACAGATAATCATAAATGGAAAGAATGTTTGTCTCCAAATTTAATGGTTAAGACACATCTCATTAATCCAAAAAACAAAAATAGATGTACCCGAAACCTGTTACATTACACATTATACAATAATTGCAAACGTTCGTTAATGATGATGCGAAAACAGCACATCACGTCACTAGCTATTTGTTCGGCGTGCAACTCTACTGTGTGGCTTTCAAAACAATGTGTTACCAGATATATATATATATATATATATATATATATATATATATATATATATATATATATATATATATATATATATATATATATATATATATACACCCATTTAATAGTATTACATCATGACAGGTGTATAAACGAGAAATACTTTACACGCTGAAACAATATTCAACACTATATAAACAATGGTAAGAAGGGTTTATACATTGTTAACCCCTCCCCCCCCCCCTCCTTCCATCCCAAAAAGATACATCTCAAATTACAAAATCCAAAACAAACACAAATAAATAAAACAAGGGCACTAGATCACTGAAAACAAATCTGACAAATCCAATCCAATCAAATAATGTTATCTAACGTTATGTGATGGCCAAAGAAGAAATGCCCGATGTGTTTCCTTGTCTTGGTGCGGCTATGGGGTCTAGTGGTATGACACTCTCTTTCGGGTCAGAAGGTCCTGGGTTCGAGGCTTGCTCGGCGCGTGGTTTGGTCCTTGGAGAAGGATCTTGACTTACATTTTCTCACTGTACTCTTGTCTAATATGAGTACCTGGCCGTTAAAGGCGTTGTCCCTGTCCGAAAAAAAAAAGTAATATCGCCTAAAAGGAGTCATGTCCCGTCCCACATGTTGAATGTTGCTGATGGCCAGGGTCCCCTTGTAAAGCGCTTTGAGCACATCTAGTGGATATTGCTCTATATAAAAGCCCAATTATTTGTTTTATACAGAATTATTCTAAACAAAAAAACAGGCCATAGTTATACCGCGGTCCGAAAATAGAAGATTTCCCAGGTTTGAGGGATTTGGCAAGATGGTGATCATTGTAATCAATCGATATTTAAAAGGACGAGTTTTCTGGCCAAAATTCGAATGCATGTTTTTGTAAGAGTACAAATTAATTTTAGAGCAATCGATCAAATGGCGGTCCAGACCATTACATCTCATTTGTGTCAGTTCATGACGTAATCAGTCGGAAGGTGAAAATTTTGGATTTGCATTTTTTTCTGAAAGAATATGCTCTCCATTTTAATCTTTAAAAAAAAGTAAATTGGGTGATTTTTCATGAAGTTATGGTCAGATGTATCGGAAAGGTATCCAGCAACTTTTCTCTAATTCCATACTTTTTCAATGTGACTAACTAGCTGTAAAAAATATTTAGAAGTGAAATTATGCTTTGATATTTCCCGAAGATGTACAAAAAGGGTTGATTTTATCATTTATGTCAAGAACTCATTTTTGATAAAAATTGACCTTCTAACTAAACTTGGCAATATCCCAGTTCAAACATTTTCACCATCAGACTGATTATGTCATTCACTGTAATATTTGTAGTCTTTGTAAAAGCCTTTGGCAGTCAGGAAAAAAAATTGGTAAGAAATAAATGTAATCAACTCAAATTTGATATTTACAAAACAACAATAACAATAGTATGGTCACCAACATGAAGACAAAATCAACAACAACAACAACAACAACAACAACATAAGCAACAACAACAACAGCATAAGCAACAACAACAACAACAACAACAACATAAGCAACAACAACAACCACAACAACTACCACAACAACAACAAGAAGAACCACAACAACAACCACAACCACAAGAACAACCACAACAACAACCACCACCACAACAACCACAACAACAACAAAATCATCAACAACAATGACATGAAAATCAACTACAACAACAACAATAACAACAACGATAAGAACAAGAACAACAAAAAACAAAAACAACAATAACCACAGCTACAACAACAACAACAACAATAACCACAACAACAACAACAACAACAACAACAGCAACAATAATAACAACAACAACAACAAATTCCACCACCACCACCACCATCACCATAACAACAACAATCACAACCACCACAATAACAACAATAGCAACACCAACAACAACACAACAACAACAACAAAATAATCAGCAACAACGACATCAAAAACAACCACAACAGCAACAAGAAACAGAATAATAACAATAGTGCGGAAAAATTATATAGCGCTATAGCTCTAAGCCCTTACATTACAAATTACTTTGGCTGAAACACAATCATTCACACACACACACAAGCACACACACACAAACACACACACACACACAACCCACAACACAAACCAAACCTATCTTGCTTCTCATACCATCTAATAACATCGGAACAGATATGTGTTAAGCGAACGTTTAAAAATAGAAAAAGATTATTTTTCACGAATGTTCTATGGTAAGGCGTTCCAAACAGAGGGTTCGAAAAGAGAAAAAGGATCTCATTCCAGCATTTTTCCGTATTCGAGGGACAAATAGTTTTGTGGAATCACTGGCCGAACGTAGGGGGTGGGGTTTTGAATATCTTTCAATTAGTTCTGAAAGGTAGAAAGGTCCAGAACCTCCAAGACAACGATACACTCAAACACAAGCTTTGAACGTAAACTTTTCCTCAACAGGCAGCCAACGCAGGTCATGAAGCAGAGGTCCGGGAGAATCGCACCTACGCTTCATGAATACTAGTGTGGCAGCGCTGTTTTGGACAATCTGAAGACGTCTCAGATTATATTGCGAAACGCCAAACAACAGAGCATTACAATAATCCAATTTCGATAGTACGAGGGACACAACCAGGTGTTTGGTCACATCCTCTGATATGACCCGTCACATGGAAGTAATCATTTTTAGTTTGAAGGAAGAAGGATCTATCCAAAATATTTAACCAGATGCTCAATCGACAGAAAACAAACAAAAAACAAAATGTTTTGATTGTATACAAAAAACAAGGATTATTTTATTTTTGAATAAGTAACATCTTGATAAAGACTTTGACACGAAGATGTTACTGAAACATTTATTGTAGTAATATATTGGAGTTGTTTGGATGTGTGCGAATGTAATTGTTCGCCTGTGTTTAATTATGTTAGGGTTCTTTCAAGTGTACACATTTTGTGTTGTGCATGTTTTGTATGTATCTAAGCGTGAATGCTGATTGCGTGAACGTATTAGCACTTTTTTGTTACTTCGAAACTTCGTAAGACGATTGTTTTTGTGTTAGGTTAGTTACTGAAATAACTCCGTCCTAGATGGTCGTATTATGTACGGCTATGTGGTCTAGTGGTATGACACTCGCTTTCGGATCGGAATGTCCCGGGTACGAGCCTTGCTCGGCGCATAGTTGAGTCCTTGGAAAAGGCTCTTTACTCATATTCTCTCACCGTACTCAGGTTAACAGCGTTGTCTCTGTCCCAAAAAAAAATTGTAATATCGCCTGACAGGCGTCATGTCTCGTCCTACATGTTATGTGTTGCTGTTGGCCAGGGACCCCTTGTCAAGCGCTTTGAGCAGGTTTAGTAGATATTGCCTTATATAAAAGCTCAAGTTTTTTGTTTGTTTTTGTTTTAAATTTTCCATATGCTTGATAATAATTAAATGGAATTAACGCATTGTAACCCAGAGTCGTTGCAGTTACCGTATATTATTGAAGCAATTTGAAATTGATTCTATAATAAATATTGACAGCTACAATAATTTAATGATTGTATAATTCAGTCAGACACCTGCTGCAGGTTTTCAAACCTACCCAAGGTTGTTGCTCGGAACCAACTGTTCAATATACGGCGAATTACCGGCCCCAATCAGACACACTGAACATTGAAAACCATACCGTTGAATAAACATTACATCTTGGTTAATATTCAATCATTATAGTAGTATTGTTAAATAAGCTTTCTATTGCCACATCGATCACGTGATATGTGTGTGTTTGTAGGAGGGGGTGTATGTGTGTGAGTGTGTGTGTGTGTGTGTGTGTGTGTGGAAAGGGTGGGGTTGTATATGAGTATTTGATTTGTGGAAGGGGGTGTATATGTGTGTGTGTGTGTGAAGGTAGATTATGTTTGTGTGAGTGTGTGTGTGTGTGTGTGTGTGGAAGAGGGTAATGTATTATTGTTATTATTATAATGTAGTTGTAGTAGTAGTAGTTGTAGTAGTAGTAGTAATAGTACTATTATTATTATTATTATTATTATTATTATTATTATTATTATTATTATTATTATTATTATTATTATTAGTAGTAGTAGTAGTAGATAGTAGTAGTAGTAGTAGTAGTAGTAGTAGTAGTATAGTAGTAGTAGTAGTAGTAGTAGTAGTAGTAGTAGTAGTAGTAGTAGTAGTAGTAGTAGTAGTAGTAGTAGTAGTAGTAGTAGTAGTAGTAGTAGTAGTAGTAGTAGTAGTAGTAGTAGTAGTAATAGTAGTAGTAGTAGTAATAGTAACACAGAATCGTCCTATCAATAAAACAGAGGAAGAGACTACACACCAGAGCGGCATCTCACATACGATATATAATATTCTAATGAGGGGGGGGAGGATTTGTGGTACGAAAGGTGCCTTTACCATTTTAAATCCTTATCATTGAATACAGCAATCCAGTCCTTCTGTAACTCTGACAGTCTGTAAAAAGACATTCAAACCTACTTAGGCCAGAAACCAGTCGACAAGTCTTCAATGTATAAGTTGTTTTATTCTGCCACATGTCATATCAAAAGCCACTCTGTATACATTCAAAATATTCGTTTAGGTTTATATATAATCTGTGTAAACTTTTTTGATAAATATAAAGGTAAATTAAATTAGTTTTGTAGCTTTATTCAAGTCACTGTCTTGTACACAGGGATACCAACTGCTAGAAGCGGTAATCGAACAAGTACTGAATAAAAATGAATATAAATAGATCACCTTAAAAACAAAGTACTGACTACTTAAACACGTACAATTTCAGCCCCGAAACTTATCTTATGACAGTTGTTTAACAACTACATTATTTAATTTTGTGCGGCTTAGTGGTCTAGTGGTATGACACTCGCTTTCGGATCGAAGGTTCCTGAGTTCAAGCCTCGCTCGGCGCATAGTTGAGTCCTTGGAAAAGGCTTTTTACTCACATTCACTCACCGTGCAACAGGTGTAAAATCAGTACCAGACCGTTAACAGCGTTCTCTCTGTCGGAAGAAAATTGTATAATCGCCAAACAGGCCTCACATTTCGTTCTACATGTTACATGTTGTTGTTCGTCAGGGATCCCTTGTCAAGCGCTTTGAGCACATTAAGTGAATATCGCGCTATAGAATAGAAAAGCTCAATTTTTTTGTTTTTTTTTAATAATTCGCGTTTTTCCAGAAAGAGTTGTTACTGTTTTTGTTTTCTATTCAATCATTAAGATATTCTCATTTTTAAAGTTTGAATAAATGTATTTGTATAGTATATTATCTTAAGGAGTTAATTATATCAAAACAGCAGATGCTCCTGTTTTTTCTATTGCATGACATGGTAGGCAGGATCCACTTGTGTTGAAATATCTCTGCAAAAGCATGGAAAAATAAAATAACATAACACTATTGTGAGGTGATGTGAAAAAGCCCGTGATAGACGAAAAATTCTGATTAAATAGCATTCCATATTTCGATATAAGCTTTAATTCTCTGCAAAATAGAGTTTGAATTTTATAATTATATCAATTGGGGCCTAAGTTATCGATATTTTATATATCAATTAGGGGCTAAGTTATCGATATTTTATGATTATATCAATTAGGGCCTAAGTTATCGATATTTTATAATTATATCAATTATGGCCTAAGTTATCGATATTTTATAATTATATCAATTAGGGCCTAAGTTATCGATATTTTATAATTATATCAATTAGGGCCTAAGTTATCGATATTTTATAATTATATCAATTATGGCCTAAGTTATCGATATTTTATAATTATATCAATTAGGGCCTAAGCTATCAATATTTTATAATTATATCAATTATGGCCTAAGTTATCGATATTTTATAATTATATCAATTAGGGCCTAAGTTATCGATATTTTATAATTATATCAATTAGGGCCTAAGTTATCAATATTTTATAATTATATCAGTTAGGGCCTAAGTTATCGATATTTTGAAAGGGTGGGGTCATGTTTGAAGTAGAGAAAATCGCTTTTAATACAAGACATTCATATTAATTGCAAATTCTATAAAATAGATTTACATTATCGTCACAATAGCACTTGCCCATCACATGCATGGTCAAAAATAAAAATCAAATCCCATCTGTATCAGAAACTGAAGATATTAAATTTGCTTCCCCTCTGTTTTGCCCCTATTGATTGTGTGACGCAGTACTCTAGGAGAAGAAGATACGTACGCTCAGCATCTTCCTCGCTCTCCATTTGCTCTGAGACAAGAGAATAATGAAGCAACCAGTGCTTGATCACTTTAATCGGAATGAAATGTATCTTATATATTTCAATAGACGAATATCACGGTCTCATTGCATCTTCCCTTGTCATGAATGTAAAGCCCATAAATATTTATCTGGTCCATATTTTAAAAAATAGAAAATAAGAAAACTGTAAGGGTCATAACATGTTAACTTATATTCTATATTAACGCCTGGAGTTAACTGTTATTCATAATAAGTTATATATAACAGTGACTTGATATAACACCAGACACGTACTTGCCAAACGTTACAGCATCCTGGACTGTTTCTGGCAATTTCCGGTGAAGTGTTTCAGGAAGCAGAAGTGAGAGTCCTCCTGCAATCAGACTGGTTCCTCCAAAGACAATCATCGAGATGGATCCCTCTAGAGGACCCGCTAAGATAATTCCCTGGGGAAAGATAATTGAAAGTCAAACGAATTGAGGGCCATAATCTACCAGAAATGATCGTAAACATAACATCCATCAGATTGACCTCCAACGACATCCATCAGATTGACCTCCAACGAAATCCATCAGAATGACCTCCAACGATGATTGACTAGGGAAAGATAATTCAAGACCATGATCAAATAAAAGAGGATCACAGAAGAGCTGAGATAGTTTCCTGGGGGAATATAATTGTTGTTGACCGCCATCAACAAATCACAATCGTAGGGAGGGATCCCTTTAGAAGAATCCATAGGATGATTCAATTGGGAAAGATTATTTGATGACCATAATCTACCAAAGAAGATCGTAGAGGCGTGGCCCTTCTGACGAGCTCCGAACACAATTCTCCGGGGAAAGAGAATTGATGCACGCATTCAACCAAAACAAACCGTGGAGACGGAGCCCTTTGGAAGAATACAATAGATGATAGGTTAATTTGGGAAAGAGGAAGTGATTAGCATAACAAACCAAAACAAAAGATCGTAGAGATAGGAGCCCCTCTAATAACTATACGGGCTGTACTAATTAATCACCATTATGACTCATCCTGTTACCTGCTATTGTGTAAGAAAGGCTTCTTTTTCGCCTATGTGGTCTATTGTTATTACACTCGCCTTCGTATCGGAGGGCCCGGGTTCGAGGCCTTCTGTGAGCGGCGCATAACTTAATCTTAAGAAAAGATTCTTTTCTCATATTTTCTCATCGTATTCGGGTGTAAAATGAGTATCTAGCCACCAACAGCGGTGTATCAGTTGAAAAAAAATAAATTAAAGATTTCGCATGAAACGCGCCATGTCTCGTCCTACATGTATGTTGCTGTTGATTAGGGACCCCTTGTATAGCGCTTTGAGCACGTTCAGTGGGTAATGCGCTCTATAAATGCTCACGTTAAGATGTAAAAAAGTGAATCAAAATCAGAGCAATAGATATCTTTGATAACGCAAATAAAGCGGTGATAAATGATCTTATTTATGTCGTTTATGATAGTTCCAATAGCTCAGTTGGTAGAGCATTTTTTTGTAAGACATGATGTATTTTTAGAAAATAAACTTGTTTTGATCATAATTTTGAACAGTTATTTTTTTCCTTCTTGACATTTGCAAAAAATGCAGTTTTTACTTGAAAATTTGAGACCCTACCTTGACACATGAATCATATTTGTGTCCAGGAAAGTGCCTTGAAATTATAAAAAACTTTAAGAATGTGAAACTAAAACATCTGACGAGCAAATTGATATATAACATGCCAGCGTTAGCGCACAGTGAGTGAGTTCAGGGTATCCTAATGTACCTGCACCCCCTCCATTCACAATTTTTGCTCAAAACAGTGGGACGTTTGAGAGTTAAAACGCAAAGGGTTTTTGATCGATCTCGAATGAAGTTGAGATTTGTTTTCCGGACTCTCCCTGTCTATTCAGCAGTGATTGGACCCTAGTCTGTTAGATCTGAAGGAAAGGTCCCTGACCAACAGCTATACGTAACATAAAGAAATACATTTTTTTTCCAAAAGGGACAACGCTATTACCGGCCAGGTACTCAATTTGCACATAGTTACGTTGAGAGTATTAAAGAGTCTTTTCCAAGGACTCAACTATGCGCCGAACGAAGTTCGAACCCAGGACCTTCGGATTTGAAAACGAGTGTCATACCACAAGACCACAGAGCCGCATATTATACGAGTGTATTGTGCAAATTAACATGTATCAAGACCAAGGAATTTACCCAATGGAAACCGTACGGTGCTCTTATTGGCTAACCAACCAGCGGCCTCGATGAGAAAAATATGTGGGCTGGGAATCGCGTTACTACAGTAAATAAGCGCTGATCGGCCGTTCATGAAATCTAAGAAAATAACTTCCTGCTCGCTCGTTTAACTCAAAATTATTCAAAACGATGTCTCTAAAATGATATAAATGTGACTTCTTAAGGTTTTCTTCACGGTCAAAACCACACAACATTCTATTAATGATTATGTCCGAGGCAAAAAGGAATATTGACAGTAGTTGAACTCGTCAGAAGAAAAACATCAATGCGAAGTGAAGAGAAAGTCAAGCTCTTGTTTGTCTTGTCCTATTCTATATAGAGAAAATAGTATAGTGTGTGAGTGGTTGCGTGTCATAGTCATGTTTTTAAATTGTTTCTGTTGTTTATATGTGTAGTGATGATTCTCTCACACTCACTGCATCATCATAGCAAAGAGACGCCAACTTTAAATTTGGCTCACAGGAATTTCAGAAACCACTCGTAGGAATTTCAATGCCGAAAGAGGAATTCCCGCACACAAGAAAGGGGGATTGTTGTGGTATTTGGCATACATATTGTATAGTATCTAGTTCTAAATAGAAAACTGATTAGAATTATATTATGATATATAAACACAATGCCAAATACAATTCCGAAATTTCCTTATTTCAAATGAAGTGAAGCTCCAAAACCTAAAATGGTATTGATTGTAGTACTGGTGGTGGTGAGGATGATGTGGTGTTGGTGGTGGTTGTAGTTGTAGTAGTAATAGTGATGATGATGTGGTGGTGGTGATGATTGTAGTTGTAGTAGTAGTGGTAGTGATGATGATGATGTGGTGGCTGTAGTTGTAGTAGTAGTGCTAATGATATGGTGGTGGTGGTGGTGGTTGTAGTAGTAGTGGCAATGATGCGGCTATGTGGTCTAGTAGTATGACACTCGCTTTCGGATAGGAAGGTCCTGGGTTCGAGCCTCGCGTTCGGCGCATAGTTGAGTCCTTGGAAAAGGCTCTTTACTCACATTCTCTCACCGTACTCAGGATTAAATGAGTACCTGGCCGTTAACAGAATTGTCTTTGTCCGAAAAATTGTAATATCGCCTAAGAGGCGTCATGTCCCGTCCTACATGTTAAATGTTGACCAGGGACCCCCTGTAAAGCGCTTTAAGCACATTTAGTAGATATTGCACTATATAAAGCTCAATTTTAAAAAAAATCAATGATGATGATATGGTAGTGGTGGTTGTAGTAGTAGTGGTAATGGTAATGATATGGTGGTGGTGGTGGTGGTTGTAGTAGTAGTGGTCGTGATGACGATGTGGTTGTGGTGGTTGTAGTAGCAGTGGTAGTGATGATGATATGCTGGTTGTGGTGCAGTAGTGGTAGTGATAATGATGTGGTGCTGGTGGTTGTGGTAGTAGTGGTAATGATGATATTGTGGTGGTGGTTGTAGTAGTTGAGGTAGTGATGATGATGTGATGGTGGTTGTAGTAGTAGTGGGGTGGTGGTTGTAGTAGTAGTGATAATGATGATGATATGGTGGTGGTGGTTGCAGTTGTAGTGATAGTGATGACGATGTGGTTGTGGTGGTTGTAGTAGTAGTGGTAGTTATGATGATGTGCTGGTGGTGGTGTAGTAGTAGTGGTAGTGATAATGATGTGGTGCTGATGGTTGTAGTAGTAGTGTTAGTGATGATATTGTGGTGGTGGTTGTAGTAGTAGAGGTAGTAATGATGATGTGGTGGTGGTTGTTGCAGTTGTAGTGGTCGTGATGATGATGTGGTGGTGGTGGTTGTAATAGTGGTGGTAGTGATAGTGTAGTAGTAGTAGTGGTAGTGATGATGATGGAGTGGTGGTCGTTGTGGTGGTGATGATGATGTGGTGGTGGTGTAGTGGTAGTGATAATGATACAGCGGTGGTGGTCGTAGTAATTGTAGTAGTGATGAAGTGGTAATGGTGGTTGTAGTAGTAGTGACAGTGATGATGCGGTGGTTGGACAACACATTATAGGTTATTATAATACATGATTACACACATTCTCTAACTTTATTTTTTGACAGCTTCATTGTGGCATAAATATACGCAACAGTTCTGAACCATTTAATTGTGGAATTTGATATTGTTTGTTGTTTTTCTTGTGTCGTTATATTGATATAGAGACCGAATGAATGGTAATACTTACATTCCCAGCCCAAGATTTAATGGCGCTGAATGCTTTCATTGGTGGACACTTTTTAGGCTTCGTACGTATTCTCATTCGTTTAATTCTATGATCAAAACGAATCTTTTTAGTCTGATGACATCAGCTTCTAATGGTGCTCACATTACTATTTTATGACGATCGACCGAATCAGCATCAGCTTCTAATGGTGTTCACACTACTATGTTATGACGATCGACCCATTCAGCAAATTCTGTACCGCATTCGTGCACGTCTCAAAACCCACCCGGAAGCTTCGTCACAACACGCCGTTCAACGCCGAGGTCAAATGAAGAACTGATCATGACCTCCTAGCAGATATTACAGATCATTATCTAAGTGGGGCTATGTGGTCCAGTGGTATTACACTCACTTTCGGATCGGAAGGTCCTGGGTTCAAGCCTCGCTCGGCGAACAGTTGAGTCCTTGGAAAAGGCTCTTTACACACATTCGTTCACCGTACGCAGGTGTAAATGAGTACCTGACGGTTAACAACGTTGTCTGTGTCGGAGAAAATTGTAAAATCTACTAACAGGGGATTTGTCTCGTTCTACATGTTACGTCTTGCTGTTGGCCATGGACCCTTTAAGTACGTTAGTAGATATTGCTCTCTATAAGAGCTCAAGTTTTTAAAAAGTCAACTGGTGATAGAATTTTCCTTACATTTTAAAAACTTTGATCATTAATCGTACTTCTAACATTTAGACTTGCAAATAATTAACGTGCACATTGACAACACGTTAAAATTGGATTTTCTGAGGAATGATAACCCCCAAATCTACCTTTTTTAAAAGAACATATAGTATAGAAACAATATAAAGAGCAAAAAAGTAAAATGTCACATATGTAATCGTTATCATCTGTATTAACTCGGCATATTACTGTATGAAGAAGATGAGTCACATATAACAATGTCTTAGAAAAATACTGAACAGCATGTACCCATTTCGTATCTTAAGTTTGATCTCATGGTGCGTAAAATTAAATGTTTCTATTGAAGGACCTTATAATATGTTAAAGTAGACGTTGTTGTTAATGGGTCTTATAATGTGTAAAAGTTAATGTTTCTGTTTATTGATCGCATAACTTGCAAATTCTAATGTTAGCGTGTATGGATCTTATGGTTTGTAAAAATAAATGTGGGTCTTTATGGATCTTATAATGAGTAAAGTGAATACTTCTGTTTATTGATCGTAGCATGGATAAAAGTTAATGCTGCTGTTCATGGAATTAAAATGTGCAAAAGTGACTGTTTCTGTTTATTGATCGTATCATGTGTAAAAGTTAATGTTGGTGTTTATGGATCAACATGTACTAACCAGGTCTGCTATGTAAGGGGAGATAATGCCTCCAACACTTTCAAAGATGGCGCACATCCCTAACCCGGAAGTCCTTAGAGAGGTCGGGAGGAGTTCAGATGACATAACGTACATGATGGCGTAGGAAGCGGACACGCAGTACTTGCCAATATACGATAATACATTGCTGATCATTGCTAGGGACAGTGGAATGACAGAGAGAACAATTTTAGACGTTCTATGATGATGCTACTACTACTACTACTACTACTACTACTACTACTACTACTACTACTACTACTACTACTACTACTACTACTACTACTACTGCTACTACTAATACTACTACTACTACTACTACTACTACTACTAAAATACTACTACTACTACTACTACTACTACTACTACTACACTACTACTACTACTACTACTACTACTACTACATACTACTACTACTACTATACTACTACTACTACTACTACTACTACTACTACTACTTACTATACTACTACTACTACTACTATACTACTACTATACTACTACTACTACTACTACTACTACTACTACTACTACTACTACTACATACATTCACTACTACTACTACTACTACTACTACTACTACTACTACTACTTACTACTACTACTACTACTACTATATACTACTACTACTACTACTACTACTTATACTACTACTCTTCTGTTCCCTCTGCTGCTGCTGCCACTAATGATTATACTTTTACCGACATCCTTATTTATTATATTTTGTATTTACGTTCAATTAAAGTGTATTTATTTTCCAACAACTGTCTACACGTTTTTATATTTCAATTTCTAAACTGCATTACACCGTTCCTCCCCGCCTCCCCTCTTTTCACTTAATTAATTGAGCACCTTTTATAAATATCTCATATACTATTTTAAGTTCGTGCTTCCTTACAAAGGAGATACTATTTCCTGTCAACCAATGTTTTGTTTATTTAGCTTAACTACGCCACTAAACAATCATCTCATTCATCTGTGGTGTTTCATTCATCATGTTTTATTGATAAAGGAGAAACTCGATACGTTCATTTGATCTGTTTTTGTAATTAGATTGAAGCTTACGTTCAATTTCACATTATTATTATTTCTTCGACTTCGAGCAACAACATCTACATTTTGTTGGTTAGGGCAGGGTTTGATGGGCTGTCCTGAATAATCAATGTACACATATGATGGCCTTTGGGATGACCCTAAGAAACAATGTACACATCTGATGACGTGGGGGATGACCTAAATAAACAATGTACACATCTGATGACGTAAGGGATGACCCAAATAACAATTATACATCTGATGACGTCAGGGATAAACTAAAGACCAATGTATCAATCTGTAGGCGTTAGTTTGAATGATTATTTAGCCCGTTAACTGTCGCAATCTAGTAAAACAAGTATTTAAAATTTACCGCCAATACACGTCCTTAAATATCGATCGATTTAAATGACATTCATTCTGACAAAAAACTCTCTATACTGCTACTGCAACTACTACTACTACTACTACACTACTACTACTACTACTACTACTACTATACTACTACTACTACTACTACTACTTACTACTACTACTACTACTACTACTACTACTACTACTAAATACACTACTATACTACTACTACTAAATACTACATACTACTACTACTACTACTACTACTACTACTACTACTACTATACTACTACTAATACTCTACTACTACTACTACTACTACTACTACTACTACTTACTACCATTACTACTACTACTACTACTACTACTACTACTACTACTACTACTACTACTACTACTACTACCTACTACTACTACTACTACTACTACTACTACTACTACTATACTACTACTACACTACTACTACTACTACTACTACTACTACTACTACTACTACTACTTACTATTTCTACTACTACTACTACTACTACTACTACTACTACTACTACTACTACTACTACTACTACTACTACTATTACTATCTACTACTACTTTCTACTACTCTACTACTAATACTTATACTTACTACTACTATTTACTACTACTACCTTCTGTTCCTCTGCTGCTGCTGCATAATGATTATACTTTTACCGACATCCTATTTATTATATTTTGTATTTACGTTCAATTAAAGTGTATTTATTTCCAACAACTGTCTACACGTTTTTATATTTCAATTTCTAAACTGCATTACACCGTCCTCCCCGCTCCCTCTTTTCACTTAATTAATTGAGCACCTTTTATAAATACTCATATACTTTTTATTCGTGCTTCCTTACAAAGGAGCATACTATTTCCTGTCAACCAATGTTTTGTTTATTTAGCTTAACTACGCCACTAACAATCATCTCATTCATCTGTGGTGTTTCATTCATCATGTTTTATTGATAAAGGAGAAACTGATACGTTCATTTGATCTGTTTTTGTAATTAATTGAAGCTTACGTTCAATTTCACATTATTATTCATTTCTTCGATCTTAGAGCAGAAACATCTACATTTTGTTGGTTAGGGCAGATTTGATGGGCTGTCCTGAATAATCAATGTACACATATGATGGCCTTTGGGATGACCCTAAGAAACAATGTACACATCTGATGACGTGGGGATGACCTAAATAAACAATGTACACATCTGATGACGAAAGGGATGACCCAAATAAACAATTATACATCTGATGACGTCAGGGATAACCTAAAACAATGTACACATCTGTTAGGACGTTTGGAGATCTAAATAAAATGTAGGTTATATGATTATTTAGCCCGTTAACTGTCGCAATCTAGTAAAACAAGTATTTAAAATTTAGCGACAATACACGTCCTTAAATATCGATCGATTTAAATGACTTCATTCTGACAAAAAACTCTCTACTACTGCTACTGCAACACTATACTACTACTACTAACTACTACTACTACTAAATACTACTCTACTACTACTACTACTACTACTACTACTACTACTACTACACTACTACTAACTACTACTACTACTAACTACTACTATACTAAACTATACTACTACTACTACTACTACTACTACTACTACTACTACTACTCTACTACTACTACTACTACTACTACTACTATACTACTACTATACTACTACTACATACATACTACTCACTACTACTACTATACTAACTAACTACTACTAACTACATACTACTACTACTACTACATATACTAATACTTACTACTATACTACTACTACTACCTACTACTACTACACTACTACTACTACATACTACTACTACACTACTACTAACTACTTAACTACACTACTATACTACTACTACTACTACTACTACCTCTACATACTACTACTACTTCTACTACTACTAACTACTATTACTACCTATACTACTACTACTACTACTATACTACTACTACATACTACTACTACTACTACTACCTACTACTAATACTACTATCTACTACTATACTACTACTACTACTACTACTAACTACTAACTACTACTACTACATATACTATACTACACTACTTTACTACTACTTACTATACTAACTACTATACTACTACTACTACTACATATACTACACTACTACTACTACACTCTACTACTATACACTACATTACTACTACATACTAACTACACTACTACTACTACAACTACTACCTACTACTACTACTAACTACTATACTACTTACTACTACTACTACTACTATACTACTACTACACTACTACTACTACTACTACTACTACTACTACTATACTATTACTACTACTACCTTCTGTTCCCTCTGCTGCTGCTGCCACTAATGATTATACTTTTACCGACATCCTTATTTATTATATTTGTATTTACGTTCAATTAAAATGTATTTATTTTCCAACAACTGTCTACACGTTTTTATATTTCAATTACTAAACTGCATTACACCGTTCCTCCCCGCCTCCCCTCTTTTCACTTAATTAATTGAGCACCTTTTATAAATATCTCATATACTATTTTAATTCGTGCTTCCTTACAAAGGAGCATACTATTTCCTGTCAACGAATGTTTTGTTTATTTAGCTTAACTACGCACTAACAACATCATCTCATTCATCTGTGGTGTTTCATTCATCATGTTTTATTGATAAAGGAGAAACTCGATACGTTCATTTGATCTGTTTTTTGCAATTAAATTGAAGCTTACGTTCAATTTCACATTATTATTTATTTCTTCGAGCTTGAGCAACAACATCTACATTTTGTTGGTTAGGAGGATCTGATGGGCTGTCCTGAATAATCAATGTACACATATGATGGCCTTTCGGATGACTAAGAAATGACCATCTTGACGTTGTGACCAAATAAACAATGTACACATCTGATGAACGTAAGGGATGACCCAAATAAGCAATTAACATCTGATGACGTCAGGGATAACCTAAATAACAATGTACAATCTGATGACGTTTGGATGATCTAAATAAAATGTAGGCGTTAGTTTGAATGATTATTTAGCCCGTAACTGTCGCAATCTAGCAAAACAAGTATTATAAATGTAGCGAAAATACACGTCCTTAAATATCGATCGATTTAAATGACCTTCATTCTGACAAAAAACTCTCTACTACTGCTACTGCAAACTACTACTACTATACTACTACTACTACTACTATACTACTACTACTACTACTACTACTACTATACTACTACTACTACTACTACTACTACTACTACTACTAGTACTTCTACTACTACTACTACTACTACTACTATACTACTACCTACTACTACAACTACTACTACTACTACTACTATTACTACTACCATTACCTACTACTACTACTACTACTACTACTACACTAACTACTACTACTACTATTACTACTACTTACAACTACTACTACTACTACTACTAACTACTACTACTACTACTACTACTCACTATACTACTACTATACTACTACTACTACTTCTACTACTACTACTACTACTATACTACTACTACTACTACTACTACTACTACTACTACTACTTACTACTACTACTATCTACTACTACTACTATACTACTACTACATACTACTCATACTACTACTACTATACTACTACTACTACTACTACTACTACTACTATACTACTACAACTACTACTATACTACTACTACTACTACTACACTACTACTAATACTACTATACTACTACTACTACTACTAACTACTACTACTAACTACTACTAACTACTACTACTACTACTACTACTACTACTACCTACTACTACTACTACTACTACTACACTACTACTACTACTATACTATCACTACTACCTTCTGTTCCCTCTGCTGCTGCTGCCACTAATGATTATACTTTTACCGACATCCTTATTTATTATATTTTGTATTTACGTTCAATTAAAATGTATTTATTTTCCAACAACTGTCTACACGTTTTTATATTTCAATTACTAAACTGCATTACACCGTTCCTCCCCGCCTCCCCTCTTTTCACTTAATTAATTGAGCACCTTTTATAAATATCTCATATACTATTTTAATTCGTGCTTCCTTACAAAGGAGCATACTATTTCCTGTCAACAATGTTTTGTTTATTTAGCTTAACTACGCTACTAACACATCATCTCATTCATCTGTGGTGTTTCATTCATCATGTTTTATTGATAAAGGAGAAACTCGATACGTTCATTTGATCGGTTTTTGTAATTAAATTGAAGCTTACGTTCAATTTCACATTATTATTTATTTCTTCGAGCTCCGAGCAACAACATCTACATTTTGTTGGTTAGGCAGATCTGATGGGCTGTCCTGAATAATCAATGTACACATATGATGGCCTATGGGATGACCCTACGAAACAATGTACACATCTGATGAAGTGTGAGATGACCTAAATAAACAATGTACACATCTGGGTGACGTAAGGGATGACCCACATAAACAATGTATACATCTGATGACGTCAGGGATAACCTAAATAACAATGTACACATCTGATGACGTTTGGGATGACCTAAATAAAAATGTAGGCGTTAGTTTGAATGATTATTTAGCCCGTTAACTGTCGCAATCTAGCAAAACAAGTATTTAAAATGTAGCGACAATACACGTCCTTAAATATCGATCGATTTAAATGACCATCATTCTGACAAAAACTCTCTACTACTGCTACTGCAAACTACTATACTACTACTACTATACTACTACTACTATACTACTACTATACTACTACTACTACTACTACTAACTACTACTTACTACTACTACTACTACTACTACTACTACTACTACTACTACTACTACTACTACTACTACTACTATACATCTACTACTACTACTACTACTACTACTACTACTACTACTACTACTACTACTGACTAACTACTACTACTAATAACAATCTACTACTAACACTAACTAACTACTAAAGAAGGAAAGAAGAAGACGAAGAAGAATAAGAGAAAGAAGAAGAAGAAGAAGAAAGAAGAAGAAGAAGAAGAAGAAGAAGAAGAAGAAGAAGAAGAAGAAGAAGAAGAAGAGAAAAGAAGAAGAGAAGAAGAGAAGAAGAAGAAGAAGAAG
Organism: Berghia stephanieae; assembly: GCF_034508935.2. Lineage (NCBI taxonomy): Eukaryota > Metazoa > Mollusca > Gastropoda > Nudibranchia > Aeolidiidae > Berghia > Berghia stephanieae. The sequence goes on from NC_088367.1 coordinate 52,569,782, forward strand.
AAGAAGAAGAAGAAGAAGAAGAAGAAGAAGAAAAGAAGAAGAAGAAGAAGAAGAAGAAGAAAAGAAGAAGAAGAAGAAGAAGAAGAAGAAAGAAGAAGAAGAAGAAGAAGAAGAAGAAGAAGAAGAAGGAAGAAGAAGAAGAAGAAGAAGAAGAAGAAGAAGAAGAAGAAGAAGAAGAAGAAGAGAAGAAGAAGAAGAAGAAGAAGAGAAGAAAAGAAGAAGAAGAAGAAAGAAAGAAGAAGAAGAGAAGAAGAAGAAGAAGAAGAAGAAGAAGAAGAAGAAGAAGAAGAAGAGAAGAAGAGAAGAAGAAGAAGAAGAAGAAGAAGAAGAAGAAGAAGAAGAAGAAGAAGAAGAAGGAAGAAGAGAAGAAGAAGAAGAAGAAGAAGAAGAGAAGAAGAAGAAGAAGAAGAAGAAGAAGAAGAAGAAGAAGAAAGAAGAAGAAGAAGAAGAAGAAGAAGAAGAAGAGAAAGAAGAAGAAGAAGAAGAGAAGAAGAAGAAGAAGAAGAAGAAGAAGAAGAAGAAGAAGAAGAAGAAGAAGAAGAAGAAGAAGAGAGAAGAAGAAGAAGAAGAAGAAGAAGAAGAAGAAGAAGAAGAAGAAGAAGAAGAGAAGAAGAAAGAAGAAGAGAAGAAGAAGAAGAAGAAGAAGAAGAAGAAGAAGAAGAAGAAGAAGAAGAAGAAGAAGAAGAAGAAGAAGAAGAAGAAGAGAAGAAGAAGAAGAAGAAGAAGGAAGAAGGAGAAGAAGAAGAAGAAGAAGAAGAAGAAGAAGAGAAGAAGAAGAGAGAAGAAGAAGAAGAAGAAGAAGAGAAAGAAGAAGAGAGAAGAAGAGAAGAAGAGAAAAAGAAGAAGAGAAGAAGAAGAGAAGAAGAAGAGAAGAAGAGAAGGAAGAAGAATAGAGATGATGATGATGATGATGATGATGATGATGATGATGATGATGATGATGATGATGATGATGATGATGATGATGATGACGACGTTTTCTATGACGACAGCAGAATGTTAAAGACGACAACAATGTTGTTATTGATGACATTATTCAACTCACGATCACTATCAGTCTCTATGACTGGGATGGCACCGAGGCATGCTAAACCTCCCACAATCATACAAGAACAATGGAGTTTTCGTCTACCAACCCTGTCAAATGCTAGCAACAGAGAGCAGTACGCCGCCAACTCGACCATAGCACTGAACAGGTAGTTGATGTAAATAGAACCTTCTAGATTTCCGGTGTTCAGGCTTATTCCGTAATAGAGAAGACTCACCCCAAACCTGGTTAGAGGGAAGACAATTAATCGTGATGTGAAAACAACTGTTTCTTCTTTTAATGGAAGTGTAAAACTACCCTTTAATGGGGACTGGATACATACCTTGTGTATTTGATCTTCTGGTGTTAAAGTGTCTTGTTTTCTAGTCTAAATGCATGCTGGTCGTCAATAAAGATCATTCATCCTCGCTCATTTAGGTCGCGTAATCCTATTAATCTGCCTATAGATAGAACAATGTTGACGTCACTCAGGCATTTGTTTCTGTGTTGTATTTTTTCATTCATATTTATGAGTAATTCTCACTAAAATGTATTTACCAAACTAGACTATAAACGTTTAAGGTTTCATATATTGTTGTATGTTGGTCCGTTATACTTCCAGATGGTAATGACGTGAGTTTTTTATCGAAGCGCATACTATCTATACATCCTGCTACTAAAATAGTTATATCACCTCCATGTAACCCATTCATGATTAGTACTCACACGGACTGGTTACATACACACTTCCATGGAGTTAGGAACCAAAAGAGTGGATTGTGTGACGTCACGACTTTTTTTTCCCAATTGGTCAAGGAGGAAGGATGACGATTCAAGGCCTCTTCCTAAATAATAACACATAATAATATTATGTTTACATTATGTTTAGAGCATTTTCCAGGTATTCAACCATGCACCGCTTCGAGCTGGGTTCAGATCCTAGATCTTCCGGTCCGGAAATTATGGAGATTTTGCAATACCAATCTCGTTGAACATTATATTTCTCGGATAGAGAGGTTGACAAAGAAATAACTTATTATTGTGCGGCTTTGTGGTCTAGTGGTATGACAATCGCTTTCGGATCGGAAGGGTACCTGGTGTTTGAGCCTTAGAAAAGGCTCTTTACTCACATTCTCTCACCGTACTCAGGTGTAAAATGAGTACCTGGCCGTTAAAAGCGTTGTCTTTGTTCGAAAAATTGTAATATCGCCTATCAGGCGTCATGTCCCGTCCTATATGTTCAATGTTGCTGTTGGTCAGGGATTCCTTGTAAAGCGCTTTGAGCACATTTAGTGGATATTGCGCTATATAAAGCTCATTTTTAAAAAATGATTGTGACGTCAGATTGTCATACTTTAAATTTCACTAAAATTGGTTTCTTTAAAAAGAGGTATCATTTGAATGTTTTCACACGTTGTTGAACGGGATCTCATAATGATATAATGTTTATGAGGTAGCTCCTACTTAATTTGCTCACTTTGTTTATTCTAGTGGTTATGTCCCTTAGACCGTTATACTCTGATTGATACATCGTTTTGTTTCTCATTGATCCATTATTTTTGTTGTGCTTATGATGATACATTTCCTGTTGTTATTCCTTTCAAGAAAAACGAGACGTCAGTGTCTTTTCAGTTAATAAATTCCTAATAGAACGACCAATCAATCCCAACTGTTTGTACTTTTATTTAACATCAACATGGACCATCCAACAAATGTCCTTTATAGGGAATGAGATTAGCGGAAGAGTAGCGTCTCTTGATTGGAAGTCACCTTACAGAGAGAACGTCAAAAATGGTTTTGCGCATGCGTCTCTCTCGTCCTCGCTTTCGGTGAAGTGTCTCATGCCGCCTTCACGGAAAGCGAGGACGAGAGACGCATGCGCACAACCAACATGACGTTATCTCTCTAATAACATTTCCGCCGGTGACGTCCAATCAAGGGACGCTACTCTTCCGCTAATCTCATTCCCTATTCAAAGACGACGAAAGAAGAATCGATTGAGGGGTAGAATAAATGATTTCTTATTCTCTTGCGTTGTGGAATTCGAACTTTGTTCCCAAATGCGCGGTCGCAAGCTCGTGCAGCGGCTGGGAACACGTCCGGAATCCCAAAAAAGCAAGAGTGAAGAATTGTATATTATGCAGTTAACTAAACATAATACATTGGAGTCAATAGTCTGATGTCAGTCGCCCAGCAACGGCGGCCATCGTGGTTCTAAACAAAGAAAATCGTCACTTTTTATTCTTCATGCTGGCTGGAACGTTTCATATGTCTTGTGATCAGATTGTGTAAAAGTCAAAACATGATCAGATTTACAAGGTTATTTTTTCTCCTCTGGATACTATTTTATACTCGTCGGAGGAATATTTTATAAGGGCGTCCGCCATTGTTCCGATAGTTTAGAGCCAGTTACTAAGTTACCATGCGTCATTACGAGGGAAGTGACGTCATGAAGGCTGAAGCGTACAGTAAAATCACACCCAATGTATAGATGGGACAACATTAACGTCAGTCTGGTCTTTGTTATTGTTCTTAGACAGTCTTAGCCAGTCTTTTTTATGATTATTTCTCACTAAAATCTGTCCATCCGACTATGGTGCATTGCATTTATCCAAAAAAGATCAAAACGGCTGCCAGTCAGTCGGACATAACGCATCAACAAAGAAAACTGAGTGTAACCTTGAACCTCTATATTCTGATTAATACAGTTTGTTTTTGTTTTTGTTTGTTTTTAAGGGTTTTACGGAGATTGACACATCAAGGTCATATCAGCGCCAGTAAAAAGGAAGAAAATGGGATAGTAAAAAGAATTACAATTAAAGCACAAAAGAAAAGGGGAGACAAATGGGAATTGATTTAAATAGGGAACAGATGTAGATTCCAAAAGTAACCGTAAAAGTACTTAGTTTGAGATCACCTAAAAGTCTCATCCAGACACAAGCACAGGTCCCAACTAAGAGGAATACACTCAAATGTTTACAAATCATATAATATAATATGTAAACTAAACATAATACAGTGCATAACAGAGAGATGATTTACAAGGAAAAAAATATCATTTCCCAAAACTATAACTATACATTCAACTGTTTCCCTCCCAGCCAAGGGATTCCGGCCAGGGTCAGGACAAGACTAAGTAATCTCATTCCAAGACAACGACAGGAAACAATTGGAAAACGGGTATGGGTTATATCTATAGAGACACCATTGTATTAGCTTATTTAACAAAAAAAAAAAACAAAAACAAAAAACAAAAACTAACAACATCATCCAGCCACGTATAGTTAGTATGCGCTTGTCTAAGAAGTTCACAACATCCAGAAGTATAACGGGCAAAACTTTGGAGTGCCACAAGGCTCTGTTCTTAGCCCTGTCCTTTTTACTGTATATATGCAGTCCCTTTCTAGTGTGATATCAAGATTCAATCTGAGTTATCATTTTTATGCAGATGATGCTCAAATATATGATTCAACACACCTTAGTAATTTACAGTTCTTAATACACCGAATTACGAGGTGTTTTAAGGAATTTAAATCTTGGATATACCATAATAGCAACAAGAGGTCATGGAGGAACCATCAATTCCGTTCCTTTTATATAAAAATGAGTATAGAAGGAGAAAAAAAAGAAGAAGAAGAAAAAGAAGAAGAAGAAGAAGAAGAAGAAGAAGAAGAAGAAGAAGAAGAAGAAGAAGAAGAAGTGTTTACAAGTCACATGAGTCATATAAATAAATAAATAAATAAATAAATAAATAAATAGGTAAATAAATAAGGTAAATAAATAAATAGGTAAATAAATAAATAAGGTAAATAAATAAATAGGTAAATAAATAAATAAAGGAAACAAAACCTTACCAATTAAAGAATAAAATTGCAAATCGAACGACAAGGACCCTGTTGGTAAACATTTGAGATAATTTCAAAGTGGGCCCTTCGTCTGTTGTGTCATCTCCGATCGCCTGCTCTGGGAGCTTGGTGTTGTTGGATTGGCAGATTTTCTGTAGAGTTACCTCCACCTCTTGGAAACGGCTTTTGTCCAAGAGCCATCGGGGCGACTCAGGAATAACCCTAGAGTTTAAAGAATTAAACAATCAAGAAACTAGAGGCTAGAGGTTTTATATAGAGCAGTATCCACTAACCCTGCTCAAAGTGTTCCACAAAGTGTCCTTGACCAACAACAAAATGTAACATATAAGAACGAGACATGACGCCTGTTAGGCAATATTACAATTTTTCCGAGAGTCAACGGTATTAACGGCCAGGTATTCATTTTACACCTGAGTGCGGTGAGCGAATTGAGTAAAAAGCCTTTTTTAAGAACTCAATTATGCTGTCTTTGTTGTAAAATAATAATAATAATAATAATAATAATAATAATAATAATAATAATAATAATAATAATAATAATAATAATAATAATAATAATAATGCTAAAAACTTATATAGCGCTAAAACTCCGAGACACCAGTCTATAATCGCTTAAATAACAAATTTCTTTGGCTGAAACATACTCATCCGTACTCACACATACACACACACACACACACACACACACACACACAACAAAACAACTCACCAATACAACGCCAGCACCGGCAACGTCCCAATGCCCAAAGACAACTGTATCCATCTCCATCCCCTCACCAAGTAGGCCACGGGCAGTAGAAGTAACACACCTGCCGACCAGTACAATTCTACGATAACGCCTGCAAATGACCGTTTGGAAGGACCAACCAACTCCAGGGCTATCAAAAAAAGGTAAAAATAAGGTTTTGCCAACGTCTACCTATATGCAGGTCTAACATTCGTACCAAATTATTAGCCTGGTTTAACAATTTTTGCAATGTGCAATATTTTGCGTAATTTTCTTTTCTTTTTGAGATTTCCATTACAACAATGAGGCCATTATAACTTGGGTTATCAGACCTTCACATAAGTGCACGTTGGATTTGAGAAACTCGCCATAAAAAACACTCCGAAGACAAGTTATTTGCAAAGAAAACAAATATATCAACCATGATTACTAAGTGGTCAAAGGTTGAAATTCGTGCGTTAATACGTGATTACTGGGTAATCAAAGGTAGAAATGTGTGATTACTGATTTATGAATAATACGTGATTACTGGGTAATTAAAGGTAGAAATGTGTGATTACTGATTTATGAATAATACGTGATTACTGGGTAATCAAAGGTAGAAATGTGTGATTACTGATTTATGAATAATACGTGATTACTGGGTAATCAAAGGTAGAAATGTGTGATTACTGATTTATGAATAATACGTGATTACTGGGTAATCAAAGGAAGAAATGTGTGATTACTGATTTATGAATAATACGTGATTGCTGGGTAATCAAAGGAAGAAATGTGTGATTACTGATTTATGAATAATACGTGATTGCTGGGTAATCAAAGGTAGAAATGTGTGATTACTGATTTATGAATAATACGTGATTACTGGGTAATCAAAGGTAGAAATGTGTGATTACTGATTTATGAATAATACGTGATTACTGGGTAATCAAAGGTAGAAATGTGTGATTACTGATTTATGAATAATACGTGATTACTGGGTAATCAAAGGAGAAATGTGTGATTACTGATTTATGAATAATACGTGATTGACTGGGTAATCAAAGGAGAAATGTGTGATTACTGATTTATGAATAATACGTGATTGCTGGGTAATCAAAGGTAGAAATGTGTGATTACTGATTTATGAATAATACGTGATTACTGGGTAATCAAAGGAAGAAATGTGTGATTACTGATTTATGAATAATACGTGATTGACTGGGTAATTAAAGGTAGAAATGTGTGATTACTGATTTATGAATAATACGTGATTACTGGGTAATCAAAGGTAGAAATGTGTGATTACTGATTTATGAATAATACGTGATTACTGGGTAATCAAAGGTAGAAATGTGTGATTACTGATTTATGAATAATACGTGATTACTGGGTAATCAAAGGTAGAAATGTGTGATTACTGATTTATGAATAATACGTGATTACTGGGTAATCAAAGGTAGAAATGTGTGATTACTGATTTATGAATAATACGTGATTACTGGGTAATTAAAGGTAGAAATGTGTGATTACTGATTTATGAATAATACGTGATTACTGGGTAATTAAAGGTAGAAATGTGTGATTACTGATTTATGAATAATACGTGATTACTGGGTAATCAAAGGTAGAAATGTGTGATTACTGATTTATGAATAATACGTGATTACTGGGTAATTAAAGGTAGAAATGTGTGATTACTGATTTATGAATAATACGTGATTACTGGGTAATTAAAGGTAGAAATGTGTGATTACTGATTTATGAATAATACGTGATTACTGGGTAATCAAAGGTAGAAATGTGTGATTACTGATTTATGAATAATACGTGATTACTGGGTAATCAAAGGTAGAAATGTGTGATTACTGATTTATGAATAATACGTGATTACTGGGTAATCAAAGGTAGAAATGTGTGATTACTGATTTATGAATAATACGTGATTACTGGGTAATTAAAGGTAGAAATGTGTGATTACTGATTTATGAATAATACGTGATTACTGGGTAGTCAAAGGTAGAAATGTGTGATTACTGATTTATGAATAATACGTGATTACTGGGTAATCAAAGGTAGAAATGTGTGATTACTGATTTATGAATAATACGTGATTACTGGGTAATCAAAGGAAGAAATTTGTGATTACTGATTTATGAATAATACGCGATTACTGGGTAATCAAAGGAAGAAATATGTGATTGCTGATTTATGAATAATACGTGATTATTGGGTAATCAAAGGAAGAAATGTGTGATTGCTGATAACTGAATTTTACGTGATTAGTGGGTAATCAAAGGTAGAAATTCGTGATTACTGATTTCTGAATAATACGTGATTACTGGGTAATCAAACGAAGAAATTCGTGATTACTGATTTCTGAATAATACGTGATTATTATTATAATCGAGATTATACTGAGTATTACGTGATTACTGAATAGTCAAAGGAAGTAATTTGTGTCCTAATACAATATTTCTCTGGATGTAAAATGAAAACATCATTTGGAAATTCATACAGAGTTGGTACTCGTTCATGACTCAACTCATTTCAGAAGTACTGCCTTACATAACTTAAATCTGGGACTGACCTCGTAATAGTCAAATACTCTTTATTCAAATATATAAATGCATAAAATAAATTCCCTTTATTCCTCTCTAAGGGGATTTATTTTCATTAGGATCTATTCCAAGAGATGAATGAAATACCAAAGCGTGAGCCGCAGTGCAGCGCTGCAATGTAAGCTAAGGCTAGGTGCCTTGCTCAAGCCACACTGCGCGACGGGTTCTGAAACTCGGTACTTTTCGGGTACGAACCAAAGACTATACCACTGAGCCACGCTGTGTTGTACCATGAATTGTCAATAACATAATTACGAGCACCTACCAGCAGCTACTACAATGGCAAAGAGAGCTTGACCCGCGATTCCTCCGAGGACTCGGGTGGCGAGGATGACGTAAAAGTTGGGAGCCAAGAATGAGACAATGGAGTAGATGATCAGGAGCACACAACCCATGGAAATGGCTTTCTTTCTACCAAACCTGTAAGGAGAGTTCCAAATCGCCATCTTTATGAAATATTCAGATTTTTTGAAAGACTAGAGCTTTTATAATGCGAAATATCCACTAAATGTTTTCAAAGCATTTTACAAAGGGTCCCTGACCAACAGCAACACGTAACACGTAGAACGTGTCATGATGTCTGTTAGGCGATATTGCATTTTTTCCGACAGAGCCAACGCTGTTGACGGCCAGGTACTCATTTTACACCTGAGTGCTGTGACAGAATGTGAGTAAAGAGTCTTTACCAAAGACTGAACTATGCGTCAAGTGATAAAATGAGTTGCCAGCCATGGGGCAGTGCAGCTCAGCGGTACGGTTTTTGCTTCGTACCCGAAAGGTTCCGATTTCGATCACCCGCCGCTGCGCTATGTGGCTTTGAGCAAATCACCGCCCTAGTTCAATATTCGGCGCTGCACTGCGACTGACGCCTGGGTTATGCCAGTACACCCCTGAATTAGACCTAGAGACACATTTCCCCTGTAGGGCTTATAATTTGGACTCTTAGTATGTATTTTATTATAACATATTATTTTATCATCGTATTTATGTGGTTTTTAACATGTCAGTTCTTTGTTTGTGTATGACACAGGATGTGTTAAAGTAAAGCGTAAGTGAGCAATTTTTAATTGGAACTAGGCGCCAAAAAAGATATAAGATATAAGACATCATTTAACTTTTACCAGTTTATAAATACATATCTTGATAATCATTTGATTATTTATATTTTTATTGGACAAGAATTTATATAAGTATAATCGACACTTAGTCACAATATTAATATATCCGCTTGTTGTTCCACTGTACATTTTAAGACTTTTAATACTCTTTGCCAAGTTTTATTTAATTTATTAAAATTTGATATCTCTTTTATATATTACCGAATTGTGTTATGATACAAAATTATATTTTCCATATAAGGATCAATAAAGTATATCTTATCTTATCTTATAAATTCAATATATTATGTTATATTCTTATATTATTATGACAGATTTTGTATATTAAATTTTCAACAATTGTTCTTTACATTCTAATTAGTAAAATAAACAATCCCAACAAAGCTTGAGCATCTATATAGAGCACTATCCACTAAACTCGTTCAATGCGCTTTACAAAATGTGCCCGAGCAACAACACCACGTAACATGAAGGGCGAGACAAAATTCGGAGAGAGACATCCTCGTCAACGCAAAGGTACTCATTATACACCTGAGTACGGTAAAAGGATATAAATAAAGAGCATTTGCAAAAGACTTAACAATGCGCCACTGAAAATGATCCTCAAACCCCGGACCTTTGGATCCGAAAACAAGTGTTACACCACTACACCACTTAGCCGCAGATTTAGTATAGGGTGAGAAAATGAGAAACACTAACATTAAATTGGAGATACTCACACATCAGCAACTGTCCCAATAAATAGAGACCCTACCAGCGCCACAAAGACATTAAATTGGAGATACTCACAAATCAGCAACTATCCCAATAAATAGAGACCCTACCAGCGCCACAAAGACATTAAATTGGAGATACTCACACATCAGCAACTATCCCCACAAATAGAGACCCTACCAGCTCCACAAAGACATTACATTAGAGATACTCACACATCAGCAACTATCCCAATAAATAGAGACCCTACCAGCGCCACAAAGACATTACATTAGAGATACTCACACATCAGCTACGATCCCAACAAATAGAGACCCTACCAGCGCCACAAAGACATTACATTGGAGATACTCACATATCAGCTATGATCCCCACAAATAGAGACCCTACCAGCGCGCTGGCAAAGGACACCATATTGGAGTGAGATCTCATGATTTCCTCTCCACAGATTAGGTCAAACTGGATTGGAAAGAAATACAACAACAATAATAACAACAACAAAAACAAACATAACAACAACAACAACAACAATAATAACAACAACAGAAATAAAAATTAAAACAATAAAAATAACCACAACAATAATAAAGATAACAACAACAATAACAACAACAACAACAAAAGCATTAATAACAATAACAACAATAACAATAATTACAACAACAACAACAACAACAGCAACAACAACAACAACAACATAAAATAATGAAGATCAAAAGCAAAGAATACCAACCCATCTAGAAACAAAAATAGCTTGATAATTGCATTACAAATATAGAAAAAAATGTTCAAAGATTAATTCTTTAACATGTTAAATTTCTCTGAACTGTAGACTTTAATATCATTTTCTTAGACAAGGGAATTGGAACAGAACATAACAGAACCCCTCTCCCTGCCTTCTCGCCACAAACCAAAAAAACAAAAAAAAAAACAAAAAAAAAAAACAACAAACAAACAAACCAAAAAAAAAAACCCCAAAAAACAAACAAACAAACCCCAAGAGACAGAGAACAAAACAAAACAAAATAAATAATTAATAATAAATCCCCAAACAAACAAAAAAAAAGCTACAAAAAACCCCCAAAAAACAAAACAAAACCCGAAACAAAACAATTCAGAGCGATATTATCAAAAGACGTCAAATAATTTTTATGACGTCACAGATTCCCCCCCCCCTCCGATTAACGCTGCACAAAATGTCACAATGCAGTAAGGTTGGAGACCCCGATAGCTGAGTTGGTAGAGCATTCACTTTGTAGTGGTAACATTACCACTTTAATATTGTCATTATTATTATTATGTAATGAACCATTACTTATTGTTTTATTGTTTACTTCCTGGTTGAGGTTACTTTCACTTTCAATATTCTAGTAACGGTCTATCTGTATTTCAATAAAGGCTATCCTATTCCCTGAAACAATCCAGTGTCATCTAATGATTTCAAAGTCATCATAATACTACATGGTATCAGAAGTGGAGAAAATTCATTGATTATTATAGTGTTTATCATATTTCGGGATGGTATAAATAATGTCCAAGATACCAGTACCAAAACAGTTGGAAACAACGTCCAACATCGCTTTAAATTGGAAACGTTCAAAGGGATTGGAAGGAATTATGAAATTGCTAGTAAATTGAGTCAAGAATCAGAGGAAGTGAGACTCGCAACACTGTTGGCAGTGATCGGCAATGATGCTCTTGAAATTTATGATGGCTTTTTGTCACAGAAATGAAAGTCGTACTGTGGATGAAGTGTTAGAAGCATTTAACTCATTTTGCATCGGAAAGACTAATAAACTTACGAACGGTTTGTCTTAACATGAGAGAGCAAAAAGAAGGTGAGTCAATAGACACCTATCTTGCAGAATTGAGGAAACTGGACCAAAACTTGCAACTACGGAAGTCTTGAAGATGACTTGATCAGAGACCGAATAGTGATAGGCATCAATAGTAAGGAGATAAGAAGAAGATTGCTTGAATGCTGTGATCTCACTTTACAAAAACGGTGGACATGGTGCGGTCAATGGAAATAGCAGTTCGCCAAGTGCAATTGTGCTCTAATTCTAATGGTAACAGAGGAATGAATGTGTGCAAAGTGAAAGAAGTGTTGAAAGTGTGAGATCAAAGAGGATTAATAAACCAAAGAAACATTACTATCAAAACCAACCCTGCACCAGATGTGGAAAAATTCATGAAGACAATAGGTGTCCAGCCAGAGATGCAAAATGCCATAAGTGTGAACGGATTGGACACTTTGAGAAAATGTGTCGCACCAATTCGGTCAAACGAAAACCCTTTACAAAAATGCACCACGACAGAGAAATATGTTAATAATGTGAACTATGATGATTCAGATTCAGATTCAGAAGATGGAAATTTTCTTGGTGCAGTAAGAAATGATAATCAAAATATTGAAAACCCGTGGCGTGTTGACATTTTGATTGGGAAAGATGTGATTGATTTTAAATTAGACACCGGTGCTGATGTTACAGTCATTCCTGAAACAGTATTGCCAGCAGGGGTTGTATTGAAAGACACTAGAAAACGTTTGTTTGGACCTGGAAGAGAAGCAGTCCTAGTAAAAGGGAAATTTACTGCAGAATTGAAGAGAGGAAAGAAAAAAACAAAGCAAAACATTTACGTTATTGAACATTTGACTGAGCCACTGTTAGGTAGACCTGCAATTGAGGCATTAAAATTGATTGCCAGATAGAGTGAACAAAATTGAAAAAGACAAAATGGGCTCTGAGATTAGGGAACAGTATCCAGAATTGTTCTCGGGATTAGGTCGTATCAAAGATGGAAAGTATACCATCAAGTTGCAACAGGGTGTGACACCTTTTTCAGTGTCAACGCCAAGACGAATACCATTACGAGTATACGAAAAAGTGCACCAAGAGCTAGATAGGCTCGAAAAAATGGACATCATCAAACCAGTGTCAAAACCAACAGACTGGTGTGCACCAATTGTTGTCGTACCCAAGAACAATAAGGATAAAGTGAGAATTTGCGTGGATTTAACAAAATTAAATCAAGGGGTGAAAAGAGAAAACGTTCCACTCCCATGCACTGATCAACTTCTAAGCCAGTTATCAGGACAGATCATTTGGTCAAAACTAGATTGTAATGCAGGATTTCATCAACTATTGCTTGATGAAGAATCACAAGAACTAACAACATTTATAACTCCCTTTGGCAGATATTTTTATAAGCGATTGTGCTTCGGAATAATTTCAGGTCCTGAGATCTTCCAAAGAGAGATGTGTCAACTCCTCAAAGACATACCCGGTGTAGTTTGTGCAATTGATGACATTCTAGTCGGGGGTACCACAGAAAAGGAGCATGATGAGAGATTGCACAAAGTTTTGTTACGGTTGAAAGAATCCGGATTAACTTTGAATGACAAATGCGAGTTCAGTCAAAATAAAATAAAATTCTTGGGACACATGATATCTTGTGACGGAATTGAAATTGACCCGTCGAAAATGAAAGCGATAAAGGAATATCCAACACCAAATAACTTCAAAGAATTGCGTAGATTTTTGGGTATTATAAATCATGTCAGTAAATTCATTGACAACGTTGCAGAAAAAACAGAACCATTACGACAGTTATTAAAAACAGACAACGAATGGCTGTGGGATGCTAAACAAAAAACAGCTTTTGAGACACTGAAAGGTGACCTGACAAAACCACCAGTTCTCATCCACTACAACTCAAAGAAAGATACTAAAGTACAAACAGATGCCTCCAAGTATGGACTTGGAGCTGTTTTATTCCAAAAGGTTGACGACCATTGGAAACCTGTATTTTATGCATCTAGGTCTCTGACTCCAACAGAACAAAGATATCCGCAGGTGGAAAAGAGGCTCTCGGAGTCACCTGGGGGTGTGAACGTTTTTCTGACTACTTAGTGGGTTTGAATACATTTGCAATTGAAACAGACCACAAACCGCTTGTTGCGCTTCTTCATGAAAAACGATTAGACGAATTAACCCCGAGAATACAAAGATTTAGAATGAGGTTGATGAGATTTTCCTTTACGGTACAATACAAGAAAGGTAAAGATTTATTCACTACCGACGCTTTATCGAGAGCACCCTTAACACAACAGAACCTTGAAAATGAAAACAGTGAGGGAAAAAGAAGTAAATTGGTTCGTCAATTTTGTTATGAAAAACTTACCAGCCACTGAAAATAGAATGACAGACATAAGAAATGCACAAAATGACTCTATCCTGAAGAACATCAAGCAATATTGCCTACAAGGCTGGCCTGCATCTAAGAATATGAATGTTGATGAAAAGAAATATTTTTCTGTAAAAGAGGAGTTATCACTACATGATGATATTTTACTATATCAATCTAGAATGGTTATTCCTGAGAAAATAAGAAAGGAAATACTGAGCAAACTCCACGAAAGTCACTTGGGAATTGTGAAATGCCGGGCCTTGGCAAAGGAAAGTGTTTGGTGGCCAGGAATGTCAATTGATATCGAAAATGAAATTAGAAGCTGTTTAGTATGTGAAAAATATAAAATGTTGCCACCAGAACCTTTGCAACCATCCTGAAAACGCCTTTACATCCTTGGTAGAAGATAGGAATGGACCTTTTCGAATGGAAAAGTTCAACATACCTACTATTCGTTGATTACTACTCAAGGTGGATCGAGATTGCGTACCTGAAATCTGACAACATCAGCTTCAATCATCGAACACACAAAGTCTGTTTTCGCTAAGTATGGGATACCAGAGACTGTCGTTTCCGACAACGGTCCACAATTAGTGTCATCAGAGTTTGGAGCATTTGAAAAATTATACCGATTTAAACATATCACCAGCAGTCAACGATATCCACAATCGAATGGAGAAGCAGAACGTGCTGTTCGCACAATCAAAAACTTACTGAAAAAGGCGAAAGACCCATACATTTCCCTATTGAATTACAGGGCTACTCCACTTGAACATGGCTTGAGTCCTGCAGAGCTGTTGATGGGGCGGAAACTAAGGACAAAGATACCCGCTATGTCTGAAAAATATGTGGGTGTTGCCTATGAAAAATTTCGGGAAAAGGACAAACACTTGAAAGAGCGCCAAAAGAGAAATTTTGATCAATATCACAAAGCCCGTCCCCTCCTTCCGATGAAACCCAGTCAGCATGTGTGGATCCAACCACAAAACCAGCATGATGTTATTCATGGTTCGCCTAAAAACCGTTCATATTTGATGAAAACGCCACTTGGTTATCAACGCAGAAACCGCCAACACTTGCGATATCGAGGCACTGAATCAGAAGTGCTACACCAATAACAGTCGCCAAAGCCGAATGATCTACTTCCTTCACAACATTCAGATGATGATTTCACAGAGAGACCGCACGCTCCAGTCAATGCTGAATCGTCAATCAGTCCTTCACACATCATCAACAACAATGTTGTATCTACACCGCAACCCTCTCCCTCAACATATGTCACTAGATATGGGAGAAGCATCGTTCGGCCGGCCCGTTATCGGGAGTGTTAGTTTTAATTAAAACATGGACAATTTGGTTCAAGCAGCGAGCCGATCTGAATAGCAGATGGTAGGGACCAGTCTGATTAGCAGACTTGTGTTAGTGTAGGGTGTGAAGTAGAAGTATAAACATTTTAAGTATACTCAAAGTCCAAGAGGATAGTGGTTTGAAACAAAAACAAAATAATAAACACTTTACCTGGATTCAAAAAGAAGTGTCGTGACTCTCAAGATGAAGAACTTTGTTTGAAACATAATTTCGATGTTTATTCAAGGAATCATTTGAGAACAATTAATAGAAAACAAATAACAACAATTAAGTCTAAGTTAAAGACAAAGTGTGTTTAGGTAGGGAAATATTCCATTGGATTACTTTGCAAGACTTCAAGATCAAGCAAGACTTTAAATGTGTAACCTTGAAAATATTAGTGGTTTAGAATTGTTAACAAAGGGGGATGTAGTGGTAACATTACCACTTTAATATTGTCATTATTATTATTATGTAATGAACCATTACTTATTGTTTTATTGTTTACTTCCTGGTTGAGGTTACTCTCACTTTCAATATTCTAGTAACGGTCTATCTGTATTTCAATAAAGGCTATCCTATTCCCTGAAACAATCCAGTGTCATCTAATGATTTCAAAGTCATCATAACACTACACACTTCACACGAAAAGGGACCGAGATCGATCAAGGGTGCAGTCGAAATGTGTCTCTCCCTCCCAGCCCCCCCCCCTCCCCCTCCCTCTTGTCCACCCAACAGTGAATGGGTAGCTGAGTATGTTAGATTTGACGGAGAATGCGTTGCGATGGTCTAGCTTCCTATCCAAAGGATAACAAGCAATTGCTTTTGTCCCTTTCACGTTATAGAAAACGGGACAAACTCCACGGGCCGAATGACTCTGAATGACTACTTTTTCAAGTAATATTAATAAGAATGGAAACGAAAAGAAAATCTCGAGATTATATATAGAAAACTGTAGGGGCTGCCTGAAGCCGGTGATGGTAAAATACTAACGAAAGAGTGAAAATGGAGAGGCTTCGTATGGGAACAAAACAGACAATGGACGTTTCGGGTATAAACCCTTGGTCAACACAACAATACACAAATTAACGTGGAAAACAAATAAAATATAATGCAAAAAATCTTGTGTTACACACGTTTTTTTGCATTATATTTTATTTGTTTTCCACGTTAATTTGTGTATTGTTGTGCTGACAAAGGGTTTGTACCCGAAACGTCCATTGTCTGTTTTGTTCCCATACGAAGCTTCTCCATTTTCACTCTTTCGTGAGCATTTATATAACGCATTTTCCGGGTTGCGGCTAGGTTGTCCTGTGGTATGATAGTCGCCACGGATCGGAAGGTTCTGGGTTCGAGCCTCGCTCGACTTATAGTTGAGTACGTACTTGGAAAAGGCTCATTACTCACACACATTCTCTCATCGTACCCAGGTGTAAAATGAGTACCTGGCCGTTAACAGCGTGGTCTCTGTTCGAAGAAAAAAATTGTAATATCGTCCAATAGGTGTCATGCCCAGTCCAAAAAGTTAAATGTTGCTGTTGGACAAGGACACATTGAAAAGCGCTTTGAGCACAGTGAGTGGATATTTCGCTATATTCAAGCTCAAACATTTCATTTCTTTTTACTTGCCTCTGTGATGATGGTGTTGTCATAGTCCGATTTGTCATAGACCCAGTGGCTACAAGACTCTGTAGCTCGTGACGTAACGTTGTAGACATTGACAGGAAATGACGTCACATTCTTGTACCGCCGACAGTTGGAGTAGTCCCCATAATCGTCATCGCCTGCCGGGGGAAAGGTCAAGTTGACCAATCTGGCAAGGGCCTCGTTTTGGATTTTGTAGGAATCACTTGGATAATTTGGTAAAACACACCTGGCCAAATAAATATAGAAGTATAAACAAAACAGACATAAATCATTTTCTCAACGTATAAATCACGAAAAAGTGACAAACAGCTTCAAAGCGGTAAAATATAAAAGTCACATGATTTTAACACGTGATTTTAAAGTAATAGTTACCATAAATAATGTGACAAATTAGTCTTTGTTACTTTTACTAGAACTCAAATTCTCGTGGTCAATGAAACATATTATACATTTTAAGAAAATAAATTTCATACTTTTGACCAAGGAGATACCTTAAGCTGGAGATTTTATATGGAGCAATATACACTAAACGTGCTCAAAGCGATTTACAAGGGGTCCCAAACCAACAGCAACACTTAACATGTGAGACAAGACATGACGCCTGTTTGGCGAAATTACGATTCTTTTATGATAAAGACGATGTTGTTTAGGGTCAGGTACTAATTCAACACCTGAGTCCTGTGAGAGAATCTGGGTAAAAAAGTATTTTCGAAGGACTTTGCTATGCGGCGCTCGGAGCGGGACTGGAACCCAGGACCACCCGATCCGATGACGAGTGTCAAACTACAAAGTCATAGAAAGTGTGTCATACGCACTTTTTTCAGATCTCTTTATAGGGAATGAGATTACCTGAAGAGTAGCATCCCTTGATTGGACGTCACCGGCGGAGAAGTTATTTGTAAACAAACCAACTAAAAGCCAAGCCGCTCCAAATACAAAATTTATTATTCATATTTCTGTATAAA
>NC_088367.1:52590483-52606636 GCF_034508935.2 Berghia stephanieae
AACAGGGATTAATGAACCGTTAATAGATTACTGGCTTCCAGAACGCTTGCAGCGCACTTTATATCCATAATTGATTGTCTACGTCAGTTAGAGCTATTGGAAAGGACTTTGTCGTGTTAAAACATCTTATCAAAATAGTAGCAAGAAATTGACATTATCATTTTAACTCACTCAACCCTAACAGCGTAGCAGATGTGTTTGACTTATCAGATATGCAGCTATGTGGTCTTGTGGTATGGCACTCGTTTTCGGATCGGAAGGTCCTGGGTTCGAGCCTCGCTTGGCACATAGTTGAGTCCTTAGAAAAGGTCCTTTACTCACATTCTTTTACCGTTCTCAGGTGTACAATGAGTACCTGGCCGTTAACAGTGTTGTCTTTGTACGAAAAATTGTAATATCGCCTAACAGGCGTCATGTTTCGTCCTCCATGTTAAATGTTGCTGTTGGCCAGTGACCCCTTGTAAAGCGATTTGAGCATATTTAGTGGATATTGCGCTATATAAAAGCTCATTTAAAAAAAAAATACGCATATTTGGTTTTCCTTAATTTCTACATGCTTACAGTAATATTTACATTATCACACCTGTCAAAACATTCAAAGAAAACTTCCGAATGCGCTGGACAACTGCTGGTCTTTATCAATTCCCATGTGCAGTCCAGATTCAGGTCTGTCTTCTTTTCCCACCCATCAGTGAGTGGATAGCCGGGCTTGTTAATCTGGCGGAAAGTATTGTACGATAAATTAGGATTCTTTCCAAATGGTAGCTAGCAATTGCTAATGTAAGTTTAATATTACATATACCAGGATAAATTATCGCTTCGTGGGTCTAAGGGTACTGATAGTCTAAATAAAAAAATAAACTCTTGAGCTTTTGTATAGCGCAACATCCACTAAACGTGCTCAAATCACTTTACAAGTTTCCCTGGCAAACAGCAACAGTTAACATGTAAGACGTGACATGACCACTGTAAGACGATAATACAATTTTTTACCGAGACAACGCTGTTAACGGACAGGTACTTATTTTACACCTGAGTACTGTGAGAGAATGTTAGTTAAGAGCCCTTTCCAAAGACTCAACAATGCGCCGAGCGAGGCTTGAACCCTGGACTTCCGATCCGAAAAAGAGTGTGTCATATCACAAGACCACATAGCCTCACACTACCAATGAGCTTTTGATATAATGTTTATTCCTGGTGACCTTTTACAGAAAGTCCCCCCTTTCTTATCAATCCCTTGTAGTAATAATATAATACCCTAATGTGTTAGATAACCTTGATAAACGGGGTCAAGGGGCATATCTATTGACCGCAATATATCTTCGTTCCTCTTCACATTCAAAAACTCTAAAGATACCTAAAAATTGACCTAAAGCCTTCGTTTATTTACTTATTTATCTATTTCCCTTGATTTATTATTTATTTTACCTATTTTGAATCGGTAATTTTTAATTCTATATTAATGTATGTTTGACCTTGGCAGTTGCCACTTAAGGTTAATCGTTATAATACAAAGAATTTATTGTTACGTGGCTATTATTCATTTTATCATCAATTAAAATTATTCCTTTTTTAATCCAATCAATTGTCGTATTTGGAAAAACACATATTTAAAAATTTGAAAAAAAATGAAATCTCGTCCTTCAAATATCAATCGATTTAAATGACCTTCAACTTGGCAAAAACTCAAGATATGAGACTTTCTTCTTCTTGGAGTTCGTGTTGATGTCTTTTCACAAAACAATGAAAAACTGACTCATGATGACACAAGCACAACAGGTCTACAAACTGTAATCCTTTATGATCTCGATATGATCAAATGATGAATTATAATTGATGCTCACGCTACAAAAGTCTGACGTCGAATTAATTACACAAGCTACACCCCTGAAGTTGCATCCACAGGTGCGTACACCGACAAAACGACTTATACGTTGGACTGATAAGTTCTACCGTACATTTCCATTGAGTCAAATTTACCTTTAACTTTCACAATTCCATCAACACCAAATTTGTAAGAAGTCTCGGGTTTAAGCATTTATGTATGTTTTAGATTTTACTTTGATTGATGGAGACATGAATTGAACTCTTCCTGACAACTTTTCATGTTTGGGGTTTGGGATGTTTGTGTTTTGTAATTTGTTGCGAATATAAAATTACAACGTTAAGATGATTGTGATGTGGGGCAAGATTGCCATTGGACTATCAGTCGGAGGAGTCGAGTTTGAGTCCCATTATTAACATCCAGCGTGTTACTTGTGAATAATGTTACACCACTTTGAGGCGCTCCCCCGTGTGGTGTCCGGGGTCCCTCAACTGAGAGGGTGCAAGAATAGCCCAACGCCAAGCCAGCTTGTCGTAAAAGGCAACAAATGGTGTGTGACTCCCCCTTTTTTGAGTCACCTGGTCCTCCAGGTTGGGGGTTGTCGAAGGGTGAGCACCCTAAAACTGAAACCTTTTTTTAGCCTGTGCGACCGAAAAGTTTCTGCAATGACAGAATTTATGAAGGACAACATTCAAAGCCGAAATTACTCTGCTGACCCGATGACGTCTTCGCCAAACAAGCAGCTTCGAATTGCGTCGTAGAACGTTCGCACCGCGTATGAAGCAGGAAAAAGCTCTCAAGTTGTGACTGAGATGAGAAGACACAGGCTGCATATACTTGGAGTAAGCGAAACCCACTGGATACAATCCGGACAGAAACACTTCAAGTCTGGGGAGAAGATTTTATATTCAAGGAGAGGGGACGGGATTCATACACAGGGAGTAGAAATAGTTCTAAGCAAGTTTGCCCAGAAGTCACTGAGATGATGGGAACAACACGGAGAAAGGATCATCATGGCGTCCTTTACAACATGGAGTAAGAAGATCAACATGAACATTGTGCAGATCTATGACCCAGCAAATGACTCAACAGATGAGGACAAAGATTCACTTTATAGTCTGCTACAAGTCGTTGACAAGTTGCCAAGGAAAGACATCAACATATTGATGGGGGATGCCAATGCTAAAGTGGGACAGGATAAGGTAGGTTATGAAGGTATCATGTGACGTCATGGCATGGGACAAACAAACGATAATGGTGAGAGATTTGCAAATGTATGTGCATTCAACAGTTTGGTGATTGGGGAATTAGTGTTTCCCCTTAAGAGCATGCACAAAGCTACTTGGGTCAGACCAGATGGTGTGACAGAGAATCAGATTGATCATTGTTGTATCTCTCGAAGATTCAGACGTTCATTGGAAGATGTGACAGTACGGAGAGGGGCAGATGTTGGATCAGACCACCACCTGCTATTGGCAAAGCTTAAGCTCCGACTCAGAAAACATGGGACCAGGTCACACACAAGAAGAAAGTTGCAGGTGAATGCACTAGATGGGGAAAAGAATGACGAGTTCAAACTTCAATTAATTAATCGATTCCAACCTCTAGCTAATCTCGAGGAGGACATAGATGCAGAGTCGCATTTGGCAAAGATCAAGGAGATTTGCAAAACTTGCCACGAAGTATTAAGTGTAAAGAAATCGGAACACAAAGAATGGATAAGTCCAATCACTTTAGACCTTATTCAAAAGAGGAGAACAAGGAAGGAACAAGTGAATGCAAGTCGAACAAGGGATAGAACAGTAAAGTTGGTGCAATAAAATAAACAACATCACGTGACCGGATATTTGACATCAAACGTGACCCAGATTTTTTTATAAATGACCCGAACTATGCTGCAATTGACCTTTAGTAATGTCATGCGCATCCAACCAACTTTTTGTTTACATGTTGCTAAGGCAGCAAACTGAAGTTGGCGCGAATAAATTCAAGCTGTTTACTCCGAGTCTGAGATAGCTAGGGAGGCCACGATCATATTTTTTTATCGCCAAAATACCCCTTCTTTTATTTTATAGGAAAACCATAATCATGGTTCCCCCTCCTCCCGTAAACAAAACCATATCTATGTCCAGGGAAACGAAGATGGTTGCTTGTCTTTGGTTAAGGCGGACCATACTTTTTTTTTTACAGCGTATCAAATGATCAAAGTCAAAGCATACGGTCAATGTAATGAAGAGAGTAAATTCGAATCTATCTCCTATCTCTTCGCTCAGATGACCCTATTGACAGAAGACAACTACTACTTCTACACTATAACTATAACTGCACTACCACTACTGTATTATAACCACTGATACCACAAAACTATAGACTTTTTATCTAGAACTAATGGACCGTATGGCTTAGCGGTACGGTTTTCGTCTTGTCACAAAAGTCGAGCAATGCCAATGCTAAGTGTGATCAGTAATAGGATGGGTGACTAATCGTGAAAAATTATACACACATTACCCCACTCGATTGAATGAGTATCTGGCTACAGAAATGGCGGTTAGTGTAGTGACAGTTTAAGTACACAAGGGTCGCCTAACAGGCTGAATGACAAAGAAATATGGTTCCACAGGGCTTGTTGAAGTGGGGGGATAAATATGAAACATTTTGAAGCGCATTGCTCACGGCTATCTGTAGAAATATTCATATTTATGTACTTGGTCCAACGGATACTATTACTATTTCTACTACAAGACCTCTACTACTACTACTACTACTACTACTAATAATAATAACAATATAATAATAATAACAATAACAATTATTATTGTTGTTGTCAGTATCACCGTTTATTAATGATTTAAAAAAGTGTTAAAGATACTTGCAAAATGTTGGTGTTGTGTGTGTTGTAGTAATCCAGCGACGCAACTCTGTACTGTCTACAACTACAAGAGACGCATAAGACCGTGGCACTAAACATCCCTGGCATGCATTTAGTCAAACAACATGAAAGCAACATTCACGGTAGCGTTAACTACGTCAAAGTCAAAGACAAAACAATAGTGACATACAACCAGGACATGACAGTAAGTGAGGTGGAAATTCTCAGAATTGAAAGCAGACACTTCAATGTGATATTACTGTCAACAAACCTCCACCAACGCCATTCAAGTGGCCAGTTACATCCACCATTAGTGAGAAACCAATGATTGTGATAGGTGACTTTAACTGCCACAGCACCAAATGGGGATACAATGAGATCAACAAAGATGGAGATACTGTTGAGGAATGGGCTGACCAATATAATCTGACACTCTTCTATGACGCATGAAGCATCCTTTCCAAGCGCTTGCTGGAGAACAGGCTACAACCCAGACCTTGCATTTGTGTCTTCCAGATATGTCAAAAACTGTCGGCAACCCCATTCCAAAATCAGTATACAGACCTATCGCCATTGAGGTACGATCAGTCATCTCTACGAGAACAAACAAATTATATGAACTGTGTTCGTGGACCTGGCAGCTGCCTATGACACAGTAAATCATAGGAAACTGCTCCTAAAGGTTGCAAGGGTAACTCGTAACACAAAAATAGTTGCAATAATAAAATTCCTTATGTCAAACCGTCACTTTTTTGTGGAAATGGATGGGAAGAAAAGCAGATCACAAAAGAACGGACTCCCTCAAGGATCGGTACTTGCACATATCCTTTTCAACGTTTATACCAACGACCAACCTCATTTTGAGAACATCAGGGGGTTTCTATATGATCTGTGTCTTGTGTCTCAGGCCTCTGATTTCAAGACCATTGAGGAGAGACTAACGGATGTCCTGGAGCCACTCTCTGAGGCCACATTTAAAGAACTCACTTGCCAACCCAGGAAAAACTCAAGTGTGTGCTTTCCATTTAAAGAACCGCCAAGCCTAAAGAAAACAGAAACTGAACATCTGGAATGGGAACATATTGGATAAAAACACATTTCCCATGTACTTCGGTGTTACCGTAGACCGCACAATGTCCTTTTCTCAGAACACAAAGAAAACAAAAGCAAAGGTGGCCACAAGAAACAACTTCCTAAGAAAAGAGGCAAAAACTTACACGCCATGGGGAGCAGATCCGAAAACAGTCAGGACAACCATAGTAGCCCTCTGCTATTCATCAGCCGAATAGGTCTCACCAGTCTGAGTAAGATCCTGCCATGTCAAAATAACACCTGCCGGATCATTAGAGTAACTTGAAACCGACTGCAGTTCCAGTCCTCCATCGGCTGGCTGGCATTGCACCTCCCTACATTCAAAGAGCCACTGATTCCAAAGCCCAGAAATATGAATAGAAAATGGACCCAAGGCACCCAAGGCACAGCCCAATGACAAGTAGACTGAAGTCGAGAAAGAGCTTCACGATGGAAGAAAGCATCAACCCTGACCATGCAGCTGTATACAGGCGTTCCACGTTGAGAGAGTGGAACAATCATGCAAATGAAGCTGTTGGAGATCTGAGAGAAGAACTGTCCTACGGAACTGAGCTCCCCAGGAATGAATTGGTAACACTGAACAGAGCACAGGCAAAACTTGTGAGAACAACTGGAAGCATGAAAAAGTGGGGGCTGGCTGAGAGTAGCTTGTGTACATGTGGGTGACCAGAGCAGACATCCTTAGAGAATGCCAGGATGCGCTCAGCTGCACTGACCATGACCCAAGAGTCTGCTCCCCAGATGCTGTGGAGTGGGTTCGGTGTTGGTGCGAAACTGTGACGATGGTGACTTGCAAAATGAATAAGTCTTACACCTGCCAATATATAAGTAAGATGACAGGATGCTGATCTTTTTAACATCAAAGTACTTTTGTAACCCGGCAGTGCTAACTTTTATGTGTAACCCAGAATGAAAAGTTATTACAAAAGACGATTGCAAGATATTTAGATAAATTGCTAGTTTATCATTGTGGTAGACGTGTACATATATGTATTAAAGTTACATATCCAATAACCTGTAGGTTAACAGAGAAGGAAGGGCGCACAAGTTCATTGTAATTTGAAGTTGAGGAGTTGGAACAAAGTTGATTTGCATTGAGTCAGAATTCAATCAAGTCTTAGACTTAGATTGAAAGAAAAAAATCTTTTTTAAAACAAGAAACAAAAAAACAACCCTACAGCGTTCACCAGAATGAATAAAAACAGGACAGTCTTTAAACTGTATCAATGGAAATCACATCTTGCATATACAAGACCTCTAGTGCTATTGTGAGGATTGGTTCTCAGTCTCACCCGTCCTGCTGTATCTGAGTGCCATAACACAACTTGTGAAATCCAAATAAATTAAAAACAGATTATAAATTTATATCATATTTATTGTCATTTCATTCATATTCATGTTATTCACACTGAAATCATTAAAAAATATAGATATGATGTTTCTCCATTAAAGGTATGCTTGTATTCTCATCCTGTGAAAGAGAAAGAAAAAAAATAAGAAAAAAAAATTGATAATTATTACTGAAACTGTGTAGTTCCATTTTTAAAAATCTGTGATGTAAGAGCCTCAGCAAAAGCTTTGGTTAAAAAAGGTTCTGATTCAAGAAATGCACTTCTTAGGCAGAACATGCGATTAACCTGTGTAGACTTTAGTATTATGGTCTTGCATATAAATATCAAGTGCAGAAAGTTTGCCATTAAAATGATTATTTAATAGAATTTAATATAATTTGATTCGAGAAATGGAACACAAAGGAAGAATTTGCGATTAACCTGTCCAGTCATAAGCATCATGTTCTTGTTTATAAAGTGCAGAAACTTTGCAAATAAATAGAATAAATAGAAAAGAATTTTATTCGAGAAATGGAATACAACGGCAGAATTTGCGACTAACCAGTTAAGACAAAAGCGCCATGGTCTTATTTACAATTTACAGAAACTTTGTGAATATTTCGAGAAATGTAGCACAAAAGCATCACTGTCTTGCATATGAAGTGCAGAAAGTTTGTGATTAAGCCACTGCATTATTTAATATGATGTTGCTGATAAATGAAACAATGCAATACAATTTTTAAAAATATGTTCTGCAACATCACATGGTCCCATCTATCAAATTCTAATACCATTACAAATCAGCTACATAGATGGTTTCATCAGTACTCTTATCTTGCTGATAAATTAAATTATAAATATAGAAAAGGATATAATAAACTTTAAAAAATAATTATAAAGTTAAATGGTAGACAAGATAAAGAGGTCATTGCCTATTTCTTTTTAAATTTCTTATTCATAACCAAGGAAGCAGGGTTTTTTGCTATATTCTTCTTGACTTCCCTATGTAAATGTTTCTTTCAAGTGTATAACAAGCTCACAGGGCATTTTTATAAATAAACAGGAGCCAATACCATTAAAATGGAGAGATCACTGCCAAAAATTACATAGGGATAGATATGCATTGGTTTTAACGTGTATTAGACACTGTCATTAGAAAAAAGTTTTTAAAAATCTTTACAAACTACAGTAAGCTGCTTTTAAAATTAAGAAACGCTCGAAAGCAAAATATGGTCCTGTTCTCTTAATCACCGCTCTCTAGTCTCTAGATTAGGTCAATAAAGCTGAGAGGTTTTATGAAGAATATAGAATATAGAAGAAAAACATTAATTCCAATAAAAACAAAACAAAGAAGGGTCCATAATGATATATGAGGAATTCTATAAGATACAGTAACATGAAAGCCATTTTGATAATCTTGAAGGATAAGACTCAATGATGATGATGATGATGATAATAATAATAATTATGATACTTCTTCCTGAATATAAATTGATTAATTCCCATGGTATAGGCAGGCCAATGCTTCCAGAACAATTAAAGGAATGCAGAGACTCATTCTTGTTGTAATGTTATTTAGATCTGAAAAAAAAGATAAGCATGGCATTCTAAACCATTTTCCCATGGTCCCATAAAAAGCAATATCATCTCACACAAAATCATAAAGTAAAATTCATATGGACCAAACAATGAATAAAAGTTATAATTACCTTATTTTATCAATTATTATCATTGGATTTATTTAACTTTATATGTATTAATTAAATGACAATTCGAAATTAAGATACCAATGTTTGAATGAATAACTGGATCTAACTCTACAAGTAAAATGTAAATGTGCAACTTATTCAGATTTCAGCAAGCACTTGTTACAGTCTGTCGCTTCATGTTACAGGAAAAACTCCAGTTCCATGAGCCTTATGACTCTAAAGGACCAATTATTTCAAAGTAAAATGAAATATCATTTATTTTTTAAGAAAGTTATCAAGCACTATTTAAGGTCTGTTGCTTCATGTTACAGAAACAGGAAAAACTCCAGTTCCATGAGCCTTATTACTCTAAAGAACCACTTATTTCAATGTAAGAAGAAATATCATTCACTGTTGAATATATAGACTTGACCTATTTCTTAATGGTTTGCTTATATTCAATAAAAACATTAGAAAACATAATGGACCTGGAACTCAGATACCACAAGGTTGTTAAAACCGTTGGGTCAGGTCTAATTTTATCAGAGGTTTATGATCATGAAGGCAAGATTACATAACCAATGTCGATTAGCTTTTTAAAAAATGGGCTTTTATTTACCTTCCGGTGAACTCATTTGATCAATATTTCCTGTATTTAACTTTCTGATCACATAAGAAAAGTCTAATAAACATTGAATATATTTTAATGCCTCTAGATTTCACTTTAAAGTCAAATAAAATATCTGATCACAAATAAAATTTTTGATAATTCGATCAACAGAGAGAGCTTTTCAAAATTGTTCGCTTATTATTCCTGAGGCAAAATTTAGATAAGACATCATTTCACATATCATGGTGATTCCTATGAATTACCAAATCCTAAAAAGCTTCTTCTTCATAAAAAAACGTATGAAATAAAATTAGGTAATCTAAAGTAATCAGAGAGGTTTAGTTTTCATTTCAATCCAAGGTAAATCCGTAAAGAGTTGTAGGACCAGGCCCCTCTTGATCATTACCCACAAAATTGATTGAACAAACAGGATGATGTGTATAAACCTGTAACAAAACCCCCAACGACCCCCCCCCCCCCCCCCCCCCCCCAGCACAGTTTTTTCATTTTCACTTCTCTTGAGCCAAGGGAAACTCGTTGCTCATTTTAGCTGCACAGATTCGAATTCAATCGCTTTCCTCCCCCCCCCCCCCCCCCCCCCCCCCTTTTTTTTTTTTCTTTTTTTTTTTGAGCGAGTCTATTCTTTTCTCCTTTTTTGTTTGGCCTTGTTCCGTTTCTGAGCATGAATTTCTTAAAATTGTTTGTTTTCTTTTTAATACAAAAATATTGGGGTTTTTTTCCCTCTATCTGTCTGGGAATAACCAATTTTCGTTATTGGCAGACCCTGTCTGGGAATAATCATAGCGATGACGAAAATATCAGACCGCACTCCCTGCATTTTACAATAAAATATGTTTTCTTTCACACAGCTACCGACCAAATAAGGCGAATAGGCTTGGAAGATCCAAAACGTCATACATGTAGTTTGACACCTGCCAAATATCAAAGATGCGATAAGGGTTTGAGTGGGACATTTTCTTTTCCCAGACATTCTCATTTTTTCACCACCCCTTCCTCCCTCTCTGCCATTCCTTCTCCCATCGACTCTCAGCAAAAACAATAACAAAAAGTCTTATGTGGCAAAAACGGCTACCAACTTAAATCCCTCAAACAACACAAGATATTGAAAATCGGTGGCAGAGACCCTTTGCCTTTGTCTTGTTCCTTTTCCAGTTCCAGTCATGAACAGATAATGAGAGAATAAAGACCTAAAGATTGTTTCGAAATCTATTATCAGGTTAGGAAAGAGCGAGAGTCAATAAAATATGACAAGCGATGAAAGCTTCGCACCACGAAAGATGAGGATTAAAAAAATACAACTTTTGTTGAGATTCCACCTGCTGAGGAGGGGGGTGTCTGCTTTTTTTTTTTTTGTTCCTTTCTGTTTTCTTTTTCGGTCAAGTTATGACTGACACACGTTCTAGACTGTAAACGTTACCCATAAAATGTCATAAATTACGAAAAGTGTTTTCTCTCACACAGTATTCGAATCACTCACTGAATGAGCATGAAGCAGACATAAGTGAAGGAAACGTAAACTCTGTAAGTGAGAATCGGCGAGTGAAGCTGTACTGTAATGACTGACACTGACAGTGACAGTCAAATTGCGAAGTGAAATGAAAACAAATAAACAACGCATTCTAAAATTATGCCGGTGAGACATCCAAAGTTAAATACCCGAACGCTATTATGGATTAACATTGAACTAAATCGTTTCCTGCTCTCAAAACCAATCGATACAAATTACAAACTCAAACACTGAAATTGGAATCTTACCTTTGCATGAGTTGGACTGCCATTCTTTGCTGGTGATTAGGAACTTTAGCAGCCGGACAACGTTGCGCACAAAACAGGTCTCCCGTTTTTGTCGTTCAAATTGTAGATGATACACATTCAGTTAAAAACAAACACGTACAATTAAAATTGTTATTTAGTTAAATTCTTTGTATATGGCTAAATTATTCCGAAAACCAGATTTCAAAGAGTTCTTGTTTTTTTTCACACAAGCGCATTGATTTTGGTGAATAATCTTGACCGTGGTCTAAAAATAGACCGACAGTAATTTTTGATAAATTTTACCATTTGTTTAATAAAAAATCAATATTTAGATATTATTTGACGCGTGATCGAGTATTTATGAATATGTGTTTCTTTTGACACCTAACAGACATTTTTTAATGGTTATTTTTTTCTATAATTTACATTGGAAGGTGAGCTGTCAAAGTCAGGAACATGTGTTTTGCCACGTGCTTCTAAAATGGTCACGTGATGTTGTTTATTTTATTGCACCAACTTTACTTTTCTATTCAATACTGGATTCACAAGAGCAGTATCGAGCCACAGATCTGTGAAGAAAGACAAGGAAGCATTCATGGACAAACTTGCATAGAAAGCAGAAGCAGCAGCGACAGGAGGACACATGAGGATCCTTTATCAAACTACCAAGACACTTGCTGGAAAATATGGGAGACCAGAGGTACCAGTCAAAAACAAAGATGGGAAAACTATTTTTGGAAAAGAGGCTCAATCTGAACGATGGAGGGAACATTTGAACTGCCTTCTGAACAAACCACCACCAGGCAACCCGCCGGAAATGTTGCCTCCACAGTCGGAATCAATTGGTCTAAGAATTAACCCTGCAAAGTCAAAGGTCTTCAGGATAGGTACACGTCAAAGGCAGCAGATCAAAGTAAAAGATCAGGAACGTGAAGATATAGACACTTTCTGCTATTTCGGGAGTATAATTGACAAGGATGGATGTACGGAAGCAGAGGTGATTTTTTTTTTATATGGCAGTTATATTCATTTTTCCTTTATTACTTTTTGTAACAGAAAAAACAACATATTATTGTGATTCTTGATTTTCCACTCATTGTGACGTAATGTATCAAGAGTTGTTTTTTGAAACTGAATTTGTTATTGGTTGAAGCAATATTTTGATCCCAAAACGTTTCTTAGTATTTTTGTAAAATGTTGTTATATCGTCTTTATATTCATCATGAGTTTGTAAACAATAATTAACTACATATTATTCCAGCTCTCTCGTTGGAAAACCTGATCATTTCTTACTAAATACGCAATCGTTGAATAATGTTTTTAACGCGTTGCATACAGATTTTATTCAAAGATTGCATAATGTTTTCGCACATTTTATAGGTGTGAAATTAGGTGTAAAAGACAGTTGATTGGTAATTATAAATATTCTTTTGATGCGCATGAATACAAATCCAACGTTTTTAGTTTTGGGTCAAATTGTCATTCAAGCAGAAGGAGAAAGATACAAATTATGGTGAATAGAAGTACTAATACCATACCATTTGGTTACAAAATATCTAATAATCTTACTCGGTGGGGTAGAATAAACGTATTCTTTCATTTCAATGTATTTATAAAACTCTTTATTTTTTTTATCGTGCAATAACATCTACTCGCAAGCTCGTTGTGTTATTGGGCACGATAAAAATAACTCGTTTAATAAATACAAAGAAATGAAAGAATCTAATATTACCTTCAAAATCCCAAATCATCAATTGATTCGTAATCTACTGGACTAGTCAGTGCTGGGAGATCTCCGGTAAATAAAGTCTTTGTAAACAGCCGGCAAGTCGTTATGATATAAATAAGAACGGTCTATGTGTGACTCTTTATCATCGTATAATTCACAGGTTATCAAGATTTCATTAACCCTTTGCAGATGCGGTTGGTGTCTAGCCGAATCAGATACAGTATTATGTGAATTACTGACTCAATATGTAACCCCTCGTCTCAAAACGGTATTATGTCGGGATGGACCAGAAGCTAAAAAGTCAAATTATAGTTAAACTGGTCAAAAATATGAAACGTTGGTATTTAGCACAGTAAAATATGATATTCCTTCTCCTCTATAAAGCATATAAACTCAACTTAAACCTGATATTTCTGGCTACAAATTCCATTTTCAGCATCTTAATCATCCCGACTTAATACCGTTTTGAGACGAGGGGTCACAAATGGTAAAATGATAATATAAAACAGACACAAAATGTGATTTGAAAAACAAATCACTGTCATCTGTAAAGGGTTAACAAAATCCAAGTGGCGCCGCGTGGCCCTTTATTTTAGAAATTAAATACAGTTTTATACGAAATACAAGTTGGAACTAGACGCCACTCGGCTCTTTGTGATTATTTATAGACCGCCAGCTTGTGATTAGTTCTCTCAAGAGTAGCGTACTCTAATTGCCTATAAGTAACAAGGTGAGATTGAATTTAAGCTTCAATTTAATAAACGAAAAGAGATAATGTGGACTTTACTGGTTTCTCTGTTATCAAAATAACAGGATGAATGAAACAATACATATGAATAAGATATGTGATATTATTATTGTCTCAATTGTCTGGAGTGTTTCATTCATCCTGTTTTGTTGATAAAGGGGACACCCGAACGATGTGGGGAGAGAAGGAGAGAGAGGTAGAGAAAGAAAGAGAGAGAGAGAGAGAGAGAAAGAGAGAGAAATATAAAGAGAGAGAGAGAGAGGGAGAAAGAGAGAAAAGGAGAGAGGGAGAGAGAGGGGGAGAGAGAGTGAGAGAAAGAGAGAGAGAGAGAAAGAAAAAGAAAGAGGGAGAGAGTGGGGGAGAGAGGGAGAGAGAGAGAAAGAGAGAGATACAGAGAGAGAGAGAGTGAGAGAGAGAGAGACGGAGAAAATAAGAGAGTGAGAGAGATGAGAGAGATGGGGACAGAGAGAAAAATAAAGAGAGAGGGAGAAAGAGAGAGAGAAGGAGATAGGGAGAGAGAGGGTGAGAGAGAGGGAGAGAGAGGGAGAGAGAGAAAGAGAAAGAAAGAGGGAGAGAGAGAGTGAGAGTGAGAGAGAGAGAGAGAGGGAGAGAGAGAAAGAGAAAGAAAGAGGAGAGGAGGAGAGTGAGAGTGAGAGAGAGAGAGGAGGGGGGGGGGGGGGGGGGGGGGGGGGGGGGGGGGAGAGAGAGAGAGAGAGAGAGGTCGGACATAGGATTCTAGTCTATCACTTACCGATTGCCTTTCGATGCATCCTTGAAAAATGATTTGCTTGTGCTATATACGATTATGTCCACATGCTTGTGTGTTTGTGTGTGTGTGTGTTTGTGTGTGTGTTATTTTTATTTATTTATTGATAAATTGAACATTTATTTATTTATTTCCTTATTTATTTATTTATTTATTTATTTATTTATTTATTTATTTATTTATTTATTTATTTATTTATTTATTTATCTATCTATTTATCTATTCATTTAGTTATTTATTGATTTATCTATTTATTCATTTTTCTATTTATTTTATGAAGAGTTATTTTCCAAAGCTCCCCAACTCCATTTTTCCAGATTTTGGGATATTCATGATTATCTCCCCTCCAATGTCTCATCCAGTCTATATCGTTTTATCATAATATTTAAACTTCAAATTCAAACCAATCTATCAAAATAGTTGTTTGTACCAATTGAATCTTAAATTTAAGTTTACGTTCCAATTTACCTCATGGACGGATATTCTCAAAAAGTAGAAAAGTTGACTTTACTAGTTTTGGAAAGCCAGCCTTCGTTTATGTATTTATTTATTTATTTATCTATTTCCGTTGGTTTATTATTTATTTTACCTGTTTTGAATCGTTAAATTTGAATTCTATATTAATGTATGTTTGATTTGTCGTTGCAGTTGCCGCTTAAGGTTAATCATTATTATACAGTTACATTTATGGTTACGTGGCTGTTAAAAATTTTATCGTCAATTAAAATTCTCTCTTTTAATCCAGACAACAGCCGTAAGTGGAAAAACACATATTTAAAAATTTGGAAAAAAAATCTCGTTCTTTAAATTTCGTCGATTTAAATGACCCTCATCTTGGCAAAGACTCTAAAATATGGAACTTTCTTCTCCTCCTCCTTGTTCTTGTTCTTGTTCTTGTTTTTGTTCTTTTTCTTGTCCTTGTTCTTTTTCTTCTTTTTCTTGTTCTTGTTCTTGTTCTTTCTTTTTTCTTGTCTTCTTCTTCTTTTTTTTCTTCTTTCTTTCTTTTTCTTCTTCTTTTCTTCTCTTCTTCTTTCTTCTTCTTCTTCTCTTCTTTTTTTCTTCTTCTTCTTCTTCTTCTTCTTTCTTTCTTTTCTTCTTCTTCTTCTTCTTCTTCTTCTTCTTCTTCTTCTTCTTAGGGCAGCCAGCGCCATCATGTTGACGATTAATGCTGCTCTGTAGAATACATTAGGTAGACTGAAAAGACGTTTTGGAAACTTTCATGTTGGGCACGTAGACAATTTCTTCTGGGAGGTTGTTCCATTCCTATGCGGTTTTGGGGAATATTGTATGTCAATGGATGTGTTGTACCAGCCCTATGTCGGCAGAAGCTTGGATGTAAAG
Source organism: Berghia stephanieae (assembly GCF_034508935.2). Classification (NCBI taxonomy): domain Eukaryota; kingdom Metazoa; phylum Mollusca; class Gastropoda; order Nudibranchia; family Aeolidiidae; genus Berghia; species Berghia stephanieae. The sequence goes on from NC_088367.1 coordinate 52,606,259, forward strand.
TTAATTTGTCCGTGGGGACATTTGTAAAAGTTAATGATTCATGTCTGTTGTCTACGGGTAATGAGTGGCTGTAATCCAAGGATCTTCATTTCGGTGTCTGTTATTTATTCCATGTAACATTTGTTTGTAGTCCATCGCATCGCTCTTCATTGTACTTTTTTTTCAGGGTGATTGTTTCACCAAGATATTTATGCAAGTAGTGATTTTGTTTTAAGCCGTTCGTCAGCGAGACATTCTAATTATTGAACAATTGTTGGGGTTGCAAGAGAATTTCCACTGCTCCTACCATGTCGCCAACTTGTCTAGGTCTTGTTACAATTGAATTTGCTTTGGAATGCCTTTTCCTTTCATATTTTGTTACTGTATCGTCAACAAAAG
>NC_088367.1:52606735-52641735 GCF_034508935.2 Berghia stephanieae
TAATAATAATAATTAATAATAAAAATTTTAAAAAAATTTTAAAATAAAAAATTAATAATAATAAAAAATATTTTTAAATAATAATAATAAAAATAAATAATATATAATAATAAAAAATAATTTAATAAAAATAATAATGATAATGTTAAAAATAATAAAAAAGTATATTATAATAAAAATAATAATAAATAATAATAATAATAAAAATAATAAAAATAAAAATTTTTAAAAAATATAATAATAATATTAATTAATATAAAAATTATTAATAAAATAATAATATTAAAATAATTATAATAATAAATAATAATAAAATATTAATAATAATAATAATAAAAATTAAAAAATAATAATAATAATAATAAAAATAATAATAAAAATAATAATAAAAATAAAAATAATAATAATAATAATAATCCTTAAAAACATTTTTAAAGCCCATTTCCGACAATCTTGTAGGGGTTGAAGGTTTTAGGGAAAAACCCCCTCATAAAAGAAAACTGTTACAGAAACAAAAAAACCAGACGAAAACCCAAAACGGGGGCGCAGAGAAGCGACCAGAATACGGCTTTATGACGGTGGAGGTCAAATCAGAAAGGCGCCCCCCCGCCCAGATTGCAGATCTGTTGTCCCCCAAAAACGCAAGTCAATGTCTCGTGCGGGAAATGTTAGGCCCCTTATCAACAGGAAAAAGGGACAAGCCCAGCGCGAGAGTTGCCCTAAAAGATGATTTGCTGGGGATTCGAGGAAAAGATGGAAGGAGCGGGGAAAAGCGCCAACTCTCAAATGGCGCCCTGATCTTTTGGTCAGGCGAAAGGTGACCAACCCAAGAAGGGTTCCCCTTTTGATAGCCAGGAAAAACAAAAGAACTATTGGAAGGGAAAACCCGATAAGTGAAAGACTTTTTTAAAAGAACAACTCAAAATCCCCAAAAAGCATAATCCTCAAGTACGACTACAGAGGTTCAGATGAAAAAATCAAAGAAGAATTTTCGATATTCTAAGAAGGGGCCGTTGAAAAACATTCCAAAAATGATATGTCATATAATGGAGCCTTAATGTAGAGTTGCAAACAAACCAATCAGTCCGTTGGAAAGGAGGGGATAGGGGTAATGAACAACAATGGAAGCAGTGGCAGAATTTTGTGAAGAAAACAATTCATTATTGGTGGAATTTTTCCCACACAAAAAACATCACAAATTGACATGGACATCACCAGATGGGAAAACAGAAAGTCAGATTAGACCATACAATTATCAACAGAAAATGGAAAGAGCAGCTTAAACGATGTCAGAGTCAGACGATTGGCAGACATTGGTAGTGACCACCACTTGTCACAGCCAAAATCTCTACTAAATTGATGAAAAAAAAAAAATAGCAAAACAGAAGGAGAAAACGTTTCAACACAGATAAATTGGAAAACCCAGATACCAAAACAATTTCAATTATCTCAGTAAAAAACAATTCAGTGCAATACAAGATATTACAAACAGACAAATCCAAGATTTCAACAACGTCATGCAGGAAAGTGCATGAACACTTAGGACACAATAAATCCAATTACGAGAATTGGATATTCAGCAAGGTCATGGGAGCTCATTAACCAAAGGAAAATCAATCAAACTAAATTCTCGTGAACGCTAAATCCCCCCGACTGAAAGAAAGGCTATCCAGTGAATACTCATTGAAGGATAAAGAAGTGAAAAAATTCCACAAGGAAAGACAAAAGATTTTGCAGAAATTTAGCAAATGAAGCAGAAAATGCAGCTGTAAGACAAGACACACAAACACTATACAAAATCAAAAAAAGTCTCGGGAAAAGAGAAGTTATGGTCAGAGAAACCATTGAAATCCAAGATGGTAGTGTCATCACAGACGAAAAGGAGAAAATTTAAAGATGGAGAGAATATTTCGCAAACCTTCTGAACAGACCAGACCATTTCTTACACAGATATCCAGGAAGCAGGAAATGGACGTAGAGGTTAATCTTGGTCAATCATGAGCATGAGGTGCACGAGGCAATACAACAACAAAAAAAATGGCAAGGCCCCAGGTATTGACAAATCAGTGCGGAAATGCTTAAGCGAATCGCAAGAAATGTCCAAAATTCTAAGATAAATTGTTCACCAACATTTGGGAAAAGGAAGAAATACCAGAGGATTGGCAGAAAGGCATATCCATAAAATAGCCAAGAAAGGGACCTAGGAAATTGTGCTAACTGGCGTGGAATCACACTCCTGTCCGTAACGAGCAAAATTTTTAATAGAATCCTTTGAAAAGAATCTCAACCTCACATTTGAAAACATTCTTAGAAAAGAGCAGGCAGGTTTCAGAAAAGGAAGTCATGTAGTGACCACATATTTAACCCTGAGACAAATCCTGGAGCAAAGCATTGAATGGAACAGCCCCCTCTACACCATTTTTGTCGATTTTGAAAAAGCCTTTGACAGCTTACACAGAGAGTCCCTGTGGAAAATACTCCGCCATTATGGTATAACCGATGAGATAGTCAACCTAATTCAAGCAATGTACAGCAACTACCAATGCCAAGTGATCTGTGGTAACAATTTAACAGGACAACTTTAATGTAACAATTGGTGTAAAATAAGGCTGCATACTCTCCCCGCTTCTGTTTAATCCTGGCTCTAGACTGGCTCATGAAAAATACAATTGATGGTAAGAAGAGAGGCATTCGCTGGACACTGACATCCTTTCTGGAAGATATAGACTACGCAGATGATATCGCGTTAGTTTCCAGTACTCACAGAGACGCCTCAGAGAAACTAACCGTTATTACACAGAACGCTCGAAAATTGGACCTGAAAATAAATTTCGATAAGACTGTGTACATTTAGGGTGAATCCAAAACATGACGTGAAATTAGGATAGATGAACATATAATTGAAGAGGTAAACAGAGTTTCCTACCTCGGATCCAAAATAACAGACGACGGAAATGCAGAACACGATATCAAGCACAGCATTCAAAAGGCAACCAGGCTTTTCGGCATGCTGAAAAACTTTTGAAATCAAAGCAAATAATGGAGAAAGACAAAGCTGAAAAAATACAAGAGCAATGTTTTAAGTGTACTGCTTTATGGAAATGAAAGCGGGGAAAAGACATCCTCCTTAATACAGAAACTAGAAGCCTTTCAGAACAAGTGTTTAAAAAGAATTTTAATTTATTTTGGCCTACAAAAATAAGAACGTGGATCTATTAAAGAAAGTGACTGCACTAGCATGATAGCCAAATAAAAAAGAAAAAAGATGGCGTTGGTGGGTCATGGGGCCAGAATGGAAAAAGGGTCACTTCCAAGACAGCCTTGTACTGGGACAGCAGATGGGAAGAGAAAGCGGGGAAGACCCAAAGAAACCTGGCGAAGGACCATGGAGAAGAATTAAAGGAAGCAGGCCTGTCCTGGAATACAGCCACCGCAAAAGAGCCGATCGCAAAAAATGGAGATGTTGGTGGATGCCCTATGTGCCTCAAGCCCGAAGAGGATTAGTAAGTAATCATTGTAAAGCGCTTTGAGCACATTTATATTCCGTTCGAAGTCCAGTGCGCATGGAATATCGCAAAATTCTCCAAAGTTACGAAATGTGGAGCCTTGATTTTGTGCATGCGTTTTAAGTGACGTTACGAATTTTGAATACCGATAGTGAAAGACTAATAGACCAATTGGATTCAGTAGTCTGACGTCACGCCGCCCGGCAACGGCGGCCATCTTGGTTCTAAACCAAGAAAATAATTACTTTTTATTCTTCAAGCTGGCTCGAACATTTCATATGTCTTGTGACCAGAATGTGTAAAAGTCAAAACATGATCAAATTTATGTTTTTTTCCCCCTCTGGCTACGCTTTTATGCTCGTCGGAGCAATATTTCATACGGGCGTCTGCCATTGTTCCGATGGTTTAGAGCCAGTGTTGCTAAGTTACCATGCGTCATTAGGAAGGAAGTGACGTTACGACTATTGAATCCTATTGTATATGATTAAACTATATATTGTTTACAGTCATCGTATTTTGTCTTCTCTTTCCCGTGGGGAAAATATTCACAACAAAGTTGCAAAAGACACTTAGATAACCACGCCTCTCGGACAGTCGTCATAATGTAAACAATGACAGTGGCTGGTAAACATCGCAAACTACACAGGTTTTGTTAGCGGTGGTATGTGTCTAAGTAAAATACCCACTGATCTAACGCTTGATGAATAAAACAAAAAATGTGTAAACTTAACTACTTGTAATATGATAGAGAAAGTCGTTTGATAACTAGTCACCCATTTGGTGGTATAAAAACAGTAACATTGATCAGAGAAGGTTCGAATTCATTCACGTTATTGTTTATAAACAACCAACTAATGTCTGTCCGAGCACGTGTGAAGGTGTGTCACAAATTCCATGTTTTGATTGGTCAAAATCTACTGGATGAAGCATCAATAAGTTAACGAAGGCGATGCGCGAAGATATCGGTAATTTTTGAGTGCCAGACCCAGGGGAAATAATTGTTTATTTCATTTTCCTTCAAATGTTGTGTTATCTCCCTTGCGTTGATTTTATTATTATTATTATTATTATTATTATTATTATTATTATTATTATTATTATTATTATTATTATTATTATTATTATTATTATTATTATTATTATTGGTCTGGTGAGCAGAATTGGGCAGAGAAATCATGACGTCACACCTTCCTCTGCTCCAGTTCAAAACTCATTGGAAGTGTGTATCCAATTCTCCAGACAATGACACAAACAATGAACCGGTTACATATAGAATAAGATAAGATAAGAAAAATAAGATTCGCTTTATTCATCCCGTAGTGGAAATTTGTCTCTAGTGTCTATTCCAAGGGAAGACTGGAATAACCCAGGCGTAAGCCGCAGTGCAGCGCCGCAAATTGAGTTAGGGCGAGGTGACTTGCTCAAGGCTACATAGCGCAGCGGGTAATCGAACTCGGTACCTTTCGGGTACAAAGCAAAGACCAAACCCCTTAGCCACGCTGCTCCATCTATTTATTTGTTTTAATCATACGGTGTCATGGCTATTGAAATACCACAGGATGGAAAGGCAGATTCTTAGGATTACAGGAAAGTAAGAGACCCAGGATGGATGGTTTCTTTTCGACTAGGAAAAAAAGATACCATCACTTAGACGGTGGAAGTTCTGTTGCAAAATGTATGGAGCAGTGTGGCTTGGGGACAGTGTGGCTCAGCGGTACGGTCATTGCTTCGTACCCGAAAGGTACGGAGGTCGACCACTCGCCGCTGTGCTGTGTAGCCTTGAGCAAGTCATCTCGCCCTAGCTCGATTTGCGGCGCTGCACTTCGGCTGACGCCTGGATTATTCAAGTATTCCCTTGGAATAGACCTTAGAGACAAATTTCCCCTATGGGATGAATACAGGGTATTTTTATTTTTTTATTTTTTTTTATTATTATTTTTTTAAAAATTTATTTATCCAATCACCCGAAGGACTGCTTCTACAATAGGGTTCAGCAGTCGTGACGTCACTTCCCTCGTAATGACGCATAGTAACTTACTAACTGGTTCTAAACTATCGGAAAAATGGTGACGCCCTTATGAAATAATTCTCAGAGGAGAATAACAGTGTATCCAGAGGAGAACAACATTATAAATCTGATTATGTTTTGACTTTTATATATTGTGATCATATGACATGTGAAAAAGTTCTAACTAGCATGAAGAATTAAAAGTACCGATTCTCTTTGTTTAGAAACCAAGCTGCTCGTTGCTGGGCGGTCTTGACATCAGACTATTGAATTCTATTCCGAAGTAATAAACCCTTAGATAACCACGCCTCTCGGACAGTCGTCATAGTGTAAACAACGGCATTGATTGGTCGACATGGCGAACAACACAGGCTTTATCATCGATGGTATGTGTCTAAATACAATACCCACTGTTCTACCACTTGATCAATAGAATGAACCAACACAGAAAACTATGTGTAAACTTAAACGTTTATAATATGATTGAGAAATTTGGCGGTTTAAAAACAATAACAATGATCAGAGAGAGGTCGATTTCATTCACGATATTGTTTATAAACGACCAACTATGTTTGTCCGAGCACGAGGGAATGTGTGTCACAATTTCCATGTTTTGATTGGTAAAAAATCTACTGGTCAATGGGAACGATCTATATTCATGTTTTCGTCCAACCAAGTCATCAATCACATGATTTGTTGCTATCCAACGATTGGATATTTCTGAACAAAAGTAAACAGGCTGATTTGTTTATGAAAATTGTAAACTTACCCATGTGTCAAGTTGAACAAAATGACAAATAGTGGTGTTAGGTATTTTAAAAACTGTGAACACGTTTCACTATATGTGACCCTCCGTCTCAAAACGGTATTATGTCGGGATGATTCAGACCTCAGAAAGTGAATATAGAGATAAAATGAAGAGAAATTGGACCATAGAAGTTTTTGCAAAGCAAAAAATAGTATATATACTCCAGCATGACGTAGAGAAATTAAACCCAAGTTTGATATTTGTGGCTATGAATTCAATTTCCCAAACCGATTGCATCCCGACATAATACCGCTTCGACACGGCGGGTGACAAATGGGTCATTTTGAGCATATTAGGCCATGTGACCAGTGGCCTCGAGCACATAGAACGGTAATTTAGGTCATCCCAGTTGGACTACGTAGAATGTTAGTTTCACATTCTTCTATATTGCTGGTCCACGAATCACATTTGTGACCCTTCGCCTCAAAACGGTATTAAGTCGGGTTGGTTAAGATGTTGAAAATTGAATTCATAGCCAGAAATATCAGACTTGTGTTGAGTTTGTATGTTTTATTGATTGAGAAGAATGGATACCATATTGCTGGGTGCTAATGCCAACAATTTATATTTTGTCCAGTTTTAACATTTAATTCGGCTTTTAAGCATCTGGTTCGTTCCGACATAATACTGTTTTGAGACGGGGGGTCACATTTCTGAAGTCCCGATTCAAATGATCGGTGGATCAAACCTCTGTAGTCTATAGATAGTTCGAAGATGACTTCAATCAGGTCTTTGTTATTGTCTTTTGCCATCCGCGTTTATGAGTAGTAATGCTCATTGAACTGTACTAACCTGACCATAAACGTTCATGGCTACACACAGTTTTGTGTGTTGGTCCGTTATACTTCCGGATGGCAATGTTATGAGCTTCTTAGCCAAGTGCATACTATCTATACACGAAATTGGATTCAGTAGCCTGATGTCACGCCGCAGGGCAACGGCGGCCATCTTGGTTCTAAACATTACTTTTTATTCTTCATGCTGGCTAGAACTTTTCAAATGCCTTGTGATCAGAATGTGTAAAAGTCAAAACATGATAATTCTATGGATTTTTTTCCACTGGATACGCTTTTATGCTCGCAGGGGAAATATTTCATACGGGAGTCCTCCATTGTTCCGATAGTTTAGAGCCAGTGTTACTAAGTTACCATGCGTCACTAGGAAGGAAGTGACGTTACGACTGTTGAAGAGTATTAGCGCACCGTGTTTGATTTAATTTTGAGAAGATCAGACCGTAGCCATTGTTAACTTATATCCTGACACTAGAACCCATTAAGACTTATCTTTTGACGCCATTTTTTTAGATTTTTGCACAGCCCAGTGAGTTGTCCAGTAACCATCGTAAAGTTATAGCCTGACACTGACACCCAAAAAGACTGGCATTTTGACGTCATTATTTGGTTTTTGCACCGTGTATTGAGTTGTCGTCAGTAGTGCTCATGGAAACAAGTGGTACCATTGGTTGAGCTATTGAATACAACTCACGCTTTGTTTTCTTTTGTGGCCAAATCTTGTCTTTTGACGCCAGTATTTGGTCAGTGTCAGGCTATAGATAGAATGCGCTTGGCCAAGGAGTTCACAACATTGCCATCCGGAAGTATAACGGACCAACACACAAACTCTGTGTAACCATGAACTTTTATAGTCTGGTTAATACAGTTTAGTGAGAACAACTCACAAACGCGGATGGCAAAAACAATAACAAAGGCCTGAGTGACGTCATCTTCGAACTCTCTATAGATAGAATGAAGTTGACGTCACTCTGGACTTTGTTGTTTCTTTTGCCATCCGCTTTTATGAGCAATTCTCTATAAACTGTATTAACCATGCTATAAACGTTCATGGATACACATAGTTTTGTGTGTTGGTCCGTTATTCTTCCGGATGGCAATGTTATGAGTTTCTTAGCCAAGCTCATACTATCTATAGATAGAATCAAGTTGACGTCACTCTGACTTTGTTATTCTTTTTTTTTTTTTTGCCATCCGCGTTTATGAGTAATTCTCACTAACATATATTAACCACGCTATAAACATTCATGGTTACACATAGTTTTGTGTGTTGGTCCGTTATACTTCCGGATGACAATGTTATGAGTTTCTTAGCCAAGCGCATACTATCTATAGATAGAATCAAGTTGACGTCACTCTGACTTTGTTATTGTATTTTTTGCCATCCGCGTTTATGAGTAATTCTCACTAACATATATTAACCACGCTATAAACATTCATGGTTACACATAGTTTTGTGTGTTGGTCCGTTATACTTCCGGATGACAATGTTGTGAACTTCTTAGCCAAGCGCATACTATCTATAGGTTAACGATGGCTACGATCAGACCTCTGATGACCATGGATTCTTCGTATTGTTATTCCTCTATATTTATCATCCGATTCCCCCCGACATGATATTATTGTCAGGGTTAAACCGTAGCCATCGTTATGTTATAGCCTGATACTGAAATCCAAAAGGACTGGCAGTTTGACGTCATTATTTGGTTTTTGCACCGCCTAGTGAGTTGTCGTTAGTAGAGCTCATGGAAACAAGTTATTTCATTGGTTGAACTATTGAATACAACTCACGATTTGTTTTCTTTTGTGGCAAAAGACTGGCATTTTGACGTCATTTTTTGGTCAGTATCAGGCCATAACTTTAAGAAGGCCACTGTTAAACACGCTACGCTAACATTTCATTCATACTGCAACCACCATTGAGTACAGACGATACAAGTTATTTTTCATTATATTATATTTGTTCTCCACGTTTATTTGTGTATTGTTGTGCTGACGAAGGGTTTGTACCCGAAACGTCCATTGTCTGTTTTGTTCCCATACGAAGCCTTTCCATTTTCACTCTTTCGTTAGTATTTTACGACCACCGATCCGGGCAGCCCTTACCGTTTTCTACTTTATTGTGAGGATTGTTGACGTTGACACTGAGATAGAAGACATGTTATGTCAATAGATAGAACGAAATACGCTTCAATAGTCATGACGTCACTTCCCTCGTAATGACGCATGGTAACTTAGTAACTGGCTCTAAACTATCGGAACAATGGCGGACGCTCTTATGAAATATTTCTCTGACGAGTATAAAAGCGTATCCAGAGGAGAAAAACATTATAAATCTGATCGTGTTTTGACTTTTACACATTCTGATCACAAGACCTATGAAAAATTCTAACCAGCATGAGGAATAAAAAGTACCAAATTTCTTTGTTTAGAACCACGATGGCCGCCGTTGCTGGGTGACGTGACATCAGACTATTGAATCCAATTGACGTCACTCACCTCTTTGTTTTTGTTTTTAGCCAGACGTTTTGGTGATTCCTTCTCACAAAATTGTTTTAATCAGACGACAATAACATTTAAAGTTACACATGTGTTGTGCGTCAATAGCAACACTCTGGATGAGCACGGTTTGATTTTATAGATAGAATGCGCTTGGCCGAGGAGTTCACAACATTGCCATCCGGAAGTATAACGGACCAACACACAAACTCTGTGTAACCATGAACTTTTATAGTCTGGTTAATACAGTTTAGTGAGAATAACTCACAAACGCGGATGGCAAAAACAATAACAAAGACCTGAGTGACGTCATCTGCATACTATCTATAAGTCAAAATACGATCTTTTCAACTTGACCACATGGCACGACTAGGTGAGTTGTTTTCAGTCTTCAAGACAACACAATGGCAGAAAAAATTGGTCGAGAAGCTCATTGGAACAAAAGATAGTATGCACTTGGCTAAGAAGATCACAACATTGCCATCCGGAAGTTATAACGGACCAACACACAAACTCTGTGTAACCATGAACTTTTATAGTCTGGTTAATACAGTTTAGTGAGAACAACTCACAAACGCGGATGGCAAAAACAATAACAAAGGCCTGAGTGACGTCATCTGCATACTATCTATACTGTTTAGTGAGCATTGCTCATAAATGCGGATGGGAAAAAACAATAACAAAGACCTGAGTGATGTCAACTAAGAACTATCTATAGTTAGTTCGAAGATGACGTCACTCAAGCCTTTGTTATTGTTTTTGCCATCCGCATTTGTGAGTTGTTCTCACTAAACTGTATTAACCATACTATAAAAGTTCATGGTTACACAGAGTTTGTGTGTTGGTCCATTATACTTCAGGATGGCAATGTTGTGATCTTCTTTGCCAAGTGCATACTATCTATAGAAAACATCGTAAATAACGTTAATAAAATATGAAAACACATCAATATTGGACAGAACTTTTAGATCACAGTATAGAAGACCATCACTCTCAATGCTATACCTCTACAACTTTAAATGCTTTTATGCTCCTGCCTGTGCGTTTGCGTGTGTGTGTGTGTGTGTGTGTGTGTGTGTGTGTGTGTGTTTGTTTGTGTAGGGGTGTGTGTGTGTGTAGGGGTGTGTGGAAGTGTGCGTGTGAGTAAGAGAGAGACTATGTTTGGGGTTATGAAACGTCATCATCATTTAGATATTTATATCATTTACCAATTTGATGTTTATATCGTTATTTTATTAATGTGTTTTTGTCCTGTGTAATGTATGTTTAATTTCAAACATTGTAAACACTATGACAGACTGTCATGTGTTTACATAATAAATATTACATTATTATATCAAATAATTTTCTGTTGGTACGTCATAGATAGTATGCGCTTGGCAAAGAAGCTCATAACATTGCCATCCGGAAGTATAACGGACCAACACAAAAAACTGTGTGTAACCATGAACGTTTATAGTCTGGTTAATACTGTTTAGTGAGAATTACTCATGAACGCGGATGGTAAAAAACAATAACAAAGATCTGAGTGACGACATATTCGAACTATCTATACCGTAAAGTTATAGCCTGACACTGAACCCCCCCCAAAGAACTGGCATTTTGACGTCATTATTTGGTTTTTGCACCGCCTAGTGAGTTGTCGTTATAGTACTCAAGGAAACAAGTTATTCCATTGGTTGAAATATTGAATACAACTCACGATTTGTTTTCTTTTGTGCCCAAAGACTGGATATTTTGACGTCATTTTTGGTCAGTGTCAGGCTATGAGTTAACGATGGCTACGGTTATACACGGCTGACAGGTGCTATATAAAAACGATTTAAACGCAAATCATCAATATAGATGGAACAACGTTGACGTCACTCAGGGCTCATTTTCATGAACGAGGACTGGATTTAGTTATTCACTAGTGTAGTAAATGACTAGCCAATCTTACGCCTAAGCAAAGCAAGTGAATAAAAAAAGGGAAATTTATGAACGCTTACTAGTCTCCGAGTGGCTTGTCTCTTTCCTAGAAGTGGTCGTTGAAAGGACGTTGATCTATATTACATTTCCATTTGCTCGAAGTCATTGGTCACAGTGGAATATGTGCTCAAAATGACCTACATACTGAAAACTGTTCACAGTTTGAGAAGTAGCCAACATCACGATTGGTCATTTTGCTCAGCTTGACACATGGGTATATTTACAACTTTCGTAAACACAGCAGCGTGTTTATATTTTTAAAGAAATATCCAATCGTTGAACAGCAAAAAATCATGTGATAGATGATTTGGTTCGACGAAAACCTGAATATAAATCGCTCCTATTTGGCTGTTTTGTACTGGTAGCATCCCGGTCTCTAGTACATGATGGCTTTTAAATTACCCGACTTCATACTGTCCACGCAAACTAATTTTCAAAGAGGAAATTAGCAACACATCCGGTATATATAATATATCGTTCTTTATATAATCTAACTTACTATTGTCATGATGAATCAAATCACGTGATATTGGCAGCTAGACTAAAAAACCCCCCAAAAATTGAGCTTTTTTTATAGCGCAATATCCACTAAACGTGCTCAAAGCGCTTACAAGGGGTCCTAGACCAACAGCAACACGTAACATGTAGAACGAGACATGACGCCTGTTAGACGATATTACAATTTTTTTCGGACAGAGACAACGCTGTTAACGGTCAGATACTCATTTTACACCTGAGTACGGTGAGAGAATGTGAGTAAAGAGCCCTTTCCAAAGGCTCGAACCCAGGACCTTCCGATCCGAAAGTTAAGACAATGAACTGGGTGGGGTTCCTGGACTCCCATAGTGCGCAGGGAGGTACTTACTGTGTCTTCTATCCCCATATGTCTGTTTTCCAATTTGCTTTTTGTCTTTGTCATGGAATTAGATTACTTGGATTTGCCCCAGTCGTACTGCTTGGCTGGGAGGGAAACAGTCAAATGCTTAGTTATTATTTTGGGAGATGATATATTTTTTCCTTGCAATTCATAGCTCTGTTATGTATTGTTTGAATGTACAATGCAAGCATTTGACTGTATTCCCCTTGGTGGGATCTTGTGCTGGTGTATGGGTGAGACATTTAGGTAATCTCAAACTAAGTACATCAATCGTGTGCTCTTGAAATTTACATCTGTTCCCTATTTGAACCAATTCCCATTTGTCTTACTTTTTCCTCAAGTCCTTTTAATTGTACATCTAGAATATTTCACTATCCAATTTTCTGCCACTTTACAAGTGCTGATATGACCTAAATGTGTTGCAAGCACCGTAAAACCCTTAAAAACAAAACATAATACATTGAAAGTTCCAATAAAACTCAAACAAATTGAACACACACAAAAAAAAGAGAAGGTGTGTTCTAACATTATTTCAGTCAGTTACAAAGCAAACAGAATAACATTTGTCTCCACTATACTTTCCAATCACTTTTGGGGGATTGTTCTTTGACGCAAATCCTTCGATTTCGAGTCTCCAGTCACTCACAACTCACAGGCCGATTAGATTCAGCCTGTTTTTTTAGTGTTTTGCTCACAGAAAGGTGTACTTTCCACGATCTCAACTTATTTCATAGTTTTTTAAAGCCATTTTTTCAATAGTGACGGGACATTTTTTGCCTCTGTCATTCGTAACCTACGTATTTTCTTTCCGAATCGAAGCTCTCTCATCTAAAAATAGCATCTATATTAAATAACTAAAGAAATAAAATTCCCTTTATTCATCCCCAAGGGGAAATTTGTCTTTAGTGTCTATTCCAAGGGAAGACTGGAATAACCCAGGCGTCAGCCGCAGTGCAGAACCGCAAAGTGAGCTAGGGCTTGGTGACTTGCTCAAGGTCACACAACGAGCCGGGTGATCGAACTCGATACCTTTTGGGTACGAAGCAAAGACCGTACCGCCAAGCCACGCTGCCCCTTATATATATTGTATATTGTTGACACTATGACGTAACCTAGTAACTAATCTCAGTCTAAGCTATTGAAGTCCTGCCTCAGGAAATGAGTACAATTTGGCCAAACTTATCCCTAAGGTCGTTTCCTTGTTTCGGCCCCAAGATTTGGAATGAACTACCACGTGGTCTGAGGGAGTGTAAGTCTTTACCTACCTTTAAAAAGAATCTCAAGACACATTTTTACTGTATTTGTTTTTATTGACTCTATGAATCCTTGATTAGGCTATGACTTATTATAATTTTTTTATTCACTTAAAATTGATAATTTATATTGTAAAGTGCACAGAGCTTGTGTTTTACACGAGAATGAGCGCTGTATAAATGTGTATTATTATTATTATTATTATTATTATTATTATTATTATTATTATTATTATTATTATTATTATTATTATTATTATTATTATTAAGGTGCCGTGTCTGGGTCTTGCTTAGTCAGCTCACATGAAATACGATTTTTTCAAGTGCTTGACTAAAGACAGAGATAGTCAGAGCCGACGCGGTAGCCCGTTCATGAAGACAACTCCATGTCTTTGTTATTGTTTTTTTTTTTTTTTTGCATCCATGTTTATGAGTAAGTCACAATAAACTGTAATACCAGACAATAAACGTTTAAAGTTATAGATAGTATGCGCTTGGCTAATAAGCTCATAATATTGCCATCCGGAAGTATAACGGACCAACACACAAACTGTGTGTATCCATGAACGTTTATAGTCGGGTTAATACAGTTCAGTGAGCATTACTTATAAACGCGGATGGCAAAAAACAATAACAAAGACCTGAGTGACGTCATCTTCGAACTATCTATACACAGTTTTGTGTGTTGGTCCGTTATATTTCCGGATGGCAATGTGGTAAGTTTCTTAGCCAAGCGCTCAGCATCTATACAGACCAATAGAAAACAAACTGTGATTTGTATTTAATATTTTCAATCAAAAGAGAAGTCAAGTCGTGACGTCATAGCTTCAAATTTTCTGGTTCCTAATTCCTTGGAAGTGTGTTTGTAATCAGTTAGAAATTAAGGAGCAGACACCGGTGTAAGATAAATAACTGAACAAGTGTGTATGAAATGTGCGGCTATGTGGTCTAGTGGTATGACACTCGCCTTCGGATCGGAAGGTCCTGGGTTCGAGCCTCGCGCTCGGCGGATAGTTGAGTCCTTGGAAATGGCTCTTTACTCACATTCTCTCACCGTACTCAGGTGTAAAATGAGTACCTGGCCGTTTACAGCGTTGTCTTTGTCCGAAAAATTGTAATATCTCCTAACAGGCGTCATGTCCCGTCCTAAATGTTGCTGTTAACCAGGGACCCCTTGCAAAGCGCTTTGAGCACGTTTAGTGGATATTGCCCTATATAAGAACACAATTTTTTTTTAATGTGCAAGAGAAAGCAAGAAAGAAAAATCCATGAAAAAAAAAACCTTCCCAAAAAATCAGTCAACCTCGTGTAATGGTAGCACGTCTTACCGGTAATCACATGGTCTGAGGTTCGATCCCCAGTCGGCGTTGACTGATTTTTTTTAGGATTTTTAAATGTTTTCTTGTATTGTTCTTTATTGCTTTGTCTGGCACCTTTCATACACACTTGTTCAGTTTTGTGTACCCAGTCGTCCGAGTGACAAACAATAAATAGGTTACATATTGAAACACAGGGTGGCATAGCTATTTTTAGAAAACGGTAAGGGCTGCCTGAAGCCGGTGATCGTAAAATACTAACGAAAGAGTGAAAATAGAGAGGCTTCGTATGGGAACAGACCAGTCATTGGACGTTTCGGGTACAAACCCTTATTTGTGTACTGTTGTGCTGACGAAGGCTTTGTACCCGAAACGTCCATTGACTGTTTTGTTCCCATACGAAGCCTCTCCATTTTCACTCTTTCGTTAGCATAGCTATTTTTATAGCAGGATATACGTGCCCCTTGTCTCAAAACGGTATTAAGTCGGAATGATTAAGTTGCTGAAAATTGAATTTGTAGCCAGTATTATGACACTTGCGTTGAATGTATATGTTTTATAGAGGAGAATGAATATCATATTTTAGAATGCTCAAAACCAATAATTCATATTTTATGGCCAGTTTGACTAGAATTTGACTTTATGGCACCTGGTTCATCCCGACATAATACCGTTATGAGACGTTGGGTCACAGATAGGCAGATGCTACGAATTACAGGACGTCAAAGAGCGGTGATGGAGTTTGGTGGTCGTCCAGTTTTATCTTTACCAACAGTCGTGACGTCACTTCCCTCGTAATGACCCATAGTAACTGGTTCTAAACTATCGGAACAATGGCGGACGCCATTATCTCCATCACCGCCCTTATGAAACACTTCTCCGTGGGTGATAAAAGTGTATCCAGAGCTCGAGAAAAACATTACAAATCTGATCATGTTTTGAATTTTACACATTCTGATCACATGACACGTGAAAACGTTCTATCCTGCACAAAGAATAAAAAGTACAGATTTTCTTTGCTTAGAACCAAGCTGCTGGTTGCTGGACGGACGTGACATCAGACTATTGAATCTTATAGCCGATAAAGGTTTCTTGAGGCCTGCCAAGTGTTCAGTTTGAGAATGTAAATATTATACTCTGTGGTCTTAGGGTCTTTCCATAAATCTCAAAGAATGCTCTGCATACGCCTGTTGTCAAATGTCTGAATTCGGGGCATATCTAAATTATAGTTTCTAAGATGTTAATGAAATCGAACCAGGTTGGAGAGAGAGAAGGGGGGAGGGGGGGGGGGAAGATAGAGAAAGAGAGAGAGAGAGAGAGAGAGAGAGAGAGAGAGAGAGAGAGAGAGAAAGAGAGAGATAGATAGAGAGAGAGGTTGTATAAACAGACAGAGAGTCAGACAGGAAGAGATCAAAGTAAACAGAAAGGAAAGAGATTTAAAAACAAAACAAAACAGATAATATACACACACACGCTCTCTCTCTCTCTCTCTCTCTCTCTCTGTCTCTCTTTCTCTCTCTCTCTCTACCTCTCTCTCTCTCTCATCCTCTCTCTCTCTCTCTCTCTCACACACAGAAATAAAGATATACATATATATAGGCGAACTGGCAGACAGATATTTTAAAAGGAGGTGGGGAGGGGGGGAGGGGGGGGGGAAGGGGAGGGGCGGGGGGTGAAGGGGGGAAGGGGGGGAATTGGCGGAGGAAGTTCTTTGTAATGTTTATGTTAATATTGACCGGGTTATGCGTGAACGGGATGTATCAAATTTGTTTAAGCCTAGGTAAGCGTCAGAACACACAGACTATAAAACATGAGAACTGAAAACGTTTTTATTGCTTACGAAACAAGTCATAAAAAAGCAAAGCATTGGTCTGTAACGGTGTGAATGATTTCCCTGTATCAATATTGGACTATCTCTACCCTATGGCTGAGTCTTTTATGTCAACTTTATGGTTTACAATTCTATATTTTAAAAAATAACCTCTCAATTAAATTCTGTGCCGTCTGGTATGTGCTTGGAAATTTAAATCTTTAATTTAAAACGTGATGTTTTTGTAGTTTATTTAAATGAGATTTTATATAGCACAATATCCATTAAACGTGCTCAAAGCGCTTTACAAGGGGTCCCTGGCTAACAGCAACATTAACATGAAGGACGGTACATGACGGCTGTTAAACAATATTACATTTTTTTCGGACAGAGAAAATACTGTAAACGGCCAGGTACTCATTTTACAAATGAGTTTGGTGAGAGAATGTGAGTAAAGAGTCTTCTCCGAGGACTCAATTATACGCCGAGCGAGGCTCGAACCATGACCTTCCGATCCGAAAGCGAGTGTCATACCACTAAACCACATGTTTGTTTGATTCTCTCTCTCGCCCATCTGTCAATTTGGTGTTGGTTCGAGTTGCAGCAAACGGATGTCCAGAGCAGGACCATACAGTGGCGCTGGGTTGGTTGGCCGTACCCTGCGGAAAGAGCCCTGTACTATAACCAAGCAGGCATACGAATGGAACCCACAGTCGTACCGAGTTCGATCACCGGATGCTGCTCTGTGTAGCCTTTAGCAGGTCACCTTGCCCTAGCTCAATTTGCGGCGCTCTAACACCTGGGTTATTCTAGTCTTTCCTTGGAAGAGACCCTAGAGTCAAATTTCCCCTATGGATGAATAAAGGGATTTTCATCCCCCCCCCCCCCCCCTCAACGTAGTACCTTTTTGGGTCGTTGGGTCACATTTGTGACTCATGGTATCATCGGGGTGTGTCAAAAGAAAGTGATAAAAAAGTTATCGTTAGTAGTTCTCATTGAAATAAATGATTCCACTGTTGGAAGATGGAACAAACATGGATTCAATAGTCTGATGTCACGTCGCCCAGCAACGGTGGACAGCTTGGTTCTAAACAAAGAAAATCGGTACTTTTTATTCTTCATGCCGACAAGAACTTTTCATATGTCTTGTGATCAGAATGTATAAAAGTCAAAACATGATCATATTTATAATGTTTTTCTCCTCTGGATACACTTTTATGCTCGTCGGAGAAATATTTCATAAGGGCGTCCGCCATTGTTCCGATAGTTTAGAGCCAGTTTCTAAGTTAATATGCGTCAATACAAGGGAAGTGACGTCATGACTGCTGAAGCCAATTGACGGCACTCAGCTCTTTATTATTATCTTTAGACAGCCATTTTTATGAGCAATTTTCACTAAATGATATCAAGCAGGCTACAAACGATTTGCGTATCGATACATTGTATCCAGATGACGGATATTTCTGGGTCAATTCCAGTTGATGACTTCCCTGGAACTCCCTTGATTCTAGACAACCAAAGCATGCAGGGCATCGACCTGCTTTCTGTAGTAACTGGTTATTATGTAAATGACTTAGTTTATGTTATCTAGATAACTAGTTTTCACCTAAATTCTCCGAGCCTCAGCGTTAAGGTCTGACACTGGCCAAAGAAATTACCTACCTACAATAGATAGTTCGAAGATGACGTCACTCAGGTCTTTGTTATTGTTTTTTGCCATCCGCGTTTATGAGTAATGCTCACTGAACTGTATTAACCTGACTATAAACGTTCATGAATACACATAGTTTTCTGTGTTGGTCCGTTATACTTCCGGATGGCAATGATATGAGCTTCTTAGCCAAGCGCATTCTATCTATATAAGATTACAATCACTATCAAAGATTATCTTTTCAATTACCTTCCCTTACCGGAGTTCCGTCTCCCTACAGAAGTTAAATGCAATGGAACGCCATTATTCACGCTTAAGGGCCAGTACATTACCTCACCGGAGTTCTGTCTCCCTACAGAAGTTGAATGTCATGGAACGCCATTATTCACGCTCAAGGCCATTACCGAGCAGTCGATTATCTTTTTCCCAGTTAGTTGTTGCCTCCACAATCTTACCCAGGACTTCCTTCGTCTCCCTCGTGCCGTTCTGATTTTTTTTCAATACGCTGGAAATAATAGTGCCCAAGATGATTCCATTGGTTGCACTATTGGTATTGTACGTTTAAGTTAATAAAAATCCGCCAGCCCGGTATAAATAAAAAAAAAAAAAAAAAAAAAAAACTGTGTGTAAATTTAAACGTTTATAGTCAGACTGATCAAATTTTGTGAATTAAAATCACCAAAATGGCTGTCTAAAAACTATAACAAAGGTGGTGTGTAACGTGAATTTCTTATATAGCGCAATATCCACTAAATGTGCTCAAATCGCTTTACAAGGGATCCCTGGCCAACAGCAACATTTAACATTTAGGACGGGACATGACTCCTGATAGGCGATGTTACGATTTTTTTTTCGGACAGAGACAACGGCAAGGTACTCATTTTACACCTGAGTACGGTGAGAGAATGTGCGTAAAGAGTCTTTTCCAAGGACCAAACTATGCGCCGAGCGCGAGGCTCGAACCCAGAACCTTTCGATCCGAAAGCGAGTGTCATACCACTAGACCACATAGCTGTGTATTGAATACGACAAACGTGCAAATGCCTTTGAGGGGTCGTCGCGCTGATATCTGTTATTATGGAGTTATTTGGTCTGTGCCAGGCTTCAAGTTTAGGAAGGCTACGAGTCGAGGCGGAGACAGGTTAAAAACCGGATCTAGATTTCCGGGTCCAGATAAATAACTAGATAACCGGTTACTAACTTGACATTTCGCCCAACCTTAATCACAATATCACACTGGAATGTGTAAGGCGTCTTATGTCCAGTGTGTGTGTGTTTGTGTGTGTGTGTGTGTGTCAGAGAGAGAGAGAGAGAGAGAGAGAGAGAGAGAGAGAGAGAGAGGGAGAGAGAGTCCGAGAACATCAAAGAAAAGAGTCGTTCCCGTTCTTCGCGTCACGGTTCACTTGTTTCAATTATACCAGTGATCCTGATCAGTGGCGTCGGTGGCTTTTGGTCAGGAAAACATTCACATGATTGCAGGTATCGATAGAATGAAGTTGACGTCACTCGGGGTTTTGTTGTTGTTTTTTTTTGGGGGGGGGGGGGTTTGCCATCCGCGTTTATGAGTAATTCTCATTGAATTGTATTTACCAGACTATAAACGTTAAAAACTACACATATTTTTGTGTGTTGGTCCGTTATACTTCCGGATGGCAATGTTGTGAGCTTCTTAGCCAAGCGCATACTATCTACCGGCGGCAACTGTCAAAACTAGGAATGGAAAAGAAATGTTAATTATATCATTTTTTAAGCTCATTATTCTGCAGAATTGATGTCTTGTGGTATGACACTCGCTTTTGGATCGGAAGATACTGTGTTTGAGTCTCGCTCGGTGCATAGTTGAGAGATTAGAAAAGACTCTTTACTCACATTTTCTGACCGTACTCAGCTGCATAATAAGTACCTGGCCATTAACAGCGTTGTCTCTGTCGGGGAAAATTTTAATATCGCCTAACAGACGCCATGTCTCTTTTCATACGGTACGTGTTGCTGTTAATCGGGGACAATTTGTAAAGCGCTTTGAGCAGGTTTAGTGGATATTGAGCTATATAAAAGCTCATTATACGAATTGTCTAAATGTGACCCACAAATCAAAGAAATAAAAATAGGTGTTATATTGATGATATTCGTTTAAAGAAAAATACTCACCAGTTCTACCCACATGATCAATGCTATCTCAACTGTTAAAACTCTGTGCAACCCTTACAGTTGATAATTGAGTTGATTGAATCTAGTGAGATCTAATCACCCAAATAAAAGTCTGAAATCAGAGTGACGTCAATTTCATCCATTCTGTGAGTGGAAAATTTATGGAAAATTCACGTCAACCTGAATGTGACCCCGTAGTCCAACGACAATTAACCAGTAGATTTTTCACCAATGAAAACATGGAATTTGTGACACCCCTTCACACGTGCTCGAACAAACATAGTTGGAACGTGAACTAATTCGACCTCCATCTGATCGTTGTTATTGTCTTTATATTGACAAATGGGTGACGAGTTATCACATGGTTTTCTCGATCATATTAAAAACGTTTAAGTTTACACATAGTTTTCTGTGCTGATTTTACTGATCAAGCGGTAGAACAGTGGGTATTTTACTTAACACATACCATCGATAGTAAAACCTGTGGAGTTTGCTGTGTCTGCCAATCACTGCCATTGTTTACATTATGACGATTGTCCGAGAGGCGTGGTTATCTACCGGTTAATTCTAGGCTGGTAGTCGAATACCGTCGGGATTCATTTATGACTCCACTCCCCCCCCCCCCCCCCCCCCCCCCCCCCCCCACCCCGCACGTACCCGTACTGGGTACTTTACTGGTACGACAACTCAGCCTGGCCTAGAGATGGTCGCTCGCCCTCCGATGACTTCGTCTATAGAGCTACGCTCTCCCAGCCAGGCGGAGTTGTCGTACCAGGAAGGGCGTGGGTTCGAGCCCCCATTCCCGCGAACTTTTTATTCTTTATTGTCTTCAAGCACTTTCCTACTCACTTCATTTCTTGTTGTTGTCAGCATCAGTGCCTGCTCCGCTCACTTTTCTCCTTATAGCAGTTAACACCCATGCATATCCCAATGGGCAATTGATATAGATAGTATGCGCTTGGATAAGAATCTCACAACATTGCCACCCGGAAGTATAACGGACCAACGCGCAAAACTATAGATAGTATGCGCTTGGCTAAGAAGCTCATAACATTGCCATCCGGAAGTGTAACGGACCAACACATAAAACTATGTGTCACCATGAACTTTTATAGTCTGGTTAATACAGTTTAGTGAGAATCACTCAACAAACACGGATGGCAAAATACAATAACAAAGGCTTGAGTGACGTCATCTTCATTCTATCTATATGTAACCTTGAACGTTTATAGTGCTAATACAGTTTAGTGAGAATTACTCATAAGCACGGATGGCAAAAAAAAAACCAAACAAACAACCCAATAACACAGACCGAATAGCTAGTAGGTAAAGAAGAGAAAGGAATTCTGTGGAATGTTACTTGGCGAAAAATTCGCCAACCCAGGTCGATAAAAGTCTCCTGCCCCCCCCCCCCCCCACCCCAGCCAAAAAAAAAAAAAAAAAAAAAAAAAGAAGAACATTGCCCTAAACAACACGGTTAAATCTTTCATCGACGGATCCCCTTTCACTATTTAAACATTACAAATCTTCATACATTCCTCGCTGTCATAATTCTGTTGGTTTTTTTGGGGATTTTTTTCTGTAGAAATCCAATTAAAAAAAAAAAAAAAAAAAAAAAAAAAAAAAAAATATATATATATATATATATATATATATATATATATATATATATATATATATATATATAGAGAGAGAGAGAGAGAGAGAGAGAGAGACAGCGCGAGAGAGATAGTCAGAACGAGAGAGCTGGAAGAGAGATATACAGAGAAATAGTGAGATACAGGGAGAGATATAAAGAGATGGAGATAATGCTAGAGAGAGTGAGAGAGATAGAGAGAGTGAGAGAGAACGGAAATGAGATCCGGAAAGAGAGAAAGAGAGAATCAGACAAAGAGAGAGAGAGATAGAGATAGAGAAAGAGAGAGAGAGGCAGAGAGAGACAGAGAGTCAGAGAGATAAAGACAGAGAGAGATAAAGAGAGACAAAGAGAGGCAGAGATACATAGAGAGACAGAGAGAGACTGAGAGAGAAACAGAGAGAGAGACACAGAGGGACGCTGAGAGATACACACACAGGGAGACAGAAAGAGACAGAGGTAGAGACAGAGAGAGACAGAGGGGGAGACAAAGAGAGACACAGAGAGAGAGAGTCAGAGAGAGAGAGAGAGTCAGAGAGAGAGAGAGAGAGAGAGAGAGAGAGAGAGAGAGAGAGACTGTTGTATAAACTTTCTATGTCAGACTATAGATTTAGGTCGCATTGTGTCAGCTCGCCGCCGCCAAACCGTTCCCCACACCACGATACGACTAAATGCCACGCATGAATGAACCACGAAATCGCCATCTTGGGAAATAGATCAGACTTTACCATTTATGCGAATACCGCTTATTATCTTATTATCCGCGTTCACTTACGTGCAGGTCTGATAACAGGAGGCAATGCGGGGCTTATTATAATTAAAGCTGTGCGACTATATGGTTCAGTTGTAAGACACTCGCATCTAGATCATGAGTACTGAGTTTAAATCCCGCTCTTTACTTACATTCCCTCATCGTATAGATAGTATGCGCTTGGCTAAGAAGCTCACAACACTGGCATCCGGAAGTATAACGGACCAACACACAAAACTATGTGTAATCATGATCGTTTATAGTTTGGTTAATACAGTTTAGTGAGAACTACTAATAAACGCGGATGGCAAAAAAAAAAAAAAAAAAAACAATAACAAAGACTTGAGTGACGTCAACTTGGATCTATCTATAAAAATGAGTACCTGACACTAAAAGGGAAAGTACAAGTTTCTGGCGGTGAGCGGCAAAATCCAACGTAAACATGATATACAGGCAGTAACATGTAATGGTCCTGGGGGCAGACAATAATGAAGTTCCTTGCTGACCCAGCTGAGGGATTTCACTAGAAAGTCACCTGGTGAACAGAAAGAATCAGAGAGAGAGAGAGAGAGAGAGAGAGAGAGAGAGAGAGAGAGAGAGAGAGAGAGAGAGAGAGAGAGAGAGAGAG
Source organism: Berghia stephanieae (assembly GCF_034508935.2). Lineage (NCBI taxonomy): Eukaryota > Metazoa > Mollusca > Gastropoda > Nudibranchia > Aeolidiidae > Berghia > Berghia stephanieae. Next base: position 52,630,386 of record NC_088367.1, read on the forward strand.
ACAGACAGACATTTGTGGGTAGATATAACTCTTGAATCCTACGAAGTCTGAGGCTGGAATTGAACGGAGAGAGAGAGAGAGAGAGAGAGAGAGAGAGAGAGAGAGAGAGAGAGAGAGAGAGAGAACGAGAGAGAGAGAAAGAGAGAGAGAGAGAAAGATAGAGAAAGAGAAAGAACGAATGAAAGAGAGAGAGAGAGAGAGAGAGAGACAGAGAGAGAGAGATAGAGAGAAAGAGAGAGAGAAAAGGGAGAATTCATCAACACGTGATAAGGACTTTTGACCTCCCAATAGGGTTCATGGAGGTCAATCATTCTGTGTCTTCTATTCCCTTATCCCGGAATGATATTATTTGGTTTTGCGTTTGGCCTAGCTAGGATCTTTGACCGACAAGGCGATAGTCAAATGTATAGCTCATTAAAAAGAAAGTTACTGAATAGCCTATTACATTGTTTTTTCCCTGTTTCAATCCTTCCATCTAGAATGAACAGTTTTATTATCCAATCTTTATTTTAGATTGTTTTCTATGTGTCTGAGTGTCTTCTTTTCTTTTTATTCAGTTAGGAAATTCTAGTTGGTCCCAACTGAGACATAGTGATGGAGATGCATTGACTTTGACATTTGCTTCTTTTCCGCGCATGAATTAGTTCCCTTTGTTTTACCTTTACTCATACTATTTTACCTTTTTCTTCTTTCAGCTTTTCCAGAATTTTGCAAGGTTGCCATGGTGATTGAACGAATGCCACATCTCCGTGGATATCGGTCTCCAGCATCATTTCCACCTTTTGTTATTTTATCTGATAATCTATAATTTTTTCCACATTTCGTTCGTCTTTTTCTTTCGCTGACACGGCCTTTGAGTGTCACAAGCGTCGTAAAAACACACACACACACATACACACACATATATACACACATATGTACACACACATGCACACAACCACACTCACACACAAACACACACACAGACATATATACACACACATGCACACATATATACACACACATATATACACACACATGCACACAACCACACTCACACACAAACACACACACACACACAAACATATATACACACATGCACACAAGCACACTCACACGCAAACACACACACACCCACAGACACATATACACACATGCACACAAGCACACTCACACACAAACACACACACATACACACACATATACACACATGCACACAAGCACACTCACACACACATATACATACACACATATAATAATAATAATAATAATAATAATAATAATAATAATAATAATAATAATAATAATAATAATAATATACACACATGCACACAAGCACACTCACACACACGCATATACACACATATACACACACATGCACACAAGGACACTCACACACACATATACACACACATGCACACTAGCACACTCACACACAAACACATACACACACAGAGAGTCATACACAACAAATTATATTGTTTGTGAACTCGTGATTCGAATGTAAGCCATTCCAAAGTCACAAACAAATTGACAAAAACCAAACTAGCAAACTGACCAAAAAAATCAATCAAAGAACAAAAAAACAAAAACAAAAACAAAAACAAAAACTGACGGATATCCATGTCCACGTGTTCACACCACGTAGAAGAGTACATCGGATAATTGAGTGATTTTTAGCTTGTTATCACCGCGCTAAGAATCCCATTAAAGCGGTTCATTGCATACCGCCATTCACAACCCTTGAACACAAGACACCCGTCAACGAGAAATATTCATTCATTCAATCATTCGTTTTTCTCTCTCCTCATCGTAGTCAAAACTCAACAAACATTTTTCTTCTCTCACATTCTTCTTTTGTCTTCTTCTCCGTTACTTACTGGCTTATTTAAGCTTATTTCATATTTATCTATCTCTTCTCCATCAGTCTTTCTCATTCTATTTTCTTCTTCTTCTTCTTCCGCTTCTCCTTTCATCTCTCACTCCACGGAGGATTATCCGAATCAGCTGTTGCAACAGAAGCCGGATTATTGTTGTTGTTTGTTTGTTTTTGCCTGGAACGAAACAGACAGAGAAAGAGAAAGTTTTAACGTCGCGTGGATTCGCTGTTTGTGACGTAAAGTGTTTGGAAATCCAAATGTTTAGAATTGTTGTCGTGTCTGTGGTGATAAAACTGTGATCATTTTTAAATTAAGCTGTGCGGAGCAGCCATCGTCAACGTATAGCCTGACACTGACTAAAATATGACACCAAAAGACACGTCTTTGGCCACAAAATAAAATAAATCGTGAGTTGTATAAATAGTTCAACCAAATGGGTTTACTTGTTTCCTTGAGCTCTACTAACAAACCTAAGCGTCAAGCTATAAGTCCAAGTGGGTTCTATCGTAGCCATCGTTATGTTATAGCCTGACACTGAAATCCAAAAGGACTGGCAGTTTGACGTAATTATTTTGTTTTTGCATCGCCTGGTGAGTTGTCGTTAGTAGAGCTCATGGAAACAAGTTATTTCATTGGTTGAACTATTGAATACAACTCACGATTTGTTTTCTTTTGTGGCAAAAGACTGGCATTTTGACGTCATTTTTTGGTCAGTCTCAGGCCATAACTTTACGAAGGCCACGGTTCTTGCGTAGCCATCGTTAACATATAGCCTGACACTAGAACCATCTAGGACTGGCAGTTTGACGTCATTTTTAGGTTTGTGTAGCGTCTAGTGAGTTGTCGTCAGTAGAGCTCAAGGAAACAAGTTATTTCATTGGTTGAACTATTGAATACAACTCACGATTTGTTTTCTTTTGGGGCAAAAGACTGGCATTTTGACGTCACTTTATGGTCAGTATCAGCGTCGCCATCGTTACCTTATAGCCTGACACTGACCAGAAAATGTCGTCAAAATGCCAGTCTTTGGCCACAAAAGAAAACAAATCGTGAGTTGTATTCAATAGTTCAACCAATGGGACCACTTGTTTCCATGAGCTCTACTAACGGCAACTCACTAGGCGGTTCAAAAACCAAATAATGACGTCAAAATGCCAGTTTTTTTTTTTTGGGTTTCAGTGTCAGGCTATAACTTTATGATATCTAACTACGGTTCCAGTGTCAGGCTATAGATAGTATGCGCTTGGCTAAGAAGCTCATAACATTGCCATCCGGGAGTATAGCGGACCAACACAGAAAACTGTGTGTAACCATGAACTTTTATAGTGTGGTTGATTCAGTTTAGTGAGAATCGCACACAAACGCGGATGGCAAATTACAATAACAAAAGGCTTGAGTGTCGTCATCTTCGAACTATCTATATATGTTTACGATGGCTACGAGCAGCCTTCGCAAACTCATGACCTGATTCTAATCAAAAAATTTTTTAAAATCGTCATAATAGAAGACAAAGATTACGGGGAAAACAAGTTAATTGTGAGTTGTAATCAATAGCACAACCTATGGAATCATTTGTTTACTTGATGAGCACTTCTAACAACAACTCACTCTTTACTTTCGTTTGGTGATCATCGTCGTCATTTGTGACGTCATTGATTGGTCGGTATCATCGTCGCCATCGTTATGTATTAGCCTGATACTGAAATCCAAAAGGACTGGCAGTTTGACGTCATTATTTGGTTTTTGCACCGCCTGGTGAGTTGTCGTTAGTAGAGCTCATGGAAACAAGTCATTTCATTGGTTGGACTATTGAATACAACTCACGATTTGTTTTCTTTTGTGGCAAAGGACTGGCATTTTGACATCATTTTTTGGTCAATGTCAGGCCATAACTTTACGAAGGCAACGGTCTCATTCCATGAGCATGCGATACGAAAGTCATGGCTGTCTAAAATACTCACAACATTCGCCATCCTGATGAATAGTACCAACATACACAACTATGTGTAATCTACGTTTATAGTCTAATTGATATAGATAGTATGCACTTGGCTAAGAAACTCACAACACTGCCCTCCGGAGTGTATAATAAATATTAACCTGACTATAAACGTTCATGGATACACACAGTTTTGTATGTTGGTCCGTTATACTTCCGGATGGCAATGTTATGAGCGTCCTAGACAAACGCATACTATCTATAATTGACCAACATAAAACACTATGTGTTACCATGAACTTTTATAGTCTGGTTAATACAGTTTAGTGAGAATTACTCATAAACGTGGATGACAAAAAGCAATAACTAATACCCGAGTGACGTCAACTTCATACTAACTGTAGAAAGTATGAAGTTGACAACACTCAGGTCTTTGTTATTGCTTTTTGTCATCCACGTTTATGAGTAATTCTCACTAAACTGTTTTAACCAGATGATACAAGTCCAAGGTGACACACAGTTTTGCGTGTTGGCCCGTTATTCTTCCGGATGGCAATGTTGTGAACTTCCTAGCCAAGCGCATACTATCTATAATGAGAAGTCATATAATATATTATCACTTTCATTTGTTATGAAATTTGTTTAGATCTGCCCGTGTCGTGCCGTTGCTCCATCTGCTGTGCTGTGACTGTGAGAGGATTTGGATTCCCTCGCCGTGTATTTATTTGTTGTGACATTTTCATCACACTGTGAGGCATGAGACGTTGTGTGTTGGAACACATGTGTTATCTCGATGTGTAACCTTATGTATATCCAACACTGCCATGCTTGCTGTAGCTGAAATATTTAATTGATTTAAGGTATGTTATGTTCTTTTTTTATTATACTTATCAACATAATTATCGACATCGTAATCATCATCATCATCATCATCATCATCATCATCATCATCATCATCATCATCAACATCATTATAATCATCATCATCATCATCATCATCATCATCATCATCATCATCATCATCATCATCATCATCAACATCATCATCATCATCATCATCATCATCATCATCATCATCATCATCATCATCATCATCATCATCAACATCATCATGCATCATCCTCACCTTCATCACCATCGTCATGAATATAATGAATCGAAACAAAACAAAAATAATCGAAAAACTAAAACAAACAAACAGATCAACCCCCGCCCCCAATATCAAAAGACTCTTTATCCACATTATCTCACCATACTTATGTGTAAAATGAGTACCTGGTCATTAAAACCGTTGTCTTAGTCGGACAAAATTGTAATCTCGCCTAGCAGGCATCGTGTCTCCTCCTAAACGTTAAGTCTTGCTATTGACTTGGGATCCTTTGAAAAGTGTTTTGAGCTCGCAAAGTGGATAATGCGCTGTATAAAAATTCAATTCTTTAACTCCTTAAATTACATTTTACCGTCCAAACCTTCCAGTAGCATCGTACATATTGATGGTCGACGAATCAAACCTGTGAAGTCTATATAGATAGTATGCGATTGGCTAAGAAGTTCATAACATTGTCATCCGGAAGTATCCATGAACGTTTATAGTCGGGTTAATACAGTTCAGTGAGCATTACTCATAAATGCGGATGGCAAAAAACAAAAACAAAGACCTGAGTGACGTCATATTCGAATGCGCTTGGCCAAGGAGTTCACAACATTGCCATCCGGAAGTATAACGGACCAACACACAAAACTCTGTGTAACCATGAACTTTTATAGTCTGGTTAATACAGTTTAGTGAGAACAACTCACAAACGCGGATGGCAAAAACAATAACAAATGCCTGAGTGACGTCATATTCGAACTATCTATACGAGATTTGCCCAACATGTTTTATTTAATTTTGGGCGGATCCGTCTGATCTGCCCCAAATTAATAAATAAGCTCAGACCTCTAAAGACATCACGTGACATCAGAGATCTGATCCGCCCAAAATTAAATAAAACATGGTGCGCAAAGCCGGTATGTCGACTTCAGAGTTTTGATCCGCCAACCATCGAATCACTTGATTTAAAACATATACAAACCTTAGATTCAACATTGACCTTTCAACTTGTTCTTTGTCCAATTCTCATTTAACTTATCTTCTCTGAATAAGAATACAAAACAAAACAAAATAACTGTTCTTCATTTTTTAAAATCTATTATTCATTCCTTATTTTTACTGCAGATGATAAATGGGGAGGAGAAGGGGAGGGAGGGGGGAGGGGAGGGGAAGGGGAGGGAGGGGGGGGGGGAGGGGACACATAGTGTATTCATTGCCATGTTTGTAATCATATTAAGAAACTAAGGGACATGCATTCGTGTAAGATAAAGATCTGAACCAGTGTATAGATAGTATGCAGATGACGTCACTCAGGCCTGTGTTATTGTTTTTGCCATCCGCGTTTGTGAGTTGTTCTCACTAAGCTGTATTAACCAGACTATAAAAGTTCATGGTTACACAGAATGTGTGTGTTGGTCCGTTATACTTCCGGATGGCAATGTTGTGAACTCCTTGGCCAAGCGCATTCTATCTATAGATAATATTATACGCTCGGCTAAGAATCTCACAACATTGCCATCCGGAAGTATAAGGGACCAACACACAAAACTCTGTGTAACCATGAACTTTTATAGTCTGGATAATACAGTTTAGTGAGAATTACTCATAAACCTGGTTGGCAAAAAAAAAACAAAAACAACAACAACAAACCAAACATTAACAAAGACCCGAGTGACGTCAACTTCGTTCTATCTATATGAAAGGTACCAGACAAAGCAAGAAAGTAAAACGCAAGAAAAAAAAAAAAACATCTCAAAAATTCTCCAGTCAAGGTAGACTGGGTTTGTTTTGTTTTGTTTTTTTGGATGGTTTTGTTTGTCTTAATTTTTTTCTCCTATTTTGTCTGGCGCCTTTCATATCATAGACTTATTCAGATCTTTCTAATGATAAACGTTTGTTGATGTTATTACCCGAGATTGACACGTTAATCTGTCGTAAAACAAGACATCAAAGAGGGAATAAAATGATAACACCACGAAATGATACGCCACGAATGTTTATCGCTAAGTTTTATAATATTGAAATAATAATAATACGATCTTTTCTGTCTCACTTTGACAAAACGCTTATCAAAAAGCAGACATTTCAAATAAGGAATAATTATAATTTAAAAATTAAGCTTGTATATAGCGTTATATCTACTATCCACAAAAGTGCTCAAGGTGCTTTACAAAGTATCCCTGGTCGACATCAACACTTAACATGTAGAACGATACGTATTACAGTTTTTGAGACATAGACACCGCTGTTTACGGCCAGGTACTCATTTTACATCTAAGTACGGTGAGAGAATGTGAATTACTCCAGCAGCTGCATTGGCTGCCAGTGGACCAGCGGATTAAATATAAATCCTCAACTATCGTTTTCAAATGTCTGGAGGGCTCGTCACCAGCATATCTCTCAAACCTCGTTGAACGGTATAACCCACAGCGATCGCTTCGATCAACGAACGACCTCAAATTGAAAACACCCCGCTGTCGAGTGAAGGCTGGTGAACGCGCCTTTCAGCATTCTGGTCCAAGGTTGTGGAATTTACTACCACTAGAGATACGTTCTTCGTCTTCACTAGAGGAATTCAAGCGTCGATTGAAGACATTCTTATTCCGACAGGCTTTCTGTTGATTATGTGTATAATTAGTGTTGTTCGTGTACTGTGTTAGGGCTTAATGATTAAGTTAATCTATGTTATGCGCCCAGAGCCCTCCTGATGAAGGGATGTTTGCCGCACTATAAATCTATACCATTATTAATAGAAAGCCTTTTCCAAGGACTCAACTATGCGCCGAGCAAGGCTCGAACCCAGGGCCTTCCATCCGAAAGCGAGTGTCGTACCACAATACCATTTTACAGCAGAAATGCGTCCGTTGCATGTTTTAAATTTTGACCAAATGTTTGAAATTGTTGGAGTGTTTCACGTTGTGCCAGTGCACAAAAGGTCACGAAGGTGTCAGTTTCAGCGTGTTTCTTTCACGCCTATACCATTTGCATAAGCACTGAAGGTCGCATAGACGCTTTATAAGAATATGTCCTTACGGACGGATAGACACTCCGTTTTGCATACTTCCCAATATAAGACAGCTAGCTATAAGCGATACGCCAGCATTCGGGTGTTACAACAATTTGGTGTTAATACTCTTCAACAGTCGTGACGTCACTTCCTTCCTAAAGACGCATGGTAACTTAGTAACACTGGCTCTAAACTATCGGAACAATGGAGGACGCCCGTATGAAATATGTCTTCGGCGAGCATAAAAGCGTATCCAGATGAAAAAAAACCCCATAAATTTGATCATGTTTTGACTTTTACACATTCTGATCACAAGACATATGAAAAGTTCTAGCCAGCATGAAGAATATAAAGTAATGATTTTCTTTGTTTGAACCAAGATGGCCGCCGTTGCCGGGCGGCGTGATATCAGACTACTGAATCCAATTGCCTGTCCACAAGTTAACACTTTTTGGCCATGTTATTTCAATGATACATTTTGAAGTACTATATTTGAAGCCAAACTTTAAAATAAACGATTATGGTTTGTTGACAATGTAGAGATGGGAAGTTTTGATTAATATACACTATACTGGGAATGCACGGTAGTTTGGGCGATGGGATTTCCAGTTGTGGTATGCAGGTTAAATAATAGTAAAAAAAATTTAAAAAATAATTTAAAATTGAGCTTTATATAGCGCAATATACACAAAATGTGCTCAAAGCGCTTTACAAGAGGTCCCTGGTCAACAGCAACATTTAACATGTCGGACGGGGCATGCCGACTGTTAGGCGATATTACAATATTTCAGACAAAGACAACGCTGTTAACGGCCAGGTACTCATTTTACACCTGAGTACGGTGAGAGAAAGTGAGTAAAGAGCCTTTTCCAAGGACTCCACTATGCGCCGAGCGCGAGGCTCGAACCCAGGACCTTCCGATCCGAAAGCTAGTGTCATACCTAGTAATATAATCTTTATTGTCCAAAAGCGTGGTAATTTGTCATTTTGTTTACAATGTTTGAAATTTAAAAAATACAATACATAGATAGATAGATCAGAATACGTTAATAAAATAATGATATATAGACATCAAAATGGTAATCAATGATATCAATATCTAAAGTCTTCTTTTTTTTAAAAAATAACCTATTCTCTTTATCTCTATTTCTTTCTCTTCTTCTCATTTTCTATCTCGCGCACAAACACACACACACACAGACAAACACACACACAAATACACACATTACTCTCTCTCTCTCACACACACTCTCTCTCTCTCTCTCTCTCTCTCTCTCTCTCTCGTCCTCTAATTACTATCCTTTTCCGTATTCCTCCTCCTCCTCCTCCTCCTCCTCCAAAAACAACAACAACAACATCAACAACAACGACAACAACAACAACAAGCCACAACACCCGCCTTTTGTGTGTAGAGGTCTTTGTTATAGATAGTATGCGCTTGGCTAAGAAGCTCACAACATTGCCATTCGGAAGTATAACGGACCAACACACAAAGCTGTGTGTAACCTTGTTCTTGTCTGGTTAATACAATTTAATGAGCATTAGTTATAAACGTGGATGGCTAAAAAACAAAAACAAAAAAAAAACAAACAAAAAAAACAAAAACAATAACAAAGACCCGAGTGACGTCAACTTCATTTTATCTATATATCGGTCAAGAATTCAAAGATCTGTAGCTGGCCAATCTATCCCTTTTTCATGTGTTTTTCAGACATCGGTCAGGAATTCAAAGACCTGTAGGGGAACAATCTATCCCTTGTTGTCATGTGTTTTTCAGACATCGGTCAGGAATTCAAAGACCTGTAGGGGGACAATCTATCCCTTGTTGTCATGTGTTTTTCAGACATCGGTCAGGAATTCAAAGACCTGTAGGGGGACAATCTATCCCTTGTTGTCATGTGTATTTCAGACATCGGTCAGGAATTCAAAGATCTGTAGCTGGTCAATCTATTCCTTTTTTTCATGTGTTTTTCAGACATCGGTCACGTTCCAAAACGCACTTCAAACGATCCACGTAACAAACATGTTTTCACAGTTTTCCAATTATCCAATATTAGAATGGGTGCAATCTATAGATAGTATGTGCTTGGCGAAGAAGCTCTTAACATTGCCATCCGGAAGTATAACGGACCAACACACAAAACTGTGTGTATCCATGAACGTTTATAGTCAGGTTAATACAGTTCAGTCAGCAATACTCATAAACGCGGATGGCAAAAAACAATAACAAAGGCCCGAGTGACGTCATCTTCGAACTATCTATATTCAGATTTTCGTCCGACCGAGTCATCAATCACATGATGCAATTTTGTCCACGGACTTTATATTTCTTAATTATTGTATAGATAGAACGAAGTTGGCGTCACTCGGGTCTTTGTTATTGTATTATGTTTGCCATCCACGTTTATGAATAATTCTCACTAAACTGTATTAACCAGACTATAAAAGTTTAAGGTTACACATAGCGTTGTGTGTTGGTCTGTTATATTTTCGGATGGCAATGTTGTGAGGTTCTTAGCCAAGCGCATAATATCTATACACGCTGCTTTGTTGACGAAGGTCGTAAACATCCCCATGAATCTAGCTGAACAAAATAACCAGTTTAGATATTGGATATTTCGAAAACTGTAGACAGTTTTTACAGTATGGGTCACTTGGAGCACAACATGCAACGTGACCAATGACCTGGAGCACATGTAAAGGTAACGTAGATCATCCCCATTGGTCATTTTGTTCAGATTGCTCCACAGACCTGGAACTTTCTTGAACAATTCAGCGTATTTTTATGTATTAACCCTCTCCTTACCACTTACATCAAAATCGTCACATTTGTTACGACACAATATATCGTTTTTCTAATTCAGAGTATTCTTCTTGTTCTTCTTCTTCTTGTTCTTCTTCTTCTTGTTCTTCTTCTTCTTGTTCTTCTTCTTGTTCTTCTTGTTCTTCTTCTTCTTCTTGTTCTTCTTCTTCTTGTTCTTCTTGTTCTTGTTCTTCTTCTTCTTCTTCTTCTTCTTCTTCTTCTTCTTCTTCTTCTTCTTCTTCTTCTTCTTCTTCTTCTTCTTCTTCTTCTTCTTCTTCTCCTTCTTCTTCTTTGTCTTGTGGAAACATCCAATATTGTCAAGGATCACTCCACAGTTTGTAGGGTTTTACATTGTAAACTTCTTAAAACTCTGCACATAATACTAATGATACCATTTGTGCACATCACAATGATCTTTGTTTAATTAATAAGAACATAAAGTTGTTTTGTAGAGAGATTGTTTGAGTTTTAAAAATCCATTGTTCTGCTGGGTAAGCCTGTCATTTTTGGGAAAATACTGGAAATATCGGTAAGGAGAGAGTTAAGAAATACCCAATCGTTGGACAGCAACAAATCACGTGATCGATAACTCAGTTGAACAGAAACCTGAATATAAATGGCGTGTGTATATAATTTCATATTTATTTAT
>NC_088367.1:52646735-52654235 GCF_034508935.2 Berghia stephanieae
TCTCTCTCTCTCTCTCTCTCTCTCTCTCTCTCTCTCTCTCTCTCTCCCCCCCCTTCGCCCTCCAAAAAAAAAAAAAAAAAAAAAAAAACACACAAAAAAACCCAATAAAACAAAACAAAACAAAACAAAAAAATAACTCAACCCCATTGAACCTCGTCTTCAAACCAGAGGTGAATCTTGAACGAGTCAGTGATATTCAAATAATACTTTCAATGAACTTCCAGGAGGCAGTAAAATACTCTATGACCAAAATAGGTTATGAGATTTTACAACAATACTACCGTCCTCTAGAAAAACCCATATTTAAACATTTGGCCAGAAAACTCGTCCTTCAAATATCGATCGATTTAAATGACCCTCATCTTGGCAAAAAAAAAAACAAAAAAAAACAAAAAACAATTCTCAAACCTGGGACTTCTCGAAGTCCCAGGTTTGAGATTTATTTTTGTTTTTTTTGGCCAAGATGAGGGTCATTTAAATCGATCGATATTTGAAGGACGAGTTTTCTGGCCAAATTTTCAAATATGGGTTTTTCCACAGTACGTCAACATAGTACTTATGCTATACGCTCTATAGTCACGGTAATAATAGAATATTCGTATCAGATAACATCGGTGAGGTGTTGGAGTGTTTTGTACACAAAGGTACCTACAACGATCCCACAATGCTCTGAGAAAAAACACATTTTATTATATTTGGCCAGAAAAATAGTCCTTCAAATATTGATCCATTAGAATAATCCTCCTCTTAGCAAAAACTCTCAAACCTGAGAATTCCAAATTCCAAAGTTTGAGATTTGCTTTTCTAAGACGAGCGTCATTTTAATCGATCAATCTTCGAAGGACGAGTTTTCTGGCCAAATTTTCAAACAAAGTTTTTTCATTATTTTAATTTCAAGGTATGTCTATATACAACTGAAGGCTGGTTTTCCAAAACTCATGAAGTCGATTTTTGTTCCTTCTTTTTGAGATTTTCCATCCATGAAAATAAATTGAAATGTAAAGTTTATATTAAGCATCAAATGGCACAAACATTTCCTTAGATTTGTGTGAATTTGAGGTATAAATATGATAAAATAATAGACCGAATGAGACGTGTTAGTTGAAATAATCCTCACTATCTCAACATGGGAAATACGTGATTTAGGGACTTTTGGATAACCAGTCTTCAAATACGATTTGACGATTAAATAATTTATGACGGGTTTTGGGCCCAGACATAGCGGCAAGTCAATGAAAGCAATCCCACCACACCAAGTAGGTCGTAGAATTGGTGGCCTGGAGTCTCTATCTGGTGATATGATATAGCGGTACACAAACGGCTATATTATGGTCCTGAGGTATAACACTCGCTTTCGGATCGGAAAGGTCCTGGGTTCGAGCATCTCTCGACTCATAGTTGAGTCCCTGGAAAATGTTCTTTACTCTCATTTTCTCACTGTACTCAGGTGTAAAATGAGTACCTAGCCGGTAAAAGCGTTGTCTCTGTCGGAAAAATAATGTTATATCACCCAACAGGCGTCATGCGTTGTTCTATATGTTACGTGGTGCTACTGGTCAGGGGCGCTTTGAGCACGTTTAGTGGATTTTGCGATCTATAAAAATATCATTGTTTCATTGACAAATAAAATAAAAAATAAAATTCCCTTTATTCATCCCCAAGGGGAAATTTGTCTTTCGGGTCTATTCCAAGGGAAGACTGGAATAACCCAGGCGTCAGCCGCAGTGCAACACCGCAAAGTGAGCTAGGGCTAGGTGACTTGCTCAAGGCCACATGACGCGGCGGCGGGTGATCGAACTCGTTACCTTTTGGATACGAAGCAAAGACCGTACCGCCGAGCCACGCTGCCCCTAAAGACTGAGCCATATTGATAGCTTCCCGGGGCAGAAGTGTATGCCATATAATTGTCCTTCTTTTCGAAGTCAGTCCAAAAATGGACAGAGCAGGCATGTTGCACATGACGGGGACAGTGTCATTGTCATTTCGACAAGAGCACATACCAGTGTCTCCACAGCCCACCATATTAATTATATAGACAGTATGCGCTTCGCTAAGGAGCTCTAAACATTGGCATCCGGAAGTATAACCGACCAACACACAAAACAGTGTAATCATGATCGTTTATAGTCTGGTTAATACAGTTCAATGAGAATTAATCAAAAACGCGGATGGCAAAAAAAAATAAAAATAAAAATAACAAAGACCTGAGTGACGTTAAATCTTTGAAACCGTCTGATAAATTTCGTTGTAATTTGACACGATGGGTTACGTTGCACCGGACCATAGTCATATGATTCAATAGACTGATGTGTAAAACAAAGCAGTGTGTTTACAAATACAGCTTTCATAAACAAAGCAGTGTGTTTACATTTACATCTTTCATAAACAAAGCAGCGTGTTTGCATTTACATCTTTAATAAACAAAACAGCGTGTTTACATTTACATCTTTCATAAACAAAGCAGCGTGTTTGCATTTACAGTTTTCATAAACAACGCAGCGTGTTTACATTTACATCTTTCATAAAGAAAGCAGTGTGTTTGCATTTACATCTTTCATAAACAAAGCAGCGTATTTAAATTTACAGCTTTCATAAACAAAGCAGCGTGTTTACATTTACAGCTTTCATAAACAAAGCAGAGTGTTTACATTTACAGCTTTCATAATCAAAGCAGCATGTTAACAAATACAGCTTTCATAAACAAAGCAGTGTGTTTACATTTACATCTTTCATAAACAAAACAGCGTGTTTACATTTACATCTTTCATAAACAAAGCAGCGTGTTTGCATTTACAGTTTTCATAAACAACGCAGCGTGTTTACATTTACATCTTTCATAAAGAAAGCAGTGTGTTTGCATTTACATCTTTCATAAACAAAGCAGCGTATTTAAATTTACAGCTTTCATAAACAAAGCAGCGTGTTTACATTTACAACTTTCATAAACAAAGCAGCGTGTTTACATTTACAGCTTTCATAAACAAAGCAGCGTGTTTGCATTTACATCTGTCATAAACAAAACAGCGTGTTTACATTTAGAGTTTTTCATAAACAAAGCAGCGTGTTTACATTTACAACTTTCATAAACAAAGCAGCGTGGTTACATTTACATCTTTCATAAACAAAACAGCGTGTTTACATTTACAGCTTTTATAAACAAAACAACGTGTTTACATTTACAGTTTTCATAAACAAAACAGCGTGTTTACCTTTACATCTTTCATAAACAAAGCAGCGTGTTTATATTTGTTGTATATATCCAATCGTTGGACAGCAAAATAATCATATGATTGGTGACTCCATTGGACGAAAACCTGAATATAGATCACTCCCATTGCTACTTAGCGTATCTCGGAGTCAGTAGGAGTCACAAGGATTGTCAAGTGTAGCCTGAAAGGCCCAGGTGCTTCTACCAATTGGGCACTCGACCGTAGTCTACGACCATTTTTACGACAAGATTATTTTTTTCTGAACCTCCCGTCCACCCAGCAGTGAATGGGTAGCTGAGTCTATCAGATTTAGCGGAAAGTACTTTACAATAGACCAGCGTCCTGTCCAAAGGATTGCAAGCAATTGATATTGTTTGTTTCACGCTTTAGAAACCGGGTTAAGCTCTGGCTCCATGAGCCTAATGGCTCTGAATGAATACCCTTTTTACTATTTATTCTAGTTTCATAATAAAAATGTTTTTTTTTCTGGCCAAATTTAGAAAAAATGTATTTGGCCAGTCGACTGGAATGCTAATTCATGTGTATTAAATTGTACATTCGTGTCTGGTACTATCTGTGGATTGGACCCAATCCTTGTTATTCTTACTGGCCAAGTTTAGAAGAAAACAACACACGGCAATGTTAATCCAAGCATATCTAATTGTGGCTTTATGACTATCTATCCAACTGACCTATAGATAGTATGCAGATGACGTCACTCAGGCCGTTGTTATTGTTTTTGCCATCCGCGTTTGTGAGTTGTTCTCACTAAACTGGATTAACCAGACTATAAAAGTTCATGGTTACACAGAGTTTGTGTGTTGGTCCGTTATACTTCCGGATGGCAATGTTGTGAACTCCTTGGCCAAGCGCATTCTATCTATTCCTATCATGGTATTTTTACTGGCCAAATTTTGAAAGAAATATTATTTGGCCAGTTTCCAATAGTTTTCTCGTGTGAATTCAAGTATAGCGTAATTAATTGTCAGTTAATGACTATCTGTCCAACTGGCCTTTTCTGGTTATTTCTATCGACTCTTTTCAGTACGTGACCGAATGACCGTTTTACCGGATATCTCTACATTAATATTCATGCGAAACTTTGAATAAACACATTTTTTAGAATTTGGCCAGAAATCCCGTTTTTCAAATATTTGACCCATCGTCTCAAAACGGTATTATGTCACAACGAACCAGATGCTTAAAAGCAGAATTTAATGTTAAAACTTGTCAACAATACACATTCGTGGCATAAGCACCCTAAAATATATTTGCCATTCTCCTCAATAAATCATTTCAACTCAACGCAAGTCTGATATGTCTGGCTATGAATGCAATTTTCAACATCTTAACCAACCCGACTTAATATCGTTTTGAGGCGAAGGGTCACATATCCATCGAGTGAACAGACCCTCATATTTTGGTTGGGGTTCCCGACCTACCATAGTTGGCAGGGAGGTGCATACTGTGTCTTCTGCCCCCCCCCCCCACCCCCCCCTGTATCTGTTTTCCAACGGATCTGTCTTTGTTTTGGAATGAGATTACTTGGTTTTGTCCTGACCCTGGTCGGAGTTCTTGACTGGGAGGAAATCAGATGATTGTATAGTTATAGTTTTGGAAGATGATATTTAAAAAAAATTGTAAATCATATCTCTGTTATGTATTTTTATATTTGTTGTTTTGAATGTATTAAGCAAGCATTTGAGTGTATTCCTCTTTGTGGGATTTTGTGCTGGTGTCTAGGTGAGACATCAAACTAAGTACATTGATAGTGTAATCTTGGAATTTACGTCTGTTCCCTTTTTTAAACCATACCATATTGTCTTTCTTTTTCATCAAGTCATTTTTGTACATTAAAAGTTTTTCACAATCCAATTTTCTTCCTTTCTACTGACCTAGAAGTGTTGTCAGCACCGTAAAACCATTAAAAACAAAAAACAAAACAAAAAAGAAACGAAACCCTCATTTTGTCAACAACAAAAAATCTTAAACTTGTGAAGTCTTCAATGAAGTCCCAGGTTTGAGGATGGGGGTCATTTCTATCGATCGATATTTGAAAGAGATGTGATTTTTCTGGTCAAATTCTAAAATCCAAATCTTGACAGAGAACGGCTGACAACTGGTTCATGGTAACAACAAGAGATGAAGTGAGTAGAAAAGTGCCAGAAGACAGTAGAGAATAAACATTTCACGGCGGCGAAAGGGGTTCAAACCCGTGACCTTACTGGTACGACAACTCCGCCTAGCCGGTGAGAAAGCGACTCTACCGTATGAGCTATCCACCAGCCTTTAGCCCTTAGCTTGTGAAAAAAGGGATGTACAAGAAACAGTTCAACAGCTAAAAAATTATTAAAAATCAAAATGCTAAACACAGAAAGTTTTGGACAATAAAAAAAAACGGTTATTTTTCGGGTCTTTTTTAAAACCCAAACAATTCATCTAAATCAAAGACATTTCATATCTACCTAGAAGTTTTTTAAAAGATGGTCAATGTGTGTGTATGTGTGTGTGTATGTGTTTGTGTGTGTGTGTGTGTGTGTGTGTGTATATGTGTGTGTGTGTGTGTGTTTTAAAAATGGGAATGAAAAATATGTTTTAAAAACGAAATAATCAGATGTAGGAATTTTAATTGTAAAATATTTGAACACATCTCAGTGACGATGTTTGTTCTTCTTCTTCCAGTGTCATCTCATGGGTTGAGGTCGACTTGAAATGACACGCCAATCTTCCCTGTTGACAGCTTGCTGACTGCATTCGGCTGCCGACAATCCTGTCCATGTCCTCACATCATCTATCCAAGTTCTTGCTGGCCTGCCTCTTCCTCTTTTCCCCTCAACTCTACCCTCAAGAATGTCCTTGTTGACAGTTTGATGGCGTCTTAGGTGTCCAAAATACTTAAGTTTTCTTGTTTTTATTTCTTTCATTAGGGTCGGTCTGATATCAAGGATGTCACAGACTTCTTGATTTGTTTGAGGTGTTTGTTCAATGTCAAGTTTTACAAGATGAAGTTTCAATAAAATCTTCTAGGCAAGGAGTTCATCTTGGCTAAAATTATCACCGTTCTCAGACAGTTGCTTATATTTTGTGCGCCTATGTGGCCTTGTGGTTTAACACTCGCCTTCGGATCAGAAGGTTCAGGGTTCGATTCCCACTCTAAGCGACCTATATTTGAGTTGAAAAATGCTCTTTGACTTATACTATCTCACCGTACTCATGTGTAAAAGTAAATGAGTACCTGACTTTTAACAGCATTTTCTATGCCAGAAAACAAATTGTACTATCACCCAACAGCCTTCATGTCTCGTCCCACACGTTAAGTGTTGCTGTTGGCTAAAGACTCCCTGTAAAGTGCCTTGAGCAAGCTGAGTGGATATTGTTCTATATAAACGCTCAAGTTAAAAAAAAATATTTTGAAGTATTTGAATCCAAAATTTTTCCAGCTGCATTAACAAACAAAAATGTGACCCATCGTCTCAAAACGGTATTATGTCGGAACGAACCAGATGCTTAAAATCTGAATTAAATGTTAAATTGGTCAAAAATTTAAATTGTTGGCATTCGCCCCCTATAATATGGTATCCATTCTCCTCAATAAAACATACAAATTCAACACAAGTCTGATATTTCTGGCTATAGATAGAATGCGCTTGGCCAAGGAGTTCACAACATTGCCATCCGGAAGTATAACGGACCAACACACAAAATCTGTGTAACCCTGAACTTTTATAGTCTGGTTAATACAGTTTAGTGAGAACAACTCACAAACGCGGATGGCAAAAACAATAACAAAGGCCTGAGTGACGTCATCTTCGAACTATCTATAAATTCAATTTTCAACATCTTAACCAATCCGACTTAATACCGTTTTGAGGCGAAGGGTCACAAATAAAATAAAATAAATAAAACGTCTTTTGGAGCGTAATTGAGAGTACTGAAGTATCGCATAGACCAATGGATAGGGTACTTACTGTTGACATTGTCCTGATAACGGAGGGAATTATATCAATACTGACATGTTTAGTCCTTGATTCAGGGACCGCCGTTTCGTTCTTATCACCTGATATTTGCATTGCAACAGTTTTTTATTATTAAGATCCGCACCTTTCTTCTTCTCCTGCACTTTTTTTTTCACCCTGGGTCTTGTTTTTCATTCATTTGGATCAAAAGTTCGAGTGAACATTGACTGGTTTCATTTATGTTGGAGAAGGTGGTGATATGTGGATGGCTGGCGGTTTAAACCTCTGAAGTCCCGAGTTTCACGACAGACTGATCAAACCTCTGAAGTCTTCAT
>NC_088367.1:52659235-52671735 GCF_034508935.2 Berghia stephanieae
GGTGATGATGAATATGGTGATAATAATGATGATGGTGACGATGATGATAATGGTGATAGTCATAATGATACTGATGATAATGGCAATAGTAATTTTAAAAAAAGAAATTAAGGAGCTGGCACCGGTGCATGATAAAGGCCTGGTAGGATTCATACACACCAACTACTACTACTACTACTACTACTACTACTACTACTACTACTACTACTACTACTACTACTACTACTACTACTACTACTACTACTACTACTACTACTACTACTACTACTACTACTACTACTACTATACTACTACTACTACTACTACTACTACTACTACTACTACTACTACTACTACTACTACTACTACTACTACTACTACTACTAACTACATACTACCACTACTACTTACTACTACTACTACTACTACTACTACTACTACTACTACTACTACTACTACTACTACTACTACTACTAACTACTACTACTACTACTACTATACTACTACTACTACTACTATACTTATACTACTACTACTACTACTACTACTACATACTACTTAACTACTACTACTACTACTACTACTACTACTATACTAACTACTACTCTACTACTACTACTACTTACTACACTACTACTACTACTACTACTACTACTACTACTACTACTCTACTACTACTACTACTACTACTACTACTACTATACTTACTACTACTACTACTACTACTACTAACTAACTACTACTACTACTATACTACTACTTACTACTACACTACTTACTACTACTACTATACTACTATACTACTATATACTACTACTACTACTACTATTACTACTACTACTACTACTTACTACTACTACTACTACTACTACTACTACTACTACTACTACTACTACTACTACTACTACTACTACTATACTATACTACTACTAACTACTACTACTACTACTACTACTACTATTTTACTAACTTACTACTACTACTATACTACTACTACTACTACTACTACTAACTACTACCTACTAACTACTACTATTTATACTACTACTACTACTACTACTTACTATACTAATACTACTACTACTACTACTACTACTACTACTACTCTACTACTACTATACTACACTACTACTACTACTACTACTACTACTACTACTACTACTACTACTACTACTACTACTACTACTACTACTACTACGTGGTCTTGTACAATGACACTCGCTTTCGAATTGGAAGGTCCTGGATTTTTGCCATGTTCGGCGTATAGTTGAGTCCTTAAAAAGGCTCTTCACTCACATTCTATCACCGTAATCCCCCTTCCCTGTCCAACAGACAGTGCTTGTGTAGCTGGAATTATTCGATCTGATGGAAAGTGCTGTCAGACAGACTAACGTCCTATCTAAAGGATAGCAATCAATTGCTACTGTCCGTTTAACGCTATAGAATCCGGTGATATAAACTCCGGCTCCATCGTCCTGATGGCTCTGGGGCGGAACTACTTTCTCTTATCCTAGTATTTCTTACAAAGGGATTTGTAATTTAAACCTGTACTATAAAAGTCAAATGTGACCCATCGTCTCAAAACGGCATTATGTCGGAACGAACTAGATGCATAAAAACCAAATTAAGTGCGTTAAACTCGTCAAAATTATAAATTGTTGGCATTAGCACCCTAAAAAATGGTATCCAATCTCCTCAATAAATCCCACAAACTCAACACAAGTCTGATATTTCTGGTTATAGATTCAATTCTCAACATCTTAACCATCCCGACTTAATACCGTTTTGAGCCGAAGGGTCACAAATTACCTCCGGAACACCATATTCAGCGGTGGGATACAATTTATCGTCAACGACTTTACCGTGACAAAAAATGACCTTTGATATTTCTCGCAACCTCAGTTACAATGTCATTAATAATAATATATCGTTCTCTCTTTGTCTCTTCCAGATTGAATGCATGGAAGCAAATTAAGGCAATCTTCACAATGCTGAAACGATTTCTGTTTCGATGGCAAAAGACAATATTATCCTTTCTGCTTTGGCTGTGTATCATGGCTGTTTGGGTTCGCTCCAGTAGGCACTGGGGTGGGGACGAGAGACATGGAGGAGGAGGAGGAGGGGGAGGTGGAGGAGGGGGCATTCATCCAAAACATCAAAGAAGAATTAATCACGTGAGCAATGTGATCCGATTCAAACAGCTACATCGGGACGAAGAAGAGTTCTTGGCCGGCGAACTGCAGGACCCCACACAAAGCGATCTTAATGGAATGTTGTTGGAAGACGAGTCGAAGTCTGATCTAGATCAACTGATAATAAATGAGAATGTTCAAGCCGTTGATAACGGACACCCTGAAATAAATTATGATGGGTATCAGGTTGAAGACCGTGAGAATTTAAAAAACAAAAATCGTCTTGTTGATATTCAAATTGAAAGTAATTCATTTTCAAATAATAACGATAATAATAATAATGATAATAATAATAATAATAATAATATAATAATAATAATAATAATAATAATAATAATAATAATAATAATAATAATAATAATAATAATAATAATAATAATAATAATAATAATAATAATAATAATAATAATAATAATAAAGTGAATTCAAGAGAGCATTTGGAAATAGATTCAATAAGAGATAAACTTTTATCAAAAATCAAGAGAAACATTTCCTTGCAAGGTTTTCAAAAGCCACGACCGAATCTCCAACGACAGAATCTGGACGGTGTCTCGTCGTTAGAACGCAATGGAGTAAACCATCGCGACCTCTCTAGACATTCCAAGTCTTCCTCGAGGCGTGGGATGAAACACGGATCTTCAAGAGACTCCCCACCTTCGTCATCAGATCTTCGTCACGGCAACGCACCGGATACTAAGCAACAGGATTTTCCAAGGCGACAGCAGCCGTACAAAGAGAGGAGGAGTCCGAATGGCCCTGATAAATGGTCAAGCACAACGTGTATTGTGGACGGAATTTACTGGACGTCCGACTTCTTGGGCTTGCTACCTAGAGGTAATTGTAGTCTTGTGTGTGGTATGACACTCGCTTTCGGATCGGAAGGTCCTGGGTTCGAGGCTAGCTCGGCGCATAGTTGAGTCCTTTGGAAAAGACTCTTTATTCACATATCTCACCGTACTCAGGTGTAAAACGAGCTCTTAGCGGCGCATAGGTGAGTCCGTGGAGAAGACTCTTTACGCAAGTTCTCTCCCGTACTCAGGTGTAAAATGAGTTCCTGGCCGTTAACAGAGTTTTCTCTTTCGGGATTGTATTTAATTATCGCCTAACAGGCGTCATCTATCTACATGTTCTGCATGTTACGTGTTGCTGTTTGTCAGGGATCCTTTGTAAAGCGCTTTAAACAGGTTTAGTGGATATTGCGCTATATAAAAGCTCACGTTTCTAATGTTTTAAACATGACAAAAATTGAATATAACAGCTTTAAAAAAGAAAATTAAAAACATGGAACGTTTCGGGCACAAAATCTTTCTTCAGCCGACAACAAAATAAATTGAAAAACTCAATAATTATACATTACTAAAAAAAAAAACAAAAAACCCAAACAAATCGACGTCTAAATATGGCGTATGTCCTCCCTGTTTGGTGAAAATTTTGGAATGTAAAAACAACAAAAAAAGGTGCGTAGTGTCTTTTTGGAAGCTGTGATAATCATGTTTTGTTTAATACCTTTTACGTTCCACATCTTCTAGTAGCTTGGTATCACTTTAAACTTAACTCACTCAACCCTAACACCGACTATATCCATAGTTTACCCGGGGGTTACTTTTACCCCATGTCTATTTATTACATTTTCATTTTTCTGAGACTAATTATAGGCGTAGTATCAAAGCTATTGTTTTTAGTTTTTACATGTTAATGATAGTTGAATAATACTTTCTATGTACAAGCTCATTTTCAATACATTTTTCTTCCAATTTTGAAATGTAGCAAAAATCTCTAGGATTGAGTTAGTTAACTTACATCTGTATTAACTTATAAATAAGTGAGAAGTGGTTTTCCGTCCGTACTCTGGAAAAACACATATCTTAAAATTTGGCCAGGAAAATCGTCCTTCAAATATCGATCGATTTAAATGACCCTCATTTTGTCAAAAGCTCTCAAACCTGAGAAACGGTTTTGTTAACTAAGTATACAATGGCAATTAGACAATCCGGTTTAAATTTTACTATTCGTCTTTTGTAACCAAAAACACATACATTGATTGCACATTTCGGTTCTTGTAACCAAAAACACATACATTAATTGCACTTTTTGTGTTTGTAACCAAGTACAATGTAATTGATTGCACATTTCGGTTCTTGTAACCAAAAACACATACATTAATTGCACTTTTTGTGTTTGTAACCAAGTACAATGTAATTGATTGCACATTTCGGTTTTTGTAACCAAAAACACATACATTGATTGCACATTTCGGTTCTTGTAACCAAAAACACATACATTAATTGCACTTTTTGTGTTTGTAACCAAGTACAATGGCATTCATTGCACATTTCGGTTTTTGTAACAAATAAACATGGGCATTGACTATGCAATTTGTTTTATTTTTATAACCTTATAATATACAGAGACATTATTTTCATAATTCCAATTAAACTATGACCCAAACCGTTTTCTTAAAAGCAAAAATGCAAAGGCCTTAACTACCAACTGAACTCAATTCTCTGAAGCCATGAAAATTATATGTGACCCTTTGTCTCGAAACGGTTTTATGTCGGGATGAATTGGACCCCGAAGAGTGACTGTAGAATTAAATTGATAGTAAATACCAATTTTTGCGCTTTTGTATTGCGAGAAATTGTCTTCATTCTCTTACATAACAAACCGAAACAAACCCTAAGTTTCATGTTTTTGTCAATAAATTCAATTTTTTGCACCGGAGTCATCCCGGCTTAATACCTTTTTAGAGACGGTGGGTCACATATATTAAGTAACATTTTAAGTTTATTTTTTTTTCTTATAGATAGAATGCGCTTGGCCAAGGAGTTCACAACATTGCCATCCGGAAGTATAACGGACCAACACACAAACTCCGTGTAACCATGAACGTTTATAGTCGGGTTAATCCAGTTTAGTGAGAACAACTCACAAACGCGGATGGCAAAAACAATAACAAAGGCCTGAGTGACGTCATCTGCATACTATCTATAAATTTGTGTTTTTTGTATTTGAAGGCATCGAACCCGAGGCCGCCGACAGATGGTTGAAAACGATTCGAAACAGCCAAGTGGTGAAGCTGGAATCTCCCCAGTGGAATCGATGTGGTCGACCCAAAAATGGGTACGCCGTTCTAGAGGATGGGTCGAGTGTGTGTGCGAGGTACAGGGCACCTAACACGAGGCTGGTGCAAGGTTTGTGGTTTTTTACATAACTCTCCCTTCGCCACCACTAACACCATTGTCACAACCATTATCACCACCACAACAATTATCACCACCACAACAAATATCACCACCACAACAATGATCACCATCACAAGAATTATCACCACCACAAGAATTATCACCACCACAACAATTATCACCACCACAACCATTATCACCACCACAACCATTATCACCACCACAACAATTATCACCACCACAACCATTATCACCACCACAACAATTATCACCACCACAAGAATTATCACCACCACAAGAATTATCACCACAACAACAATTATCACAACCACAACAATTATCACAATCACAAAAAATCATCACCACCACAACAATTATCACCACCACAACAATCATCACCACCACAAGAATTATCACCACCACAACGATTATCACCACCACAATCATCACCATCACAACAATTATCACCACCACAACAAATATCACCACCACAACAATGATCACCATCACAAGAATTATCACCACCACAAGAATTATCACACCACAACAATTATTACCACCACAACAATCATCACCATCACAACAATCATCACCACCACAACCATTATCACCACCACAACGATTATCACTAACACAATCATCATCATCATCATCACCACAACAATCACCACCACCACAACAATCACCACCACAACAATCACCACCACCACAATCATCATCATCATCACCACCACCACAACTATCACCACCACAACAATCATCATCATCATCATCACCACAAAAATGACCACCACCAAACTATCATTATTTCCCCTAGGTGAGATCATGTCCTATTGGTTGGCTAGATACCTTGGGTTCACCACCGTCCCCCCTGTCTCCCTGTCGCTGGTCAACTCATACCAATGGTCAAAGGTATCGGGGAGCGTGAGGAAGATGGCCTGGGACACTGACCAATTCGTGGCCCTCATCATGTGGCTGGACAACGTGGACTCCTCATACCAGTAAGAATTGGATTCAGTGGTCAGATGTCACGCAGCCCGACAACGTCGGCCATCTTGGTTCTAAACAAAGAAAATCATTACTTTCTATTATTCATGCTGGCTAGAACTTTTCGTAAGCCTTTTGATCAGAATGTGTAAAAGTCAAACCATGATCAAATTTATGTTGTTTTTTTTTTCCTCTGGATATGCTTTTATGCTCGCCGGAGAAATATTTCATCAGCCATTGTTCCGATAGTTTAGAGCCAGTGTTACTAAGTTACCATGCGTCATTAGGAAGGAAGAGACGTTACGACTGTTGAAGAGTATTGTGCACGTGATCTGACGCATCACGCTGGTTGTAGAGTATGTTTTGCTAAAGAAATTTTGTATCGCAAGAACTTACTGCTATTGTGTATGAGTGATAAAAAACATCTATTTTTTGTGTTAGTTGCGGTGAAGTTTTGGGGAAAATCCAGAAAATGGCTGGTAAGGAGAGAGTTAAGGGTAAACTTACCTTACCTTACCCGGGTTCCATCTCTTTCCAAAGGCCGGATGTCATGGCCTTCCATCCTTCACGGTCCATTGCAGCCTCGTTACAGTCTGCCATGCGCCGTCCTGTAGCTTCCTTGATGCCATCTGTCCAGGATTTCCTTTGTCTTCCCTGCCTCTCTTTCCTTCAATTCTTCCCTCCATTATCCTTTTTTCGAGACTATCATGTCTTCGCATATGTCCAAAATATGACAGCTTTTTGTGCTTCACGGTCAAAAGAAGTTCTTTTTGTTTTTGGCCATTAGGTCGAGGACTTCGATGTTTGTTTTTCTTGCTGTCCAAGGTATTTTCAGCATTCTCCTGCACGTCCACATCTCAAAAGCTTCAATACGTTGTTCTGTCTGTGCGGTTAGTGTTCACGTTTCACAACCATAAAAGAAAATGGACCACACATAGCATTTGGTGCATCTCATTCGCGTTCTGATGGAGATATTTGTGTTGGGTAAACTATTTATTCCTAAATCTAATTAATGTGATTTTCTTTCAGGAAACTACGAATTTTAACGAAAAATTCTAAGTTGGCAGCTCGCTTTCGGATCGGAAGATCCTGGGGTCGAGCCTTGCTCGGCGCATAGTTGAGTCCTTGGAAAAGGCCCTTTACGATAATTCTCTCACCATACTCAGTCGTTAAATGAAAACCCCGCCGTCAACAGCGTTGTCTCTGTCGAGAGAAAAAAAAATTGTAATATCGCCCAATAGACGTCTCGTCTCGTGTTACATGTTACGTGTTGCTGTTGGTCAGGGGACCCTTTGTAAAGCGCTTTGAGAGATACTGTGTTGATTGTTTTTATAAGAGTCATTTTTAATCTCTTTATGTTACTATCGTAGTGCGCTTGACAAGGGAACTCACAACATTACTATCTGGAAAAATAACGGACCAACAAAGCAAAACTTTGTGTGTAACCTTGAACGTTTATAGTCTGGTTCATACAGTTAAGTGAGAATTACTCATAAACGTGGATGGCAATTTTTCTTTTTAATAAATAACAAAGACTTGAGTGAATACAACTTCATACTATCTAGTCTAGACATTTTTAAAATAACGAATAAACATTATCTTAATAGAAAAGAAAGCAAAAAACGTGTTTATATGTAATCCTCTCCTAACCGGCCATTTTTCCGGATTGTCCCCAAAACTTCACACCCAACTTATACAAAAATAGATTTATTTCACTCAAACACAAAAGCTGTTAATTCTTGCTATTACATTTTTTTTTTGTTGCTAAACGAGCTCTTCAACACAGTGTTAATATATTATCTACTTTAACTATAACATACATTTTTTTTTCAAATATTATGATGTACAAAATAAATTTGAACGAGAAAAATGTTAGCTGCATCGTAACGAATGTAAAGAGGGGGGGGGGGGGGGGGGGGGGTAATTAAGTTCTCCGTTGAGCGGCGATGAAAACAAAGAAGATATTATTCAACTGGAAGAGAGAGATAGAGGAATTACGAGTGGTTCAGTAACGACAGACAAAGAGATTAAAACTGATAGGATGGCTGACGTTCGAATACGTTCTTTGACAATAAAGTGAAGCTTTTAATCCGTTGAAAGGGTCCGTCCGTTGACGTGATTGCAGCTGTCGATGATGATAAGATCAAACACGTTGGGTAATAATATATGCACGTTTGGGATTATTATAGTTGTTGTATTCTTCTTCTTCTTCTTCTTCTTCTTCTTCTTCTTCTTCTTCTTCTTCTTCTTCTTCTTCTTCTTCTTCTTCTTCTTCTTCTTCTTCTTCTTCTTCTTCTTCTTCTTCTTCTTCTTCTTCTTCTTCTTCTTCTTCTTCTTCTTCTTCTTCTTCTTCTTCTTCTTCTTCTTCTTCTTCTTCTTCTTCTTCTTCTTCTTCTTCTTCTTCTTCTTCTTCTTCTTCTTCTTCTTCTTTTCTTCTTCTAGATAATATAATAATAATAATAATAATAATAATAATAATAATGATAATATATAATAATAATAATAATATATATAATAATAATATATTATTATTATTATTATTATTATTATTATTATTATTATTATTATTATTTATTGTTATTGTTATTATTATTATTATTATTATTATTATTATTATTATATTATTATTATTATTATTATTATTATAACTATTTAGATATTAATTAATTAATTAATTCGTCCCATTTCCATCATCCCCCATCCCTCAACACACACAAACACACACTTTCTCTCTCTCTCACACACACACACTCTCTCTCTCTCACACACACTCTCTCTCTCACACACACACACTTTCTCTTTCTTACACACACATACTCTCTCTCACACACTATTCTCTCTAACACACACACACACACACTCACACACATATTCTCTCTCTAACACATACACACACTCTCTCTCCCTCCACACACACTCACAACACACACACTTTCTCTCTCTCTCTCTCACACACACACACACTCTCACACACATATTCTCTCTCTAACACACTACACACACTCACACACACACACACACACACACTTTCTCTCACACACACACACACACTCACACACACACTTTCGCTCTCTCTCACACACACACTCTCTCTCTCCCTCACACACACACTCTCTCTCCCTCCACACACACACACACACACATACTCTCTCTCACACACACACACACCCAATGACACACACCCACACACAGTGCCAAAGTATACATGCCAGAGCCCATACTCACCGCCATCCGATCAGGTCTGCCCATCTCACTCCGTCGGAGACATTTAGACAAGAACGGCTGTGGCAAGAGCAGCGGTCTCCAGCCCAGTGGTCAGCACGACTCCGTCCTCCTCAAGTACCTGGACAATCCAACGTCCACCACCAAACTCAACAAGAACGTGAAAATCAAGATGGACACTCTGATCCAAATTGCCCAATGGGGAAACCTGATTCTATTTGACTATATCACGGCTAATTACGACAGGTGGGTGTGTTAGAAAATGTGTGAATAATAGTCATGATAATGATGATGATGATGATGATGATGATGATGATGATGGATGATGAGATGGATATGAATGAATTGATGATATGATTGATGATGATGATGATGATGATGATGGTGATGATGATGATGATGATGATGACGATGAAGACAACGATGATGATGATGATGATGATAATAGTAATAATTACGTAAACATTTGTGTTACAAACTTTTGCCACCAAATTTCCTAACATCACTAGCATCTCAAAGTCATTAAACACGGACATTGATGCCAGACAGCATGATTTAAATGATTTTAAAATAAAATAATAATAACTAAATACATAATAAAATTCCCTTTATTCATCCCATAATATGGGAAAAAAGTCTCTAGGGTCAATTCCAAGGGAAGACTGGAATAACCCAGGCGTCAGTCTCTATGCAGCGCCGTAAAGTGTTATTTAATCATTGTGTGAGTAAATTGATTTTAAAAGATAAATATAGAGATAACAAACTTTCACCTCCCGAAAATAAAAAAAAGATAACTAAACGTTCAAGTACTTACTTAGTTACTTACCTAGGCCGCCCCTTGGGGCGCCCAACATGAGCCACAAGTCTTCGCCATTCTGTCCTGTCCTCCATGAGTGTAAGCAGCTCCAGGGTGTTGTCCATTCCTGTGTCATCTAGCAGACAGTCAATGTATGTTGTATTCTGCCTGCCTCTGTTTCTGGTTCTTTCAAGTGGTTCCCACAGCACAAGACTGCTTGCAATCCCCTCCTTGTGCCTCCAACAGTAGACAAGTTCATGTAGACAGTTCCAATTTCGGCACTTCCATCTATGCTCTAAGATTATGTGACCCATCGTCTCAAAACGGCATTATGTCGGAACGAACCACATGCTTAAAAGCCAAATAAAATGTTAAACTGGTCAAAAATATAAACTGTTGGCATTAGCACGCTAAAATAAGGTATCGATTCTCCTATCCTCAATAACACATACAAACTCAACACAAGTCTGATATTTCTGGTTATAAATTCAATTTTCAAAATCTTAACCATTCCGACTTAATACCATTTTAAGGCGAAGGGTCACATATATTTTTTGGTCTTCATCCAACCAGAGTGGCCAGCATGCAAGACTCCGCAGAAAAAGAAAACAACCCGGGAATTCTGGCTGAACCGATTCGGAATCTGCACAAATCTATCGAGTCCCCGTTACTATGGTTACTGGACAACGAAAGTGGTCTTTTGGACGCGTACGAGTTGATGTACCAAGGAGGACAGGCCGGAAGTAGATTCCTGGCGTTTCACCAAACCATGTTGAAGACGCTGTGCGTGTTTGATAAGACTTTGATAGATAAGATAAGAGATCTGTACGGATTTGAGAGGCCGGATGTTGCTCTAGAGGAACTTGTTCTGGCGGAGGAACGGTCATTGTCGTATATCATGTCTGACAAAAGTCATTTGGTGTTCGAAAAGTATTTCAAGTCCAGGTTAAAAGATATTTTAGATTGGGTGGGCGAGTGTGAGAGGAGATTGGTCTATTAGAATGAGCTCTTTGGATAAACGCATAGCATTCATTTCTTGTTTGGATTAATAGTCTCATGGTATGGTGTTCGGATTCAGACCCGGTGGTCCATAGTTCGATCCCAGCTGTGCCGCGCAATATTGAGTCCTTGGCGAAGGTTCTGTAATCTCATTTCCTCACCACACTCAGGTGTAAAATGAGTATCCGATCAGAATCAGCGTTGCCCCTTACGAACACTTTTTAGGAGCACCAGCGTTGCGTTATGTCTTGCCTTTTGCATTGAGTGTTGCTGCTGGATTGGGGGCACTTGTAAAGCGCTTTGATCACATGTAAGTGAATATCGCAATGTATAAAGCAAAAAATAAAAATGAATAAAACAGTTTTACTAAAAAAAAAAAGAAAATGAAAAAAATACGTACACGGAACGTTTTGGGCTCAAAACCCTTCTTCAGCCAACAACAAAAACAATTTTAAAAAACAACAATAAACACAATACTTATTAAACCTGATAGGCGGTGGAGGAATGGTAAACCTCCAAAGACAAACAAACAAACAAACTTACAAACAGACAAACCATAAAGTAATACAAGCGACGTAAAACCAGAAAAAATGAATTTGAGAAAATATTTTGAGTCAGTTTTTATCTATCGCTTCAGTAGACCTGGCGAGTGCTACGAAATATTCGTAGAAATACGCATTTTTAGCCCCAGCTACAGACCCGCGAGGACGAGAGACGCATGCTCACAACCAACATGACGTTCTCTCTCTAATAACTTTTTTGCCGGTGACGTCACAGACTATGGGTGACGTCCAATCAAGGGACGCTACTCTTCCGCTAATCTCATTCCCTATAACTCTTGATGGAATGGAACGTTGAGTTACTTAATATTAATCGGGACTTGCTAGGACCTGCATTGGATCATGATGGGGGCCAATTGTTAATTTGTAAAGCTATTTAAAATGATTTTTCTTTTATCTTTTTCATTTAAAATCTACGAATTTTTGAAATTTCAAGTGGAAAGCTCTGCTTTAGTCTGTTATTATTTTTTTTAAAATAAATAAAAAATAACATTCCCTTTATTCATACCAAAGGGGGAAATTGCCTATAGTGTCTATTCCAAGGAAATACTGGAACAACTCATGAGCCATCCGCAGTGCAGCT
>NC_088367.1:52676735-52706735 GCF_034508935.2 Berghia stephanieae
TTAAACAATGTGAATAGATGAACCAACATTGATTATGATGTAAAGGACCAAATTAATGTGAAGAGTCAGAAGGAGAAACCAATAGGATTTGAGTATTAATGATAATGATAATAATAATAATAATAATATAATAATAATAATAATAATAATAATAATAATAATAATAATAATAATAATAATAATAATAATAATAATGATAATAATAAAAAATAATAATAATATAATAATAATAATAATAATAATAATAATAATAATAATAATAATAATAATAATAATAATAATAATAATAATAATAATAATAATAATATATAATTAATTAATAATATGATGATAATAATAATAATAATAATAATAATAATAATAATAATAATAATAATAATAATAATAATAATAATAATAATAATAATAATAATAGTAACAATAATAATAATAATAATAATAATAATAATAATAATAATAATAATAATAATAATAATAATAATAATAATAATAATAATAATAATAATAATAATAATGATGATGATGATGATGATAATAATAATAATAATAATAATAATAATAATAATAATAATAATAATAATAATAATAATAATAATAATAATAATAATAATAATAATAAAATCCTTACGCTGCTGACCCGTCCTTGGAAATTGTCGACAAACTGGGCACTGCCAATGTCAAGGCCACATGAGAGATAAGGGTTGGTGGGTGCTGAGAATGAAAACATTAGAAAGATGGTTATATTTTGAAATGATGACGTCATTAGCTCTTTTTCTTGTTTTTAGACCGCCAGGTGGGTGATTAGTTCGGACTATAGATTGATTGAAGATGACGTCAATCATCACAGTTTATTGTTTTTGACCTCCAGTTTGGTGTTTAGTTCTCTCTCATCTTTTTTATTAATATGACAATAGATTTATTGAAGATGACGTCACGTAATGATGACGATAATATCAATGACGACGATGGTTTTGGCGGTGAAAACAATTATAGCATTAATGACAAAAAGACGAACCTCTATCCCTGGCAATGTAAGCGTCCTGTCCATTGGATACCGACAATGTGATGTAGTCATTGTTGTCAACAACTCGAACTGTCTTGAACTCATTTGGCTTGAAACCCTACACGGAAAGAAAGGAAAAATCACACATACGTAACGGGTGTACCTATGGGGTAAATCAACATCACATTCCTAGATAAAGAGAGGAAGCAAACTGGAAAAGAGATATAAGGGGATTGAAGACACAGTAAGAACATCCCTGCCCACTATGGGAGTTCAGGAATCCCACCCAGCTATAAGGGGATAAAAGACACAGTAAGTACCTCCCTGCCCACTATGGGAGTTCAGAAATCCCACCCAGATATAAGGGAATAGAAGACACAGTAAGTACCTCCCTGCCCACTATGGGAGTTCAGGAATCCCACCCAGCTATAAGGGGATAGAAGACCCAGTAAGTACCTCCCTGCCCACTATGGGAGTTCAGAAACCCCACCCAGATATAAGGGGATAGAAGACACAGTAAGTAAGTACCAGCCTGCCCACTATGGGAGTTCAGAAACCCCAACGAGATATAAGGGGATAGAAGACACAGTAAGTACCTCCCTGCCCACTATGGGAGTTCAGAAACCCCACTCAGATATAAGGGGATAGAAGACACAGTAAGTACCTCCCTGCCCACTATGGGAGTTCAGAAACCCCACCCAGATATAAGGGGATAGAAGACACAGTAAGTACCAGCCTTCCCATTATGGGAGTTCAGAAACCCCAACGAGATATAAGGGGATAGAAGACACAGTAAGTACCTCCCTGCCCACTATGGGAGTTCAGGAATCCCACCCAGCTATAAGGGGATAGAAGACACAGTAAGTACCAGCCTGCCCACTATGGGAGTTCAGAAACCCCAACGAGATATAAGGGGATAGAAGACACAGTAAGTACCTTCCTGCCCACTATGGGAGTTCAGAAACCCCACCCAGATATAAGGGGATAGAAGACACAGTAAGTACCTCCCTGCCCACTATGGGAGTTCAGAAACCCCACCCAGATATAAGCGGATAGAAGACACAGTAAGTACCTCCCTGCCCACTATGGGAGTTCAGAAACCCCACCCAGATATAAGGGTATAGAAGACATAGTAAGTACCTCCCTGCCCACTATGGGAGTTCAGAAACCGCACCCAGATATAATGGGATAGAAGACACAGTAAGTACCTCCCTGCCCACTATGGGAGTTCAGAAATCCCACCCAGCTATAAGGGGATAGAAGACACAGTAAGTACCAGCCTGCCCACTATGGGAGTTCAGAAACCCCACCCAGATATAAGGGGATAGAAGACACAGTAAGTACCTCCCTGCCCACTATGGGAGTTCAGAAATCCCACCCAGCTATAAGGGGATAGAAGACACAGTAAGTACCAGCCTGCCCACTATGGGAGTTCAGAAACCCCAACGAGATATAAGGGGATAGAAGACACAGTAAGTACCTCCCTGCCCACTATGGGAGTTCAGAAACCCCACTAAGATATAAGGGGATAGAAGACACAGTAAGTACCTCCCTGCCCACTATGGGAGTTCAGAAATCCCACCCAGCTATAAGGGTATAGAAGACACAGTAAGTACCTCCCTGCCCACTATGGGACTTCAGAAACCCCACCCAGATATAAGGGGATAGAAGACACAGTGAGTACCTCCCTGCCCACTATGGGAGTTCAGAAATCCCACCCAGCTATAAGGGGATAGAAGACACAGTAAGTACCAGCCTGCCCACTATGGGAGTTCAGAAACCCCAACGAGATATAAGGGTATAGAAGACACAGTAAGTACCTCCCTGCCCACTATGGGAGTTCAGGAATCCCACCCAGCTATAAGGGGATAGAAGACACAGTAAGTACCAGCCTGCCCACTATGGGAGTTCAGCTTCCTCAACGAGATATAAGGGTATAGAAGACACAGTGAGTACCTCCCTGCCCACTATGGGAGTTCAGAAACCCCACCCAGACATAAGGGGATAGAAGACACAGTAAGTGCCTCCCTGCCCACTATGTGAGGTCAGGAATCCCTCCCAGATATAAGGGGATAGAAGACACAGTAAGTACCCCCCTGCCCACTATGGGAGGTCAGAAATCCATTCCTGGTATAAGGGGATTGAAGACATAGTAAGTACCTCCCTGTCCACTATGGGAGGCTTAGAATCCTACCCAGTTAAAGTAGTTAAAACGGGGAGAGAGAATTGGATTCAATCGTCTGATGTCACGTCGCCAAGCAACGGCTAGCAGCGTGGTTCTAAACAAAGAAAGTCGGTACTTTTAATCTTTATGCTGGCTAGAACTTTTCTTATGTCATGTGATCAGAATGTATAAAAGTCAAAACAAGATCATATTTATAATGTTTTTCTCCTCTGGATACACTCGTCGGAGAAATATTTCATAAGGGCGTCCGCCATTGTTCCGATAGTTTAGAACCGGTTACTAAGTTACCATGCGTCATTACGAGGGAAGTGACGTCATGACTGTTGAAGGCTATTGACTCCTGCCTTTATCAATCAGTCAATCTATGGAATGACGATATTTAAAAATGTGGCCAGAAAACTCGTCCTTCAAATATCGATTGATTTAAATAACCATCATCTTGTCAAAACACAATCAAACCTGGAACGTTAATGGAAAGCTCGCGAAGTCCCAGGTTTGAAAGATTTTTGTCAATGTGAGAGTCATTTAAATCGATCGATATCTGAAGGACGAGTTTTCTGGTCAAATCTTTCAATAAATAGAACGTAAATAACGTCACTCAAGTCTTTGTCATTGTTTTTTGCCATCCAAGTTTATGAGTAATTCTCGTTAAACTGTATTAACCAGACTATAAATGTTCAAGTTTACACATAGTTTTGTAGTGTGTTGGTCCAATATACTTCCGGTTGGCAATGTTGTGAGTTTCTTAGCCAAACGCATACGTGTCTTTCCAGAGTAGACAGTACACCGATTCATGAGAGCGATCTATATTAAGGTTTTCGTCCAACCAAGTCATCGATCACATGATTTGTTGCTGCCCAACGATTGGATATTTCTTCAAAAATGAAAACACGCTTCTTTGGTTGCAAAAGTTGAAAACATACCAATCTGCCCAGCTGAACAATTTGACCAATCCTGATGTTTGATATTTTAAAAACTGTGAACACTTTTCACTATGTATGTCACACTGAACACACTTTGCAATGTGACCAATGACCTCGAGTACATGGAAAGGTAATATAGATAGTATGCCTTTGGCTAAGGCGTTAATAACATTGCCATCCGGATGTATAACAGACCAACACACAAAACTGTCTTGAACATTTATAGTCTGGTTGACCCTCTCCTTACCTACTAAAGGAAAATCGTCACATTCGTTACGATACAACCAATATCTTTCTTATTCAAATTTCTCTTGTACATAATAACATTTAAAGAAAATGAACAGTGTGTTTTAGGGCATGTTTTGCTAAAGAAATTATATATCGCAAGAACTTACTGCAATTCTGTTTGATTGAAAAAAAATCTATTTTTGTATTAGTTGGGTGTGAAGTTTTGGGGAAAATCCTGAAAATGGCTGGTAAGGATAGAGTTAATACAGTTAAATGAGTAATACTCATAAACATGGATAGCAAAAACAATAAGAAAGACCTGAGTGACGTCATCTTCGTTCTATCTATACGATCATCCCCATTTTTTCTGTATTCATTTCACAAGACTTTTGACAAACTATCAAACGAGACAGCTACACAAAACGGGAATGCTACTAACCACAGTGGGAACCCTGAGGAATGTGAGAGTCCCCGACTCCGTGCTGACTTCCAGTAGGATGGACTCCCTGTCCACTGTCAGGAGAAGGTAACCGGCCCGGGTACAAGGCCTGGAGGAGAGCAAGGCCTTACGGGATGTTAGCTCAGTCATTTCCATGTATCGAAGCTGGGAATAAATAATAATAAAAATAATAATAATAATAATAATAATAATAATAATAATAATAATAATAATAATAATAATAATAATAATAATAATAATAATAATAATAATATATTTTTAATAGAGCATTTACATAGCGCAATATCTATTAAACGTGCTTAAAAGGGGTCTCCTGGCCAACAGCAACATTTAACATGTACGACGAAACATGACGCCTGTTAGGCGATGTTACATTTTTTTTTCGGACATAGATAACGCTCTTAACGGCCAGATATTCATTTTACACCTGAGTACGGTGAGAGAAAGTGAGCGAAGAGTCGTTTCCATGAGCTCAACTTTGCGCCGAGCGAGGCTCGAACCCATGACGTTCCGGTCCGAAAACGAGTGTCATACCACAAGACCATATAGCCGCACAAAATTCCCTTTATTCATCCACATGGGGAAATTTGTCTATAGGGGTCTATTCCAAGGGAAGACTGGAATAACCCAGGCGTCAGCCAAAGTGCAGGGGGCGCAAATTGAGCTAGGGCGAGCGAGATGACTTGCTCAAGGCCACACAACGAGGCGGGTAGTCGAACTCGGTACATTTTCGGTACGAAGCAAAGCGCGTACCGCTGAGCCATGCTAAATATAGAATAAGTAGAAGCGATGATATTATTTCTTGGACATAAAATTTAATACGAGAACAATGCTTTAAAAGGGGCCCAGGGCCAACTAAATAAAAATCAACAAAAACTTGAGCCTTTATATGGCGCAAAATCCACTAAACGTGCG
The DNA here is from genome assembly GCF_034508935.2 of Berghia stephanieae. Classification (NCBI taxonomy): domain Eukaryota; kingdom Metazoa; phylum Mollusca; class Gastropoda; order Nudibranchia; family Aeolidiidae; genus Berghia; species Berghia stephanieae. Next base: position 52,682,450 of record NC_088367.1, read on the forward strand.
CAAAGCTCGTTACGGACCGGAATGTCCTGGGTTCAGGCCGCGCTCGTTACATCGTTAAGTCCATGGAAAAGGCACTTTACTCCCATTCTATCACCGTACTCAGGTGTTAAATGAATACCTGGCCGTCTTCAGCGTTGTCTCTGTCCGAAAAAAAAATATTAATATCGCCTAACATGCGTCATGTCTCGTTCATAATGTTACGTGTTGGTGTTGGTCAGGGACCTTTTGTAAAGCGCTTTGAGCACGTTTAGTGGATATTGCTCTATATGAAAGCTCAAACAAAATATAGTAAGCTTGCACGTGGACAGAAACAAACATCAATGGACCTTTATAAAGAAAGCCTCACTTAAAACTTAGTCTTCAGTCATTCCTTGAAATGACGATTTATCATAATGTTGTTATCGGCTAGGTACTCATTTTATACCTGAGTATGGTGGGAGAAATCGCGTAAAGAGACGTTGTTTTTTTTTTTCAAAACAAGGACACAACTATGGAATGTGGAACTGAAACCAGGAATCAGCCGGTGTGAGGGCGCGTGAGGTACCATAAATTTACAAGGTCACCAAAGGTCAGGGGTCAATGTAAGGATATTATGGCGCAGTTTAAACTGACCCCTATCCTTACGTTGATTTTGGGATGGTAGGAAGATTCGGAACAAAACTTAATGTTGACGGAGAAGAAGAAGAAGGAGAAGTAAGAGGAGGAGGAGGAGGTGAAGGAGGAGGACGAGGAGCAGGAGGAGGAGGAGGAGGATAGGAGGAGGAGGAAGAGAAAGAAGAGGAGGAGGAGGACGAGGAGGAGGAGGAAGAGAAGGAAGAGGAGGAGGAGGACGAGGACGAGGAGGACGAGGAGGAGGAGGAGGAGGAGGAGGAGAAATAGGAGGAGGAGGAAGATTAAGAGGAGGAGAAGGAGGAGGAGGAGGAAGAGAAGAGGAAGAAGAAGATGATGATGAAGAAGAAGAAGAAGAAGAAGAAGAAGAAGAAGAAGAAGAAGAAGAAGAAGAAGAAGAAGAAGAAGAAGAAGAAGAAGAAGAAGAAGAAGAAGAAGAAGAGAAGAAGAAGAAGAAGAAGAAGAAGAAGAAGAAGAAGAAGAAGAAGAAGAAGAAGAAGAAGAAGAAGAAGAAGAAGAACAACAACAACAACAACAACAACAACAAGAAAAACAACAGCAACAGGAACAGCAATAACAACAACGTGAACAACGAAAACAAGACAAAAACGACAAGAAGAACAGTAGGAACAAAATTGAAAAGAGCTAGAAGTAACAAAAATAATACCCCCCCCCCAAAAAAAAAAAAATAAATAAATAAATAAAAAAATTAAGAAAGAGAATTACAAGAATTACAAGAGCAACAAGTACAATAACAACAAAAAGAATAATAACAAGGAATAGAACAAACAAACAGGAAGAACAATACGAATCAGAACGAGGAGATTGTGGAGGGATGGTTCCCAACCTGAATAACGGCAGGTCCATTGTAGCCGTCGAAAGACACGGGACTTTCAAGTAAAATAATTGAGTCAGGACTGTTAAACAGGAAGTCGCCAGTTTGTTGTGTGTTGACGTTCTTGGTCTCGAACAAATTGAAGGGGTTTGTCCGAGCGTCAATGTCGATACTGGGGACGCAGACTGTGTCTGGGTAGAAGGGAATGCAACTAGATTGAAACTTACAAAGGCTTGAAACTTCTTCTTCTTCTTCTTCTTCTTCTTCTTCTTCTTCTTCTTCTTCTTCTTCTTCTTCTTCTTCTTCTTCTTCTTCTTCTTCTTCTTCTTCTTCTTCTTCTTTCTTCTTCTCTTCTTCTTCTTTCTTTTTCTTTTTCTCCCAGCACCATGACAAACATCATAATCACCACCGCGATATATATTATATATATATATATATATATTACTTATATATATATTATATATAAAGTTCTGAGTTTGGTGGGTACTTGTAGGTACGAGAGTGCTCAATGATATATTTAGACCATATAACATAAGTAAGGACACTCTATAATATATATATAATATATTATATAATATATATATATATATATATATTAATATATATATATATATATATATATATATATATATATATATATTTATAATTGTATTATTTACATATATATTATAATATTATATATATAATATATATATATATATATATATATATATATATATACCTGCGGTCCTGTTCTCCCATGGTTTATAAGCACAGTCACAAGACGCCAGATTGTAATAGCAGCTATTTGGACATGGCTTGTTGACGTAATCACCGCCATCTTTGTTCCATTGCCAGGCTCTGTATGACGTCATATCGTCCCACACGGGGTATCGCATGCAAGCGTCTGGATAAGGATAAGAAAAAACAACGTATCAGGCAAACCACAAACACGTCCTTAGGTATCGTGAAACAATATAAACGGTGATACAATAAGATTCAATAGTCTGGCGTCACGTCCGCCCAACAACCAGCAGCTTGGTTCTATACAAAGAAAATAAGTATTCTTTATTCTTCGTGCTGGCTAGAACTTTATCACGTGTCATGTGATCAGAATGTATAAAAGTCAAATCAAGATCAGATTTATAATGTTTTTCTTCTCTGCATACACTTTTATGCTCGTCGGAGAAGTATTTCATAAGGGCGGTGATGGAGATAATGGTGTCCGCCACTGTCCCGATGGTTTAGAACCAGTTACCATCTGTCATTACGAGGGAAGTGACGACACGACTGTTGAACCCTATTTGTGGCGTCACAGATTCATCTATTCAGGTTCCAAACTCCTTGTATGTATATATGTAACCATCCTTTCAAAGAATTAATAACGTATAATTTACATATTATTATAAAATCACAATATATGATAAAAAATGTATAATGGTAGCAGGTCGTATAGTACTCTATACATTATGTGGCTTCTTCCGTTACAAGCAAGGGCTCTGCTAGACGCCTCGTCTACGTTGAAAGACTGTAGACCATTGTAGAAAGAATTTCATTTTCTTTAGCACGGTATAAATCTTTATTTCTTTAAATACATATTACATATTTCTTTAATATTATTAAATATATAGTAACCTGCCTACTACCACGAAAAAGTCTTAGAATTATGACATTTTGGTTCTGATTTTAGCATTTTATGAGCATCTCAAAGTCATTATAACTCATTTAAAGTGAAAGTTGCCACCAGACTACATAATTTCAAGTATTTTGAAGTGTTATTTATTTCTTGTGAGAGTATATTATTGATCTGAAAAGTTAACTTCAGCGAATACAATTTTTGTCTCGTAAAACTACGAATTTGAAAATATGTAAGTAAGCGGATCTGTATATATATATATATATATATATATATATATATATATATATATATATATATATATATATATATATATATATATATAGCAAGGAGAAGCACCTCAAACGGAATACATTTTTTTCTTCGGACATTATGCCGACTGAAGACGTGGACGAAAGCCACAGAAACGAACGTCTTTGCCATATAATGTGAGTGACAATTATATATGTATTGTGTTTGTATATAAATATATATATATATATATATATATATATATATATATATATATATATATATATATATATATAAATCATTTATCTATTTACTTATCATGATGCTATAATGTGTTATAAAGTCTTACTTACATTGTGTACCTACAGCCATGTTACAAGAATCATGACAGGTTGCACAAGCCATACATCCAAACTTGGTGTAAGTTGTACCATAAGGACAGCAGGACGGAACAGATCGCTTGTTTACACACCGGAAGTAGCCGCGACAGTTGCCGTTGATTGGTCGACTCAATTCCTTTGAGGTTGCGCAAGCATCTGGCAAAAAAAAAAAAAAAAAAAGAAAAAGACATTTAATGATAACAAATCTAAAATCAGTACAGCTGTTTTGTTTTTTATTTTTTTTTTTTTGGGGGGTTTATTTTTGTTGTTGTTTTCTTTATTTTGTTTTGTTTTCTTTCCTTTTTTTCTTATTTTGAAAGGAACTTTAGAGCTGGTTCTTTTTAAAAAGTCCTAACATTTATGTAACAATTCATTTTAAATAAATATGGCTGCCTGAAGCTCGGATCAAAAAATGACGATATGCTTTGATATGTAAGCTTCAATTTATTAGACGAAGACATATACTCTGGACGTTTCGGTTTTCCCCTTTATCAACAACTAAATACGAATAGAACTCTAACGTGTTTTGTTACTAAAGGGGAAAACCGAAACGTCCACATTATCTGTCTTTGTTTTATAAATTGAAGCTCACATTTCAACACTTGTTGTTTCTTTTTACAAGTAGTACACTCTATAACACGCTTTTGAAAGCAACGAATAAAATAAATTCAAGTTCATTTTAACGGTAAAAAAGAAATTACAATATAAATGTTGTGGAATTGACGCTTATCAACAGCATTGGTTGTGTGTTACTACAGATGGTTAACTGCATTGAGTTGTGTGTTACTACAGATGGTTAAATGCATTCAGTTGTGTGTTACTACAGATGGTAAATGCATTCAGTTGTGTGTTACTACAGATGGTTAAATGTATTCAGTTGTGTGTTACTACAGATGGTTAAATCATCAGTTGTGTGTTACTACAGATGGTTAAATGCATTCAGTTGTGTGTTACTACAGATGGTTAAATGTATTCAGTTGTGTGTTACTACAGATGGTTAAATGTATTCAGTTGTGTGTTACTACAGATGGTTAAATGCATTCAGTTGTGTGTTACTACAGATGGTTAAATGTATTCAGTTGTGTGTTACTACAGATGGTTAAATGTATTCAGTTGTGTGTTACTACAGATGGTTAAATGCATTCAGTTGTGTGTTACTACAGATGGTTAAATGCATTCAGTTGTGTGTTACTACAGATGGTTAAATGCATTGAGTTGTGTGTTACTACAGATGGTTAAATGCATTGAGTTGTGTGTTACTACAGATGGTTAAATGCATTGAGTTGTGTGTTACTACAGATGGTTAAATGCATTCAGTTGTGTGTTACTACAGATGGTTAAATGTATTCAGTTGTGTGTTACTACAGATGGTTAAATGTATTCAGTTGTGTGTTACTACAGATGGTTAACTGCATTGAGTTGTGTGCTTTGGCATGTATTGGGTGTGAGGGAGGTGGAGAGAGTAAAAACACACACACACACACACTCACACTCACACACTAGATGGATAGATAGATAGATAGATAGATAGATAGATAGATAGATAGATAGATAGATAGATAGATAGATAGATAGGGAGAGGTACGGATAAAGAGGGAGAGAGAGCGAAAGCGAAAGAGAGAGAGAGAGAGAGAGAGAGAGAGAGAGAGAGAGAGAGAGAGAAGGGAGGGAGTGGGGGTGTAGGAAGAGAGAGAGATAGAGTGGGAGAGAGAGAAATAAAAATAAAGAGTGTGTGTGTGTGTGAGAGAGAGAGAGAGAGAGAGAGAGAGAGAGAGAGAGAGAGAGAGAGAGAGAGAGATGGGGGAGAGAGATAGGGAGAGAGATAGAGAGTTGCAATGTTTAATAACTCATAAATAACCACACAGTCATATAATAATCGACCATCTAAATATTGTATTCAATGTGCACTTGCCTCCAACGGATCTGACGCTGTTGTAATTCTCACAGGTTCGAGTCGCCTGATTCCAGTACAGACCATAGGAACATTGTCGTACCACGGCGATGATGTTGGACGCCAACATGGAGAGGGATTGCTCGCTGTGAAGCAGAGGGGAAGTCATATGGTTGGATGGCAATGTTGTGAGTTTCTTAGCCACGCGTGCACTACCTATAAAACCTATCGCCTCTAAACGATTTCATGTGGGAAAGGTGTGGTTGGTGTAAAATGACGCTACATTCAGGAATACGAGATTAATGACAACTTTTCTCTGTTTTCTCTGTTAACTGTTATGCTCTGGAAAGTCACATATTTGGGGAAAAAATGTTCAGATGAAAGGGGAGTCCACTCTCACTTGTTCACAACTGTCAATGAATTCTTACTCCGAGCTGAGATTGTTTTTCTACATCGACTCAATGGTGTTATTTGATTGAACACTACTTTTCACGATATATCAAGGGACGTAACAATGAATAAAACTTATCGACATTTAGTCATTTCTGGATTGCATCCCGTTTGTTCTAAATATAACATTATATTGCATTGCCCTTCCCTCTACTCTGCCGTACGCGGGGGAAAAAGCCGTGTATTTCACATTTTGACCAGAAAACTCGTCCTTCAAATATCGATCGATTTAAATAACCCTCATCTTGGCAAAAACTCTCAAACCTGGGACTTCGCGAATATGGGATTTTCTAGAGTACGGCAGTACTGTGCAAACAGTGTAATCAAAACAACAACCATGACCACTATCTCACCAGCACCATGGCTTCCAACAGCACCAACAACAACAGCAACATCATCATCATCATCATCATCATCATCATCATCATCATCATCACCATACTGTATTATCATTAAGTGGGAATGAGCAACAAACATACAAAATAAAAAACAGCAAAAGTCAATGAAAGTCTTACAGTGTAGCACGCTTATCCCGGTTTCCTGTCTGTGGGATGTAGTAACATTGGATGTAGCTGTCGGGCTCTGTCGGGTGTGCCGTGTATCCCACTCCCCCCACAACATTGGCTCCGTTACACAACGCTGGGGATGATGATATAGATGGTGGTGGTGATGGTGAGGATGATGATGATGATGATGTAGATGGTGATGGTGATGATGATGATGATGATGATGATGATGATGATGATGATGATGATGTAGATGGTGGTGGTGATGATGATGATGATGATGATGATGATGATGATGATGATGATGATGATGATGATGAAGATGATGATGATGATGATGATGATGATGATGATGATGATGGTGATGGTGATGATGTAGATGGTGATGTGATGATGATGATGATGATGATGATGATGATGATGATGATGATGATGATGATGATGATGATGATGATGTGATGATGATGTGATGTAGGATGATGGTGTGGGTGATGTGTGTGGTGATGATGTGATGATGATGATGATGATGATGATGATGATGATGATGATGGACGATGATGATGATGATGATGATGATGATGATGATGATGATGATGATGATGATGATGACGATGTTGGTGGTTATGATGGTGGTTATGATGCGACGGTGACGATGATGATGTTGATGGTAAAGATGACGATGATTCAATTTTCTCTATCATATCATTTGAAGGATTATTTAGTTCATCTAATATTTGGATATCCTTCTTTTCGAAATTATTCATAAGTATGTCGGACATTGTTTAATTCCTCATTTTAAAAATGAATGATTTCTCTTTATTCATGCCATAGGTGAACGGTTCACGAGGGTCTGTTCCAAGAGAAGACTGAAATAACCTAGGCGTTCGCAACAGTGCAGCACAGCAAATTGAGGGCGAGGTGACTTGCTCAAGGCTACACAGCGCAGCGGCAGGTGATCGAACTCCGTACCTTTCAAGTACGAAGCAAAGACCGTATCGCTGATCCACGCTGTCCAATATCAGTATCAAGCAGCATCAAGCAAACTCCAAACTTCAATCCACATATTTTAAAGATCTTTAGTTTGAGATGAACTTAAATACTTGGGCAGTAAAATCAGCGAAACAGGAGATACGGACTTTTCTAAGCCAAAACATGGAAATAATGCAGCCTTTGCCATCTTCTAACCATATGGAATGCAACAGCTATCTCTAAAACTAGAGGTGCCTAAATCAGTCAATAAGATGGAGAGAGAGATAAAGGGAGTGAATGTGACTAATATATATATATATATTTAAGGGAACAACTCAAAACAAACGACGTTTTGGCCTTTGGCCTTTTTCAGTAAAAACAATATATATATATATATATATATATATATATATATATATATATATATATATATATATATATATATATAATTTTTAACTTGGAAAAAGGCCAAAGGCCGAAATGTCGTTTGTCTTATTGTTAACTTATATATGAGTCACATTCAGTCTCTTCATCTTTCTCGAGCTAACTCTAATCATCTAAACTTAGAATATTTGGCTTCAATGTGAAAACTGATCTTCTGTATGGATCTGAATCCTGGAGAGTCACTAACACCTTCATTCACAAAAGACAGACTTTCATTAACGAACACCTTCACAGGGCAGGATTTTGATAATCGTGTGGTAAGACCATAATTCTAATATTGGATAATGGATAATGTCAACCTGATAACTCAGCCCTTAAATTGGGAGGAGGAAATGGAGATGGGTCGGCTATGTAGTCATGTGGTATGACACTCCCTTGTGGATTGGAAGGTCCTGGGTTCGAGCCTCACTCGACGTATAGTTAAGTCCATGGATAAAAAATCCTCTCTCTTAAAATCCTCTCACAGGTGTAAAATGAGTACCTGGTCGTTAACAGCGTTGTGTCTGAAACCAGTGATCAGTGACCTCTCCTTCATAATTTCATTCTAAGCTTAAGCCTAGGTGAGTCCAAACACTTTAATTTGTAAGGCTAGGTAGGTCCAAATAATTTCATAATATGAAATACTTTCCATGTACATAATCGTATTGTCCCCTTCTTTGAATATTTTAATGCAGACAGATGACCTGTTGTGTATTCTTGGATTCCAAATAAAATAGCCATATTATTCAAAGCTTGACCAAACCAGAGATATACATGTTTACTCTTTAAAATGCATTTAACTAGAATAACAACATAATGGGCGATCATATCAAACATTCTATTAACCTCGAAATAAAAATTTAGATATCAAAGAAAACAAATAAGATCCCAAGATCCTTTTTAGAATCAGTATTTGAAATATGAATCGTTCGAGAAACATTGAAAAAAATAACCATAGTAAGTAATAGATCTTCTCATATGCAAAGTTATATTTATTTGCCTCAGTAAAGAGCGTTAATTTAATCCATGTGTTAATCAACAATTAACACCAAGTTTTATTGTTTGGACCAATGAAATGTCGCAAATAAATCATTTTGGTCAGTGATATAACTTTGGGATTATTCATATTCATGTGCATAACCTGCAAAAAGTTTAATGAAGAATCATCAGCTTTATTTAAACCAGTCATGAAAATAATAAACAGCAATTGTCCCAAGACACTGCCTTGTGGGGAACCCAAATTTAAACATTTAAATCGTGAGCCTTTTTCATTCAATTGTTACTCTTTTTTATTACCAACAGAATTCAAAGTCCATATTTACTATTTCTTAGTTATCCCACGTGATTTCAATTTGTTAAAACGTATTTAACGAGAAACAGTGTCAAATGACTTTCAAAAGTCTAAGTATATATAACGTCTGTACTATGGTTGAAAGTGAATTATTTATAATTTCAGCTCATTTCATTACTTCCTCCTACAACGTTGTTTCATCTAATGATGGAATCCTCATTGTTTTAACACTACGATACAAAGTTGGTGGAGATAACAACCGAATGAAGAGAGGACAATAATTAACATCTGTACTATCTATTCCAATCAACTACTAGCTTCTGTAAATACTTACTCTCCGTAGGTAGAGGTTTAAACGTGGTGGGGACAGTCGTGCGAGGGCTGCGTGTCAGATGGAATGAAAAAAAAGACATAAGTATATCTTATATGAATTATATTCAGCACTGTTTATAAAATTAGCATACTCTTTGATCTCAATGCCGAGTAAAGTCGTACACTACAAGAGGCTTTAGTCTTTGTTTACCTGAACACGTAGTAATACGAAATCTTTTTGGGCGCCAGCTACAGAGCTGTATAGGTCTCTTTGACTCAATAAATCTTGTTGAGAAGGAAAGTCTAGCTTCTTAGAATCTATATTTAGGACTTTGAAACATTGTTTGGATCACGACGAGAGCAAATTGTTTATTTCTAAAGCTATTTAAAGTTAATTTTGCTTTTTCCCCCTTGGAAACTTCAATTTTTGAAATTTCAAATTGGCAGATCTGCGAATGGCGCCATTTCCAATCTGACAGGTATACTCACGTAGTTGGACGTCGGGTGGATGGAGTTCTTCTGGTAGTTCGAACTGTTCGCCTGGTCGTTGGAGTAGTAGGGCGGCGGGTTGTTGGCGTCGTTGGTCGGCGTGTTGTCGGCGTGGTTGGTCGGCGAGTGGTCGGCGTCGTTGGTCGGCGTGTGGTCGGCGTGGTTGGTCGGCGAGTAGTCGGCGTAGTTGGTCTTTGAGTTGTCGGCGTGGTTGGCCGGCGTGTAGTCGGCGTGGTTGGTCGGCGTGTAGTCGGCGTGGTTGGCGGGCGAGTTGTTGGGGTGGTTGGACGTGTAGTTGGGGGAGTGTTTGGCCCTGTACCATCTGGAAGTAAATGAGAGAGTACAAAAGATGGATTAAAATCCTACAAAAATGTCTTATCTCGACTACATGTTTGCGTAATAATGATGGCGATGGCGATGATGATGATGAGGAGGAGGAGGAAGAAGAGGGGGAACGAAGAGGTGGAGGAGAAGGAGGGAAACGAAGAAGAAGAAGAATCAATTAAACCAGTACTTGTTCTAGACTCTTTGTCCAAACATGATAAAAGTCTTTCTTGAGCGGTCGTTCGCTCCGCCTTGTTTTGCTTTTGTTTCTACACAGACGACCGGAAATCTGATTTGTGAATTATTATAATACATCATTTACTTAGCATTTGAATAGGGTTCAAAAATCGTGACGTCACTTCCTCTTAACAAGGCTCAAACTCACAGCAACCAAAAGTGGTTCTACTCGCAAATCGATAAAACCAACACACTTCCCTCTCCAAGAGATGCCGACAATGAGAAGCAAGACCCTTAACGTTCCCAAGAAAAATTCGATCAAATTAAATTTTTAAAAAGCAATTGTGTTCGTAGTTAACCCTCTCCTTACCAGCTGTAGGAAAATCGTCAAATTCGTTAAGATACAACCAATATTTTTCTAATTCAAATTTATTTTTAACATCATAAAATTTAAAGAAAATGAACAGTATGTTGCAGAGCATGTTTTGCTAAATAAATTATGTATCGCAAGAATGTTACCGCTATTGTGTTTGAGTGATAAAAACCTAGTTTGTTTTAGGGAAAATCCTGAAAATGGCTGGTAAGGAGAGAGTCAAGACCGAAGGATTATCCTTTCTGTTGAGGGTGGAACCAAAAGGACAATTGATAGCCATGTGTGACGTTGCACTTGTGTCCCAATTAATCTATAATGACGAACACAAGTTAGAAAGCCTGGATGAAATATTGGACAAATACCATGCCCAAGGGAGGTGGGGTAATCAAAGACCCACCAGAATTTATGCCAGGCTTCAGGAATGACAATCAAAAACAGTGGGTGGCCTCAAACCGACTACTGTCAGGCCACGGCAGGACTGCTGCAAACATGCATCGATGGGGTCTGATGGAGTCGCCGACTGTTCCCATTGTCAGGGAACGTCAGAGACAGCAGACCACATAATCCTACCCTGACCTGTGACGAGATTGGCAGGAGGTTTCGAGGCTGTCCTCAACTGAGGTGACGAATCTAAAGACTGGTTGTATACTTCCAGTGTGTAGACGCATCAATACGCTACTACTACTATAGAAACGAAAGTAGGATTAAACTCCACTCAGTCAACCTGTTGTCAATTGTAACTTGAAATGTAAATAAATACACAATTCCACCTGTACATGATTACAACACCCCCACCCGCCCCCCCCTCCTCTCTCTCTCTCCATCTCTCTCTCTCTCTCTCTCCATCTCTCTCTCTCTCTCTCTCTCTCTCTCTCTCTCTCTCTCTCTACCACCTCCTCCCTTGCATTCTTGACCTGATGACCTCAAGACCCTAATGATTTACCTGGGCAATCGACGCCATCCAAATCCAAATCAATGAAGGGTAGAGACGTTGCGCTCAGGACGTTGGGAATACGGTAGACGTTAGACCGTGATCCACCCATAACCAACAGACGGTCCTCGGGCATATTCTAGGAAGACAGTATCATTTGAAACAAACGTTGATGAAAAATAAATTCGTTATTGATTAGATTATCTTTTGTTGGGGTTTCCGATAGCACAGTTGGTAGAGAACTGGCTTCACACGCAAAAGGACCAAGGTCGATCCAGGGTACACTCGATATTTTTTTTTCTGTCTACCCATGAATGGGTAGCTGAATCTGTTAGATTTGGCAGAAAGTACTTTGATACAAACTAGTATCCTATCCAAGGAATTACTATTGTCCGATTCAGGCTATAGAAACTGAAATAAACTCCATGGGCCGAATGGCACTGAAGGACTACTTTTTAAATATCTTTTGTTGGTCTTTTTTTTCAACTTTAAAACAAAATTGTAATTAACAGATTCAATTTTCTTTTTGTTTAGTCTTTAAAATCAATTGCTCAAATCCTATTTGTGTGGCTGGCTGATAAAACCCTGAAAGTTTCGCATATTTTATAAATTGAGTTATGTATATAGTGGTATTGATCACATATTTTTCTGATCATTTACCACTTTACATTTTCGTTCTATATCTAGTAGAACTCAAGTTATGAATTTTTTTAATGAATAAAATGTGTTGCTATGGGAAACACTTTATCTTCGATTGTGTCTCATTTCTCGAATCGAAGCTTGCCGCATCATCCCGGGTTTTCTCAGCCAGTCGCTTATTTATTCTGGTATTGATGTATGCCTGCAATGCAATACAATAGACACCTAAATAACCACGCCTCTCGGACCGTCGTCATAACGTAAACAATGGCAGTGGTTGGTAAACAAAGCGAACTACACTGGTTTTACTTTCATGGTATGTGTCTAAGTTAAATACCCACAGTTCTAATCGCTTGATCAATAGAACCAACACAGAAAACTATGTGTAAACTTAAACGTTTATAATATTATCGAGAAAATCTCGCGATAACTAGTCACCCATTTGGCGGTATAAAAACAATAACAATGATCAGAGAGAGGTCGATTTCATTCACGTTATTGTTTAGAAGCAACCGACTATGTTTGTCCAAGCACGTCTCAAGGTGTGTCACAAACTTCATGGTTTGATTGGTCAAAATTCTACTGGTTGATACAATATAATACATTATAAGAGCTAAATGATGCAATTAGTGAGGTCTTTGGTGCCCTGTCTTCACAGTGATAGTCTCGATTGTCTTCTCGTACTTTCCTATTCACTTCTTTTGTTGATAAAATACTGATGTCTTTATTCCTTCTCTCATATGTAAAATGAGTACCTGGCCTTAAACAACGTTGTCTCTGTTGGAAGAAAAATGTAATTTCACCTAAAAGGCTCCATATTTCTTTCTATATGTTACCTTTTGCTTATATAGCGCAATATCCTATAAAATGACGTCATCTTTTAGGTTTATGTAGCGTCTAGTTAGTAGTGCTCAAGGAAACAAGTGATTGCATTGCGTGAACTATTGAATACAACTCACGATTTGTTTTCTATTGCGGCCAAAGACTTGTCTCTTGATGACATTTTTTTTGTCAGTGTCAGTTAACGATCGCTACGGCCAGTGTCAGGCTATAAGTTAACGATGGCTACGGCCAGTGTCAGGCTATAAGTTTACGATGGCTACGGGCAGTGTCAGGCTACAAGTTAAAAATGGCTACGGCCAGTGTCAGGCTATAAGTTAACGATGGCTACGGCCAGTGTCAGGCTACACGTTAATGATGGCTACGGCCAGTGTCAGGCTACACGTTAACGATGGCTACGGCCAGTGTCAGGCTACAAGTTAACGATAGCTACGGCCAGTGTCAGGCTATAAGTTAACGATGGCTACGGCCACTGACAGGCTACAAGTTAACGATGGCTACGACCAGTGCCAGGCTACAAGTTAACGATGGCTACGGCCAGTGCCAGGCTACAAGTTAACGATGGCTACGGCCAGTGTCAGGCTACAGGTTAACGATGGCTACGGCCAGTGTCAGGCTATGAGTTTTCCTGGTAACAGGAAGGTCTGTTAAACATTCTTCCATTCCTATAGGCTACTTACATAGGAAAAACACGTTTAAACAATACATTCGGTGACAATATCCATACCTTGAGGCCAACAGCTGCAATTCGGAGTCCAATATCTCTGGCGAAATCAGCGTTTGATCTTACAGTTTCTGGAGAGGTCGATGGTTGACTGGCCAGGACAATGATAAGCTGAATAGAGAGAAATGAAAAGTAGGAAATATTAAAAGATATTGATGGAATGCGTTTAGATAAAAGAATACTCACTCACCCAAATATATCCGACTGATAAATAGTGCAGACTCATAAAACCTTATAGACGAGGAACACAACTGACGTCACTCAGCTCTTTGTTATTGTTTTTAGACAGCCATTTTAGTGAAACCGTGTCCCTAAATTCTATAAATCAGACTATAAACGTTCAACATTACACACGGTTTTGTGTGTTGGTATGTTATATATCCGGCTGACAGATTTTGTAAATATTATACCTAAATGCATAGCATCAATATTGTCAGTCAATGGACTTTGGTAAGAATTAATTAAGCCCTGGAGGTATGAAAATAACAACAAAGAGCCGAATGACGTCAGAACAATGCATCATACAATTCCAATCACCAGATTACCTCTCATTATTTGTGTTTCATTGATTGATACGGCGGCAGAACTAGTCCAAAATTGATATATATATATATATATATATATATATATATATATATATATATATATATATATATATATATATATATTATGAGTGTTGGTGGGTACTTGTAGGTACGAAAGTGCTCGATAATGGTGGTTAGAGCTAATATATAATGTAAATTTTCACTCACATTTTTGCCGAGACGACTCGTCTCGGCAAAAAATGTGAGTTAAAATTTACATTATATATATATAATATATAATATATATATATATATATATATATATATATATATATATATATATATATATATATATACATATATACAATATTTCAAGTCTGATTATGATCAACTTCTACACTATTGTTTCGAGCATTCGCTCTCATCAGGAAGTGAAAGTGATTGTAGATTGTTGCGTTTGGCGTACTTCCTGATGAGACGGAATGCTCGAAACAATAGTGTAGAAGTTGATCATAATTATACTTGAAATATTTTATAAATACTCGCAGCTCCTTTTATCAAAAGGTTGAGCTCTATTATTTCATTGACTTTGTTTTTATTATATATATAAATATACATATAAGGTATGTAATTCCTACCTTCAGGGTTCCAGCTGGCGAGGTTTTTAGGAGCAGATCATTGAAGGCGAGCTCAATACCAGTGTGGCTGGCAAAGGACGCGCCAGCCCTGAACCGTACGTCATCCACTTCCTGGATAAATTCGTCCATATTGTCAGTTAGGGGAGTTCTCTTTTCCTGGCCATCACTGTCAAATAAATAAATAAATATATACATCAATAAATAAATAAATAAATAAATAAATAAATAAATAAATAAATAAATAAATAAATAACATTCCTTGGGGAAAATTTTCTATAGAGTCTATTTCCAAGGGAAGACTGGAATAATTCAGGTGTTAGCCGCAGTGCAGCGCCAACAATTGAGCTAGGACGAGGTGACTTGCTGAAGGCCACACAGCACAGCGGCGGATGATCGAACTCGATTCCTTTTTGGGTACGAAGCAGAGACCGTACCACTCAGCCACGCTGCCATAATAGAGATTTACTAATGTCCAAATATGAATACGTTTACAATCTTAAATGTGTTCATTTTGAATTCCCTTTAGTTATAGACCGTCATAACAATGTAAAACAAAATATGTAAACAAAGAGCAATTATTGTCCTGGTTTTGCAGATATTATTATCAATTAGATAGGAATTGGAAGAAAAATAATATTATAGGTTTTCTGTAACCTCTCCCCTCTGTGACCTCTCCCTACCACTTTCCGAGAACCCCCTGTCTCAAAACGGCATCATATTATTGAATTATTTTCAATTTCATTGTATTGGAGGTGTGGGTCCAGGAGAAGGAAGAACCTTGTCTGGACGCCGGTTTGGATCATTCTTGGTCTGGCTACTCATCTTCAGCTGTTCCAGCAGGATCTGATCTAGGCTGGTATCTCCTTCAGGGTCATGGCAGCGCACAATGGCAACGTGGTGATCCTTCTCAGGCAGCCCCAGAGACCAGCGATCACATCGTCCTCCAATACCCAGTCACTAAACTTGAAGATGGCTACGAAACCGTCCTTAGGGCGGAGGAAGACTTTAGAAGCAGGGTTGACGAAATAAATTTGGAGGTGTAGCCATACGCTACTACTACTTCTACTACTACTACTACTACTACTACTACTACTACTACTACTACTACTACTACTACTACTACTACTACTACTACTACTACTACTACTACTAATACTACTACTATTGAAATGAATCCTGAATCGGGCCTTAAAAATATCAATACATAACTGAAACGATGCGATATAATATGCATAGGACACACGTTATAAGTAAACCAGAGGACGGTATCACACAAGGACAGCCCTGCAACGGGATCCATCAGGAAAGAGGTTGTGGTTAAAGGAAGGCCAAGGTTAACCCGTAGGAGTTACCTTCTGGTAGAGCTGGAGAGGTTGTCTGTGATGCTCTGGCAGGAGATGGAAAGACTGGCCAACGACAGAAAAAAAAAACACTCGCACACACACACACACACACACACACACACACACACACACACACACAACTTGAAACTTTGTATAGCGTCATATCCACTAAATGAACTCAAAGTGCTTTACAAAGGGTCCCCGACCAACAGCAACACGTAACATTTAGAACGAGATATGACGCAAGTTAGACGATATTTCAATAATTGTCTGACAAGATGCAACGCTGTTAACGGCCAGGTACTCATTTTACACCTGAGTACGGTAACAGAATGTGAGTGAAGAGCCTTATCCAAGGACTCAACTAATGCGCCGAGCGAGGATCGAACCCATGACCTTCGAATCCGAAAGCGAGTGTCATAGCACTAGACCATAACAAGAGCCGCACATAGGAGGATGGGCACGTGTCTGGTGGTCCATACCCACTGTGGGATGAGGACTGAAGACTCGTCCAGTATAAGACCGTAGCCTTTGTCAACCCGTAGCCTGACAATGACCAGAAATGTGACCCATCGTCTCAAAACGGTGTTATGTCGGAATGAACCACATGCTTAAATCCAAATACAATGTTAAACTGGTCAAAAATATAAATTGTTGGCATTAACACCCTAAAATATGGTATCCATTCTGCTCAATAAAACCTACAAACTCAACACAAGTCTGATATTTCTGGTTATAAATTCAATTTTCAACATCTTAACCATCCCGAATTAATACCTTTTTGAGGCGAAGGGTTACACATTTACCTGTATTCACATGGCAATTTAAATTTTAAACAAATGAAAGGATAAATAACAAAATAAACAAACACAAACATAAATGAATAACTAAATAAATAATTAAATAAATAAATAAGTAATAAATTAACTGAATCAAATTGATTTAAGAAATTGCAAAGCGCTTTGGGCAGATTTGGTGGATATTGCGCTATAGATAGAATGAAATTGACGTCACTCTGGTCTTTGTTATTGTTTTCGCCATTCACGTTAATGAGTAATTCTCACTTAACTGTATTAACCAGACTATAAAAGTCCATGGTTACACATAGTTTTGTGTATTGGCCCGTGTTATACTTCCGGATGGCAGTATTGTGCGCTTCTTAGTTAAGCGTATACTATCTTTATAAAATCCCAAATTATGCTGAAGTCAGCATCTATTTACCTGACAACAATTAGCGATGCAAAGAGAGTGGAAGTTGGGGAAGCACTTTTCGTGATGGCAAAGTTTTTGATCAAAGACAAGAGGTTGTTGAATTCGGGTGTCGTGAGGCCTGAAGAACCGTCGATGACAAACGTCACATCCGCCTGTCTTCTGCCTGAAATATGAAAATTTGTAAAAACGATTTTAGAGTTATGAAATTTTTAATTCGAGTATTTGATTGGGTGGATGTAGTGACGGCCCTAAGCTTTTTGTTATTGTTTAAAGACCCGAAATGGATGGAACGAAATGATTTGGAATGTGCGATGGATGATGATGATGATAATAATGATGATGATGATGATGATGATGATGATGATGATGTTGACGACGACGACGACGACGATGATGACGATGATGATGATGATGATGATGATGATGATGATGATGATGATGATGACGATGATGATGACGACGACAATGGTGATCGTGGTGGTGGTCGTGAAGGTTGTATGGGTGGTGATTATTGCGGTGGTTTTGGTGGTGGTGCTGGTGGTGGTTGTGTTGGTGGTGGTGGTGGTGATGGTGCTGGTGGTGCTGGTGGTGGTGCTGGTGGTTGTGTTGGTGGGGGTAGTGATGGTGGTGGTGAAGGTTGTATTGGTGGGGGCAGTGATGGTGGTGGTGAAGGTTGTATTGGTGGGGGTAGTGATGGTGGTGGTGAAGGTTGTATTGGTGGGGTAGTGATGGTGGTGGTGAAGGTTGTATTGGTGGGGGTAGTGATGGTGGTGGTGAAGGTTGTATTGGTGGGGTAGTGATGGTGGTGGTGAAGGTTGTATTGGTGGGGGTAGTGATGGTGGTGGTGAAGGTTGTATTGGTGAAGGTAGTGATGGTGGTGGTGAAGGTTGTATTGGTGGGGGTAGTGATGGTGGTGGTGAAGGTTGTATTGGTGGGGTAGTGGTGGTGGTGGTGAAGGTTGTATTGGTGGGGGTAGTGGTGGTGGTGGTGAATGTTGTATTGGTGGTGGTGTTGAAATGGGGGGGGGGGGGGGGGGTTATGAAGGTTGTATTGGTGGTGATTATTGCGATGATGGTGGTGAAGGTTGTCTGGAGGTGATCATTGTGGTGGTGGTAGTGGTGGTGAAGGTGAAGTCTTTTTTAGTGGTGATTATTGCGATGATGGTGGTGGTGGTGGTTGTCGTGAAAGTGAAGGTTGTATTAGTGGTGATTAATGCGATGGTGGTTGTAATGGTATTTCATGTTTGTGATGTTAGTTATGACCAATACTCACAGTTTTGTGCGTGGGTTCCCCACACAGCACACGTCAGGGCAATAACTGCCCACAACCACCGGCCCATTTTCCCAGGGAGACTGTAAACCTCAAAGGCTGTTGAAGTCGAAAATTAGACCATGAGTTGAAGAAAGGAATAACAGCAAAAAATGAAGTGAATAGGAAAGTTCCAGAAGACAGTAGAGAATAAATATTTCGCGGGGCCGATTAGAGCTCGAACCCATGACCTTACTGGTACGATAACTCCGCCTGGCCGGGGAGATCGTGACTCTTCCGTATGAGCTATCCACGATCCCCCCCCCCCCCCCCCCCAAAAAAAAAAAAAAAAAAAGAAAAAAAAAAGAAAAAAATTCGCTTTTAACCTTACTCTTTTATAAGAGCTTTCTCTCCCAGACATCTTGAGGTCACGAGTTCAACACACACACAAACACCCCATAGTTAGTTGGCCAGCATTTAAACTTAATAGGGAATGAGATTAGCGGAAGAGTAGCGTCCCTTGATTGGAGTTCACCCATAGTTTGTGACGTCACAGGCGGAAAAGTTATTAGAGAAGGAACGTCATGTTGGTTGTGCGCATGCGTCTCTCGTCCTCGCGGAGGACGAGAGACGCATGCGCACAACCAACATGACGTTCTCTCTCTAATAACTTTTCCGCCTGTGACGTCACAGACTATGGGTGACGTCCAATCAAGGGACGCTACTCTTCCGCTACATTCCCTATAGCCAATATTCTCAACACAAACATGTAACATAGAAACAATTGCGACATTGAGTATGCTCCGGTATTTGGTGTGAATGTGTCAATTAAGAAAGGAAGTGGGCCCCGGTAGCTCAGTTGATAGAACACTCGCTTCACAACCAAAGTGGCCGAGATCAATCCCAGATGCATTCAATATTTTTTTTCTTCTAACCCCCTGTCCACCCAGATCATGGTGATTGTGTAGCTGGGTCTCTTAGATCTGGCGGAAAGTACTTTGCGATAAACAAGCGTTCTATCCAACGGGTAGCAATTAATTGTTATTGCACGTTTCACGCTATAGAAACTGGGGTAGACTCTGGGTCCATGGACCATATGGATCTGAAAAAAACTTTAAAAAATAACTCAAAAACATTGAGCTTTTTAAATAGAACAATATCCACTTAACGTGCTCAAAGCGCTTTACAATGAGTCTCAAGCCAACAGCAATAATTCAAATGTAGGACAAGACATGACGCCTATTAGGCAATATTACATTTTATTTTCGACAAAGAGAACGCTGTTAATGGCCAGGTACCCATTTTATTTTTTACCTGATTACGGTGAGAAATAGACAATAGCAATTGCTTGTTACCCATTGGGCAGTACATTCGTCTATAGCAAAGTACTTTTTTTTAGATCTAACAGATCCAGCTACTCAAACACTGCTGGTGGACAGGGGAGGGGGTACAGAAAAAAACACCCGCTATCGTTCTCGGTCCTTTGCTAGTGAAGGGAGTTGTGTTGATTCTTAGGGAATTTATATGGGGCTTGAGCTAAGTTGTCTCGTCCTACATGTTAGATTATGCTGTTGACCAGGGACCCCTTGTAAAGCGCTTTGAGCACATTTAGTGGATATTGCGCTATATAAAGCTCACTTTTTTCTTTTCTTTCTAAGATGGTTCTTATTGACCACGTCATTCACTGTGAGACACTCATGACCATCCGGTAGGGCATTTGTGAGTAATTTGCTTATACCCATGTCATTAATAGGTACAATGTAACCGATCGTCTATAAACGGTATAGACCATCACCATCTCAAGATAATAATGGTATAAACACTTAGATAACCACGCCTCTCGGACAGTCGTCATACTGTAAACATCAGCAGTGATTGGTAAATATAGCGGAGAGTGGACGATTTCATTCACGTTATTGTTTATAAACAAAGAATTAAGTTTGTCCGAGCACGTTTTAAGGAGTGTCACAAATTCTATCTTTTGATTGGTCAAAAATCCACTGGTTAACACCGTTTCCAGACGATATGCCACATGTTTTCACACCCAATTTGCCGCCTAACCGCCCCCCCCCCCCCCCCCCCCCCCCCGATCCCCACGATTTCAACCAGTCCGTGACTTTCAGCGTTGACGTAACTCGTCCATTACTAAATATAGCCTCCCCTACTTCATTCACGCTTCAACGGTTTAAACCTCCCTTCTAAATCTACGTTCCAGCAATGTCGCCTTCGGACGGAAGGCCCAGGGTCGGAGTGCTACTCTGGAGTGGTGCATAGATAGAACGAAGTTGACGTCACTCAGATCTTTGTTTTTGAATAATTCTCACTACACTGTCTTAGCCAGACTATAAACATTAAGGGTTACACACAGTTTTGTGTGTTGGTCCGTTAAAATTCCGGATGGCAATGTTGTGAGTTTCTTAGCCACGCGCATACTATCTATAGATAGAACGAAGTTGTCGTCACTCGGATCTTTGTTATTTTTTCTTTGCCATCCACGTTTATGAGTAATTCTCACTAAACTGTATTAACCAGACTACAAACGTTTTGTGTGTTGGTCAGTTATATTTCCGGCGGATGGCAATGTTGTGAGTTTCTTAGCTAAACGCACACTATCTTATTGCCATTCGGAAATATAACGATCCATAAAATGAATACCTGGCTGTTAACAGCGTTGTCTCTGTCGGAAAAAATGCAATATCGCCTAACAGTCATGATGACTCATTTTATATGTTACGTGTTGCTGTTGGTCAGGGACCCCTTGTAAAGCGCCTTGAGCATGTTTAGTGGATAGTGCTCTATATAAATGCTCTTGTTTAAATTTTTTTTTGTAATTAGAACAGCCGATAGAGTGTTATGATATCCAGACACGGTGTGTAGATAGTATGCGCTTGGCTAAGAATCTCACAACACTGCCATCCGGAAGTATAACGGACCAACACACAAAACTATGTGTAACCTTAAACGTTTATAGTCTATTTGATATAGTTTAGTGAGTATTACTCATAAAATCGGATGGCAAAGAAAACCAATAATAAAGTCCGGAGTGCGTCAACTTCGATATATCTATAATCTCACATTTCGTGTCTTGTTAACTTCGGCTTCACGTTCACAAATATATGTATATTACCGTCTTTCGACTATGGGCCACATATTCATCGATAAGGATAAAAACCATCTTGTCAACAACAACAACAACAACAACAACAACAACAACAAAATACACAACCAACAACAACAACAACAATAACAACAAAAACAATGACTACAACAACAATGACAACAATAATGACAACATTGAACAACAATCCCATTATCACATATAATAATCTCATTTGTCAGTCGTGTTTCATTCATCCTGTTTTGTTGATAAAGGAACAACCCGAAACGTCAGCATTTTCTGTTTTCATTGATTAAATTGAAGCTTACATTCAATTTCACATTGTTATTTATTTCTTCGAGCTTCGAGCAGCAACATTTACATTATCTATTCTTCAAAGTGAAGAAGAATTCAAAGTAAAGACCCGAACAAGTGTGTGTATGAAAGGTGCCAGACAAAGCAAGAAAGAAAGATACAAGAACAAAACCATCCCAAAAATCAGTCTACCTCGACTGGGGATCGAACTCCAAACCTTCTGATTACCCGTCAGACTCAAATGGAGCAATTCAAATCTTTTTGTCCTCGTCCTCTCGTGTTAAATGTAGGTGTTGTTTGATGCAAGCGTCGTGTTCAATGTATGTGTTGTTTGATGCAAGCGATAGTTCAATGTGTGTGTTGTTTGATGCAAGCGAGGGTTCAATGTATGTGTTGTTTGATGCTAGCGAGGGTTCAATGTATGTGTTGTTTGATGCAAGCGATGGTTCAATGTATGTGTTGTTTGATGCAAGCGAGAGTTCAATGTATGTGTTGTTTGATGCAGCGATGGTTCAATGTATTTGTTGTTTGATGCAAGCGATGGTTCAATGTATGTGTTGTTTGATGCAAGCGTGGGTTCAATGTATGTGTTGTTTGATGCAAGCGTGGGTTCAATGTATGTGTTGTTTGATGCAAGCGTGGGTTCAATGTATGTGTTGTTTGATGCAAGCGTGGGTTCAATGTATGTGTTGTTTGATGCAAGCGATGGTTCAACGTATGTGTTGTTTGATGCAAGCGATGGTTCAATGCATGTGTTGTATGATGCAAACGTCGTGTTCAATGTATGTGTTGTTTGATGCAAGCGCAGGGTTCAATGTATGTGTTGTTTGATGCAAGCGATGGTTCAATGCATGTGTTGTTTGATGCAAGCGTCGTGTTCAATGTATGTGTTGTTTGATGCAAGCGTCGTGTTCAATGTATGTGTTGTTTGATGCAAGCGTCGTGTTCAATGTATGTGTTGTTTGGTGCAAGCGAGGGTTCAATGTATGTGTTGTTTGATGCAAGCGTGTGTTCAATGTATGTGTTGTTTGATGCAAGCGAGGGTTCAATGTATGTGTTGTTTGATGCAAGCGTCGTGTTCAATGTATGTGTTGTTTGATGCAAGCGAGAGTTCAATGTATGTGTTGTTTGATGCAAGCGAGTGTTCAATGTATGTGTTGTTTGATGCAAGCGTGGGTTCAATTTATGTGTTGTTTGATACAAGCGTGTGTTCAATGTATGTGTTGTTTGATGCAAGCAAGGGTTCAATGTATGTGTTGTTTGATGCAAGCGTGGGTTCAATGTGTGTGTTGTTTGATGCAAGCGTGTGTTCAATGTATGTGTTGTTTGATGCAAGCGAGGGTTCAATGTATGTGTTGTTTGATGCAAGCGTGGGTTCAATGTATGTGTTGTTTGATGCAAGCGATGGTTCAATGTATGTGTTGTTTGATGCAAGCGATGGTTCAATGTATGTGTTGTTTGATGCAAGCGATGGTTCAATGTATGTGTTGTTTGATGCAAGCGATAGTTCAATGTGTGTGTTGTTTGATGCAAGCGATGGTTCAATGTGTGTGTTGTTTGATGCAAGCGATAGTTCAATGTGTGTGTTGTTTGATGCAAGCGATGGTTCAATGTATGTGTTGTTTGATGCAAGCGATGGTTCAATGTATTTGTTGTTTGATGCAAGCGAGGGTTCAACGTATGTGTTGTTTGATGCAAGCGTCGTGTTCAATGTATGTGTTGTTTGATGCAAGCGATGGTTCAATGTAGGTGTTGTTTGATGCAAGCGTCGTGTTCAATGTGTGTGTTGTTTGATGCAAGCGATGGTTCAATGTGTGTGTTGTTTGATGCAAGCGAGGGTTCAATGTATGTGTTGTTTGATGCAAGCGATGGTTCAATGTATGTGTTGTTTGATGCAAGC
>NC_088367.1:52721735-52726735 GCF_034508935.2 Berghia stephanieae
GATCTATCCAGGACAGAACTCATCGCCGCAATCGTGTACGGTCGCCAGCCGATCCGGGAGCAAGCTTTATTATTCTCTGCGCTTTCTGGCTCTTCACCACAACGGGTTCATATGTCGGACAGGTGTCACGTCCCCACTGATGTAGTGAGCGTACGTAATGCGGGTTCTCGACCGAAGTCGATTGGCTGCTGCCACACAATGTCTCCTCTTGCTGGTGGAAAATCCTGGCAATCTTTTCCACAGTGTCGAGGAGTCGATGTCCTCGTCCCCACAAGGGACTGAGTTCGTCCAAACCGACATCCATCTCGTATTATAGATAGTATGCGTTTGGCTAAAATATCACAAGAATACCATCTGGAAGTATAACTGACCAACACAAAATAATAAAAATAATATCATATAATAATAATAATAATAATAATAATAATAATAATAATAATAATAATAATAATAATAATAATAATAATGATAATAATAATAATAATAAACGACGATACTTTTCACAGTTTAATACAAATTCATAGCAGTAAATGTCTGCGTTCCACCCACAACTTCCATCTCCAAACCTCGACAACATCTCCCAATGTCTTCGTTCCCCATTATCCAGATCCTCGTATCAAACACAAGGCTCAAGGGACACTACTCAGTTAATCATAGACAGAGTTAAACAAAATTGAGTGAAACTTGAGTTGTCTCCTTACTTTGAATGAGTTTTTAACACACTCGTTGATCTCAGGCCGGGTAGCGAGGTTTATAGCTGATGTGTATCGGCTTGTTGCTGTTTGCTTGAAAGGGGTTGGCTACAGGTTTATATGTGTTCATATTTAGACACCACTTAAGAATGATTGTTATAATATCTAAAAATGACACTCTTTCTTCTTCCGTTGCTAGGCTCATTAAAATAGGGTTTTTTTTTCTTTTAATTTCAAAGTAGTAGTAGCATATGGCTATCTCTCCACAATGGAAGTCTCCAGTCAGTCTTTAAAATCGTCACCTCAGTTGAGGACAGCCTCGAAACCTCCTGCCAATCTCGTCACAGGTCAGGGTAGGATTATGTGGTCTGCTGTCTCTGACGTTCCCTGACAGTGGGGACAGTCGGCTGACTCCCTCAGACACCATCGATGCATGTTTGCAGCAGTCCTACCGTGGCCTGTCAGTGGTCGGTGCACTGTTTAATTTTGCCATTCCTGAATTCTGGCAAAATTTCCGTTGGGTCTTTGATTAGCCCACTTCCCTGTGGCATGATAGTTGTCCAATATTTCCTCCAGGCTTCCCCAATATAGAAGTTGTTTTTTTTCCAATTCTGAGTGGCAGAATTCAAAACTGATAACACGACGTCATCTCCGTTCTGACCTTTTGAGGAAATCGGTTAAAGGGATTTTAAAATTCCGTGTCGATACCAGGGAGAAAAGTCAACAAAATTGAAAAAGGAATTTTAGAAGAGCCAGAACTGTGAATAAGCTGATTCACACTCATGTTAACGTAATTGGTTGAGGCCAAGGCGAACGTGAATCTATTCATTCTAATCTTGTTATTGGTTGCCATTAAATATAACATACAGCACACAACACCGATATGTGTAAAGGGGAAGGGAAGTGGTAGTTAATTTTATGCGTGTGTGTGTGTGGGGGGGGGGGGGGTTAGGGCGAGGGAAGGGGGGGAGAAGAGAATCAAAGCGTCACACATTATTATCCCTTGTTGCCAACAGTTATCATATCATGGTGTATGCAATCGACGATTTAACCAATGATGAAATGATTAGACTGGAGGACAGGTAGGGGTATACAAAGGACGATGTATACACATATCTACAACGCTCCATTGCCTCGAATTACTTTAAAAAATAGCTGCCGTCAATACAGATATAATCAATGAATCACTGATCCAAACGACCGGGGGCATACAACAGGCTGAATTATTTTCGAGAGAAAAATTAGTTCCATGGAGGAAAAATAACAAAGAATGACTTTTTAAACATACAAATTCGAGTACGGAATTGGGTAAACCATGTTTTTGAGAAAAGTTTACACGAATGTATTAGCGAAGAGTCAGCATTATTTTTAGCAAAATTGAGGACACCCAGTAGTGGTATTATTATTAATATTATTATTATTATTATTATTATTATTATTATATTATTATTATTATTAGTAGTAGTAGTAGTAGTAGTAGTAGTAGTAGTAGTATAGTAGTAGTAGTAGTAGTAGTAGTAGTAGTAGTAGTAGTAGTAGTAGTAGTGTAGTAGTAGTAGTAGTAGTAGTATAGTAGTGTAGTAGTAGTAGTGTAGTAGTGGTAGTAGTAGAAATAGTAGTAGTTTAGTAGTAGTAGTAGTAATGTAGGTGAGTAGTAGTAGTAGTAGTAGTAGTAGTAGTAGTAGTAGTAGTAGTAGTAGTGGGTAGTAGTAGTAGTAGTAGTAGTAGTAGTAGTAGTAGTAGTAGTAGTAGTAGTAAGTATATAATAATAGTATATATAAGTAGTATAGTATTAGTAGTTAGTAGTTAGTAGTAGTAGTAGTTAGTAGTAGTAGTAGTAGTAGTAGAGTAGTAGTAGTAGTAGTAGTAGTAGTAGTAGTAGTAGTAGTAGTAGTAGTAGTGAGTAGTAGTATAAGTAGTAGTGGTAGTAGTAGTAGTAGGAGTAGTAGTAATATATTAGTATAGTATAGTTAGTATGATACTAGTAATAATAATATATATTAATAGTAGTAGTAGTAGTAATATATATATATAATATAGTAAGTAGTAGTAGTATAGTAGTAGTAGTAGTAGTAGTAGTAGTAGTAGTAGTAGTGTAGTAGTAGTAGATAGTAGTAGTAGTAGTAGTATGGGAGTATAGTAATATTAGTAGTAGTAGTAGTGTAAGTATGATATATAATAATATTAGTAATGGTTAGTAGTAGTAATATATAATAATAATAATAATAATAATAATAATAATAATAGTAGATATAGTATAGTAGTAGTAGTAGTAGTAGTAGTAGTAGTAGTAGTATAGTAGTAGTAGTATAGTAGTAGTAGTAGTAGTAGTAGTAGTAAGTAGTAGTAGTAGTAGTAGTAGTAGTAGTAGTAGTAGTAGTATAGTAGTGGTATATAGTAGTAGTAGTAGTAGTAGTTAGTAGGTAGTAGTAGTAGTAGTAGTAGTAGTAGTAGTAGTAGTAGTAGTAGTAGTAGTTAGTAGTAGTAGTATGTAGTAGTAGTAGTAGTAGTAGTAGTAGTAGTAGTAGTAGTAGTAGTAGTAGTAGTAGTAGTAGTAGTAGTGTAGTAGTAGTAGTAGTAGTAGTGTAGTAGTAGTAGTAGTATAGTAGTAGTAGTAGTAGTAGTATGAGTAGTAGTAGTAGTAGTAGTAGTAGTAGTAGTAGTAGTAGTAGTAGTAGTAGTAGTAGTATAGTAGTAGTAGTAGTAGTAGTAGTAGTAGTAGGTGTAGTAGTAGTAGTAGTAGTAGTAGTAGTAGTAGTAGTAGTAGTAGTAGATAGTAGTAGTAGTAGTAGTAGTAGTAGTAGTAGTAGTAGTAGTAGTAGTAGTAGTAGTAGTAGTAGTTAGTAGTAGTAGTAGTAGTAGTAGTAGTAGTAGTAGTAGTAGTAGTAGTAGTAGTAGTAGTAGTAGTAGTAGTAGTAGTGGTAGTAGTAGTAGTAGACATATTATATATGGAAAGCTTTGTAACATCCAAAAAGAATTGTTGAACGTGTCCACAGAATTCATCAAAAATCAGAGGAGGAGGATATTATTTTACCTACTGTTGTTATGCCGATTCCGGACCGCTGGACAATTCGATTTGTCATATTTTTCAGCTAATAGGGAGGGGCATAGAAATGGACAATTTGAATTCGTTTTTTGAAGAGAGCATAGAAGGAAGGTATTTGTCAGAGGGGATGAGCTTCTTAGCCAATGGCATGCTGTCTCTAGGTAGTACGCCTTGTCTTTAAATGTCTTAACAATAATGTACCCAGCTGTATTTAAAATCTCATTTTCCTGTCCAAACATCAAGCCGCCTCTTAAGGTTTTCTATCTTATTTTAAAAGAAAAGTCAAGGATCTAAGTTTTCTTGAAGATTTTTTCCCTTTTTTGCTTCGTCTTTGTGAAATTCCTAATAAGGAAATGTTTGACTTTAAGCACGTTTGAAAAATTTTCCATAAAACCGAGTTGTTTTGATCTACCTTGCATGTTAGTAAATGAAGAGCTCTACAGTGACCTCCCCCCAGTGACCTCGAAGATTCAAAAGAGAAGACTGAGACTTGCGGGGCACTGCTGTAGACACAATGAGGAGATTGCAAGCAGTCTTGTTCTATGGGAACCACCTGAGCGAACCAGAAGCAGAGACAGGCAGAATAAAACCTACATTGACTGTCTGCTAGATGACACAGGAATGGACAACACCCGGGAGCTGCCTACGTTTATGGAGGACAGGAAAGAATGGCCAGAAGCAGAGGCAGGCAGAATAAAACCTACATTGACTGTCTGCTAGATGACACAGGAATGGACAACACCCGGGAGCTGCGTACGCTTATGGAGGACAGGACAGAATGGCGAAGACTTGTGGCTCATGTTGAGCGCCCCAAGGGGCGGCCTAAGTAAGTAAGTAAGTTAGTCAATGATGTTTTTGTCGTTCATCCAATTTTTGCTTTAAATATCTATAGAAATATGTTTGTTACATTTGCATAATGTTATGACATGAATGGAGAGGGTGATTATACAAATATTTTCTTCAAATTCGATTGACTGGATGATGAGAATGGCGATAGAAAAGGTGTCATAGAATGATGATGATGATGATGATGATGATGATGATGATGATGATGATGATGATGATAATAATATAATAATAATAATAAAAATAATAATATAATAATATAAATAATAATAATAATAATAATAATAATAATAATAATAATAATAATAATAATAATAATAATAATATAATAATAATATAATAATAATAATAATAATATAATAAATAATAATAATAATAATCAATAATAATAATACTAATAATATAATAATAATAAT
>NC_088367.1:52731735-52747412 GCF_034508935.2 Berghia stephanieae
TACAATTCAAGCACTGTCCATTTTTCACTCATTTTGAGTTGCTGATGTTTTACTATCTTTTGTAACGTTGATAAGAGTACGAACACGTTTTGTTTAACTGGTTGAAATATACAATTTTATTACCTTTTAAATAAATTAATATCGGCATTTTTAAATGTGGCACTTTGTTACAGTGCTATAATGTTTAAGATCTGACAACATTTTAATGACCATCAGTATAACAGACATAATGCATATTGACCGCCAACCTTGATCCCTATAGCTTTTTATAACATAGATTCCTTATTTTCAGAGGACCAACACAAATTCAAATTGTAAATATATTTTCCATCTATAGGACAGCCAGACTATCCCCAAATGTCCATGGGAGCCTCCAGGACCCAACATCTCTACATCCAATGAGAACAATAATTTAGAAAACTCACAATATCCAGGTAATTCACACAAGGGCCGGGCAATAGAAGTAAGCATGGATTGCTTTATTAAAACTTTTTTTTAAAAAGCATTATATATCGCTATATCCAATAAATGTTACGCAAAGCGCGTTATAGAGGTAAGTGTGTCGCTGCCCTATATTATGTCGACAGGCAAAATGTTTTCTCCGGAAGTGTGTAATTTGTCCTCCCAACATCTAAAGACTCAGCTCACAATTATTTGTTAGATGGACAGACGCGTCAGAATCCCTTCCCCTCCCCCCCCCACCCCCTCCGGGTCTAACTACACACAAGACAAGTACCGATTCCTTTGGTTTTGAAGCAAACGATGCGTATACATGAGTTATTGGATATTCTTGTCAGAAATCCTGCAATCTTTAACGGTTTCACACACTGTTATGAAGGCCTATCCAGGTCTCGAATTCTCTACCGCAGTCTTATGCAGTCATGGACCCATCCAACCGTCTCCACAACAAATGCAAGTAGGTGTCGTCGAACAAAGCGTGGAAAATTTAAGACAATGGCTGAGTTTAAACATTTAATTATTTTCCATTTTCTTTCATTCATTGAGTTGGAGGTGTGGGGACAGGAGAATGAAGAACCTTGTTTGAACGCCGGTTTGGATCATTCTTGGTCTGGCTACTCATCTTCTGCTGTTACAGCAGGATTGTATGTAGGCTGGTATCAGCTTCAGGTTCATGGCAGCGCACACGCTCCTGTACGACGGAAACGTGATGATCCTTCTCATTCCAAAGTAATCGACATATTAAATCCAGGCAAACCATGACCAAACCATCCAGCTATAGACCAATATCTCTACTTTTTGCGTTTACAAGCTCCTGGAAAGAATCGTACTAGAGCGAATCACCCCATATGTAAATCCCTGTATACCACCAGAACAAGCGGGCTTTAGACCACATTGAAGAACAAATCAACAGGTCCTTGCACTGATCTCATACATGGCGGCAAGGCTTCGAGAACAAAGAGAAAACTGGTGCAGACCTAATAGACTTATCTGCAGCGTACGTCACTGTTTGGACAGGCGGACTGATGTTAAAGCCTTCAAAAATTATTTCATTTAGAAAGACGCTTAAACTGTTGTCTATCATGACGGACACAAGACAATTTGATGTCATAATGGGAGAAACAAAAGCAAAACACGAAAACTTAAAAATGGGGTACCACAAGGTTCGGTTTTAGCACCAATGTTTAGATCTCTGACATGCCAAACTGCGAAGCACTCAAACTTGGATACGCCGATGACTGGGACTTAGTCTATCAATCAAAAAACTGGAAAGAGATTCAAGAAGTTCTAAGCAAAGACACCACCAACCTACAACAATACTTTGATAATAGGTGGCACCTAAAAATGAATCAGTATCTACAAACTTCCACTTGAATAATCGAGAGGCAACAAAAGAACTGAAGATCACAAATGGTAACTCAATACTACCCCAGAACCCAATCCTAAATACGTTGGCATTACATTGGACAGACTACTAAATTATAGCAAACACATTGACGGAACTGCAAATAAAATCGCAAAAAGAAACAGCTTGGTGAGAACAATTGCAATTATGACCTGGGGAGGCTAACCACAGGTATCGAGAACGTCTAGTTTGGCACTGTGCTATAGCGTTTGGAGAATACTGTGCCCCTGATTGGATGAAAGGCCAACATGTAAACCGCATTGACATCCAATTAAGAGAATCGATGAGAATCATAACATAGTGTCTCAAATCAACTCTAACTCAGTGGCTCCCAAAACTGAGAGGCATTGCACCACCAAATCTTAGACGACAAGACGCTAATCAGAGGATGGATGCAGGTATTGACGAAGCCACAGAAAACATTCCCATAAAAGTAATCATAAAGGGGGCACATTCAACAACAAGACAAAAGTCGAGAAGACTTTCCACCTAACAAAAATGGCAGACTTCACTTTGGACGAAAATAAGAGAGAATTGTGGAACAGAGAAACAACAAGAGGAGGAACAATCATAAAAGATCCAACTACAGAGTGGCTGCATACCATAACACCGGGAAATACTGGGTTTCTTCAAATCGCCTCTAAATGGGACATGGCAGAACTGCGTCATATATGTTCAGATGGAAACTTAGGAACAGTGATACCTGCCGGAATGTCAGGCAACCCCAGAGACCAGCGACCACATCATCCTCCCCTGTCCTGAGTAAGATATGATGCATACCAGTTTAGAGCAGTGCCTGATATGCGAAAGTAACTTGAGGTGGCTATGAAACCGTCCTTAGGGCGAGGAAGACTTTCAAAGCTGGGTTGACGAAATGAATTTGGAGGTGTAGCCATACACGACCACTACACTACTACTACTACTACTACTACTACTACTACTACTACTACACTACTACTACTACTACTACTACTACTACTACTACTACTACTACTACGACTACTACTACTACTACTACTACTACTACTACTACTTACTATACTACTACTACTATACTACTACTACTACTACTACTACTACTACTACTACTACTACTACTACTACTTACTAATAATAATATAATATACTACTATTTTCTTTCTTGCAATTTTCAACATTGAGATTATTTATTATATTCTTTGACATGAACATCCAAACGTCGAATAATTAATCGCGATCGACTATCAGTTTATTTGTTTGTTTTTTAGCCTAATGGGAAAATCTCAAATTGATGTATATCTGACAACAAGTTTTCCTGATTACTCCCGCTCAGTCTATCGTAAAGCTTATAAATGCAAAAAGTGATAGAAGCTAAATGCAAGAGCCGCCTAGGGTGGAAATTAGTTGTCGGACTTCTCATTTTGGTCTTGAGCAATTTATACCTGAAATCTCTCACAACTCTATTGATATTTTTCTCTTTCTCTCACTTTCTCTCTCTCTCTCTCTCTCTCTCTCTCTCTCTCTCTCTCTTTCTCTCTCTCTCTCTCCCTATATATATATATATATATATATATATATATATATATATATATATATATATATATATTCCTTTACATAAATAATTAATATTTTATTATGATTTGATTCAAGGTGAAAATGAACAGCGTGGATTGAATGATTTAAATCGCCCAAACTATTCTGAACAAAGGTCAAGGTTGAAGGTAAAGCAGTGATGCCGCTTTAATTGTGAATTACTACTTGAATATTTGTTTTAAAACCCAATCTGTATTTTAGACGCCTTAGTCATCCTTCTGACTGTATTGCACAAGTCCTCACACAAGTATTTTTATAGCTGATAATATTCTTTCACAAAATTTTATTAAGATGCATATTTTTCTCATTCTAACATCTAAATTGCACGTATAGGATTTATATACAATAATCGAATTATTACCATTTGTAAAGGAAAGTTTGAAAGTAAAGGATAGGTTGAATCAAAAAGTATATGACTCTGATTATAATAATAATAATAATAATAATAATAATAATAATAATAATAATAATAATAATAATAATAAATAATATAATAATATGATATAATAATAATAATAATAATAATAATAATAATAATAATAATAATAATAATAAGATGAATAATAATATAATAATAATAATAATAATAATAATAATAATAATATAATAATAATAATATAATATAATAATGGTATAGATTTATAGGGCGCCAAACGTCCCTTCTTCAGGAGGGCTCTGGGCGCATAACATAGATTAAGCCCTAACACAGTACACGAACAACGTTTATTATACACATAATCAAAAGAAAGCCGGTCGGAATAAGAATGTCTTCAATCGACGCTTGAATTCCTCTAGCGAAGACGAAGAACGTATCTCTAGTGGTAGTAAACTCCACAACCTTGGGCCAGAATGCTGAAAGGCGCGTTCACCAGCCTTCACTCGACAGCGGGATGTTTTCAATTTGAGGTCGTTCGTTGATCGAAGCGATCGCTGTGGGTTATACCGTCCAATGACATTTGAGAGATATGCTGGTGACGAGCCCTCCAAGCATTTGAAAACGATAGTTAAAGATTTATATTTAATCCGCTGGTCCACTGGCAGCCAATGCAGCTGCTGTAGTAATTCGGGAGCTGCAGTTTTCATGTCTTTCTGCAGTACAACGCGGGCTGCCATGTTCTGTATTTTCTGGATTTTATTTATTTTGTCCTTTGAGAGACCGACAAACAGTGCATTGCAGTAGTCCATATTCGGGAATATCAAAGATGTTACCAATTTGTTGCAAGTTTCCCTATTAATAAATGGTCTGATTGTTCTGATATTTCTTAGAATGCAGATAGTACTTGTTTTCACATTGTTCATATGTTTGTTCATAGAAGATCACTCTCTATGGTGATGCCGAGATTTTTTGCTGATGTTGTGAGTTGTATTTTGTCATTATCGTTGATTGTCAGTGCCAGTGTAAATGGATCTTTCTTATTATTGGAACTAGCAACGAATAAGGCTTCGGTCTTGTCGCCATTTAATTTTAATCTATATAATAATAATGCTGAAAACTTATATAGCGCTATAACTCCGAGACACCAGACTCTAAGCGCTTAAATTACAAATTACTTTGGCTGAAACATACTCATTCACACACACAAGACACACACACACACACATACACACCACACACAAACACAACACAAACCAAACCTATCTTGCTCTCATACCATCTACTAAAATCGAAACAAA
This sequence comes from Berghia stephanieae, assembly GCF_034508935.2. Classification (NCBI taxonomy): domain Eukaryota; kingdom Metazoa; phylum Mollusca; class Gastropoda; order Nudibranchia; family Aeolidiidae; genus Berghia; species Berghia stephanieae. The sequence continues at coordinate 52,736,846 of NC_088367.1, forward strand.
TATGTTTTAAGCGAACGTTTAAATAGACAAAGATTCTTTTCACGAATGCTCTGCGGTAAGGCGTTCCAAATAGAGGGTCCGAAATGAGAAAAGGATCTCATTCCAGCATTTTTCCGAATTCGGGGACAATAGTTTTGTGGAATCACTGCCGAACGTAAGGGGGTTTTGAATATCTTTCAATTAGTTCTGAAAGGTAGGAAGGGCAGTACCTTCAAGACAACGATACACTAAAACAAAGCTTTGAATTTATATTCTTTTCTCAACAGGCAGCCAATGCAGGTCATGAAGTAGAGGTCCGGCAAGTCGCACCTACGCTTCATAAATACTAGTCTGGCAGCGCTGTTTTGGACAATCTGAAGACGTTTAGATTGTATTGCGAACGCCAAACAACAGGCATTCATATCCAATTTCGATAGTACGAGGGACACAACAGGTGTTGGTCACATCCTCAGATATGAACCGTCTAATGGAAGCAATCTTTTTAGTTGGAAAGAGAGATCTAACCAATTATTAACCTGATGCTCCATCGACAGTCCAAGTCTAAGAATGTGCCAAGGTTTTTCACTTTGTCAACAATTTGAATAGAGGCATCCCCACTTCAAATCTGTTTCACTTTCCCCTTCCTGTTCCCACATACAGCACCTCCGTCTATCATCATTCGTTTCAGTCTGTTTCATTCATCCATTTCTTAACACTTTGGATACAATTTTACTATTGGCTGATACTTCTGTAAATTTCTCATATTGGAAACGCAGTACAATTTCGTATCATCAGGTATTGATGGTAAGACAGACCAAAACTTCTGATGATTTTAGACAGAGGGCCAACGTACAAAACAAAAAGAACGGGTCCAAGTACTGAACCTGGGGAACCCACAATCAAGAAAGATTTCCTCGTCTATATTCATCCACCGTAATAATCTGTTTACGATTAACAAATATGACCTAAACCAATCAAGCGCTGCACCAGACACGCCATAAGTAATTTCAAGACGTTTGAGAAGAAGATTGTGATCAATAGTATCAAAAGCAGACGATAGTCAAGCAAATTCAGCAAAGAACATGAACCATTGTCTATAACAGAGAGAGAATCATTAACAACCTAACAAGTGCGGTTCTATTTGCAGACATCCATCTCATCACATAGTTGATGCATTGTTCGTAAACTTTGAAACAATATCGGATTGCAAACACATGCTATAAATCTGGGTATCGTCAGCGTACATATAGTAAGCGAGAGAATGTTGCTCTAAGATTCTCACAACAGTGGAAGTGTAAAGTACAAAAAGGACTGGACCTAAAACGGATCCTTGAGGTACACCAAAACGAAGGTCACGCTCTGAAGAAGTTACTTCCCCAATTAAAATTGATTGAGTTCTTTGAGTAAGATATGATGCAAACCAGTTTAGAGCAGTGCCTGATATGCCGAAAGTAACTTGTAGCCTTTGAAGTAGTATGGCATAGTCGATGGTGTCAAAGGCCGCCGAAAGATCGAGAAGACTAAGGATAGTGGTTTATCCTTGATCAATAATTTGCAGCAAGTCATTTGTGACCTTTCTCAGGCAGAGTAAATGAATATTGTATCCGGCCATTTCTCGTGCTACCTGTGTAGCTTTTCTGGTTTCATATAGTGTTCGCACATTCCAGTTGACAATCCTTAAAACATTTTGTGGCGAGACGAAGTTTTACGGCAGATTTACTTCCAAAGTATGATTTTTACGTTGCTGCATCACATGCTCACTTGGTCCTATTCCGTTTGTACTTATGACGATCTGTGTTTCTGTTTTTGTATCGGCATTTCGTTTCTATCCAATGGAGTTGCTAGCCCTATGTGGAACTTAAAGCATTTCTGATTCAGTGGACTCAGAAGAAGCAGAAGAAGAAGAAGAAGAAGAAGAAGAAGAAGAAGAAGAAGAAGAAGAAGAAGAAGAAGAAGAGGACTGTGTATGAATTTTGATAACACAACTTCACCAAAAACCAATGTCCATGTTCATCTTTTCGTTGCTGCTTCATTTGATGAATTAGATTGATTTTAAACTTTACCATAACTAAACATTCTACCTATTGATCGAAGTCAATAGTAAAATTAATCAATTCGTATCTTAAATGATCCTAATGTTCGAATTCTAATTCAGCTAATAAGTTATAAATTAGTCTCAGACTTTAACCTTTCATTGATTAACACATCCATTATAAATAGTTATATTATTTTCTCCCTATGTTTGCATTCTCTAAAGATAGAGGCGCTGGACAAAACTGTGAAAGATTTACAAGAGGAACTAAGAAAGACCAAGGAGGGAGCAAAAGTTCATGAAGAAAAAATTGGTAAGGCTCTCATTCTATTTTATTTAGCTTACAAGTTATTAGTTCGACCACAGATTGAATGCGCATTTACAGAGTTAAAGATCACTGCTGAATTTTCACCTTAATGTTATTGTTTATGTCATAATCCCCATGGGTGAAGATGGACAATAAAGGACGATTCAAATTCAGAAGATACATTTATCTCCTCAGGAAACACGCAAGCAAGATTGGATTCAATCTTGAAAATGGGGATTTTCTGGTTTATCATCCTTGCCGCCATTTTTGTCCAATGGAATGTTTACGGTAAGACTGATACTTGTTTGCAATTCAGTAAAAAAAGGACTCAACCCTTCTTAATGAATTAAAAACTTAACCCTCTCCTTACCAGCCATTTTCAGAATTTTCCTCAAAACTTCACACCAACCCAATGGAAAAGCAGACATTTCTTACTCAAACAGAAAAGCAACAAGTACATTCTATACATAATATTGTTCGACAATATGAGACCTGTTACAGAATGCCAAGTCTTTATAGCTATACCAAAAATAAATAAATCTGGATGAGAAAAGAGACGATTCCATCATAACAAATGTGACGATTGTCCAACTGCTTGTAAGGAAAGGGTTAAACTGTTAGCTGGAATACATCTATAACAATTGAAATCTGTTTTCAGGACGTGTATATGTTAATGTTCTTTCATGCTTTTCCAAAGAACTGATGCAATATGGGTAAAAGAGTCTTGTTCCATAGAATGTTGTTTTTACCCAATAGTATATCTACAATTTACAATGTTTCAACATCGATATCATTTTGAAGTTGTGTCAGTAAAGCAGTATTAGAGTATATATATACATATATATATATATATATATATATATATATATATTTATATATTGTGTGTATGTGTATGTGTGAAAGTAAATAATATTATTTTACAAGCAAGGTACAAAGAGTACTGGACATATTGCTAGCAACAAAGGAGCACATTTTTATCGAGATATTTACCATGATATAGTAGTCTACAATATGTCTCAGGCCCACGTGGCTACCATCGCACATGAGTAATTTTTAAAAATTGTGTTTGTCGCTGGTTTCTGAAGTGATTCCCGAAATTCAAAGTTGATTAATACGTGTTTCCGCCAATGGAGACAGAAGAGAGAGAGAGAGAGAGAGAGAGAGAGAGAGAGAGAGAGAGAGGTCGGGAAAGCCAATATATTGTCTTGGAGTGGAAATATGTGAATAGTTTTGCTGGCACTATAGTCAAATAAAGCGATTGATGGACTTTTATGGAAATGAAAAATAAATACCAGCGATAAGACCTTGAGACAAAGATTGGTATAATTTACATGTTACTTGTATATTTCCAAAACCACGAGTCTCAAACTTAATTAAGGAAATGTCTTGAATTTCACGTGGCTTAAAGGAATTTGCAAACATGTTTTGTTGCAACTACAATGTTTAACTTTCAACTTTATGTGTGTGCAGGTTGGATCAATAGGTCTGATACAACGGATTTGATCCCCCCACCTTTGACAGAGGAGTTTGTAAACAAAAAGGTAATTTTGATCTAAATTACATAACAGTTTATTATGGGCATAATTTTTTGAAGAATTAGCTGCTACTCAGGAGGCATATTTATAGCGCACATTACTGACACGATGAAAAGAAAGAATCTAAATAATATGATAAACATTCTCTCCCATCAATAAAATATGATGTCTGCTCTGACTATCTTCCATATACATTATAGCCAACAAAACAGACACCTATACTTGCTTTGTTTTTTGGCCTGAATTGTGTTGTATACTGGGTATTTCTTTGCATTCGTTAGTCTGATAATGTGTGTATATGTATGTGCGTGTAATTTTCTGTGTGAGTTAGGCTGTAAATTGAGTTCACCAATTTACTTTCCGGTGCTTGTCCGACTCATCACCCAATTCACAGAAAAAGGAAGACAAACTCATGTGATACGTTTTTGAATCCAATGACTTTAATTTCGTCAACATCCGGTGTATCATCAATGCAATGAGGTTTGGGGAAATGGCGGTATAAAAAGTGGTCAATTTTTCCTACTGTGTGCTCTTATTTGGATTCAAAAGTTATGCTATATACACTTTTATGTGTAAAAGTGTTAGATTCAAGATTTTTAAAATTCAAAACTTAACATGTAGACATTTTCTCGGAGAGCACTTTTCATGATGAAAACTTATTAACCATGTACTTGACGACTGTTTCAGTGAATCCATACTTTACTGCAAAACATTTGTAATATAAAGATCTGCTACTGTCCAGATGATTGTATGTACATTTTCAAAAATTGTTGATGAAAAGATCAAATATTGCACATATCGTATTTTATAAAATTATGACAGCAAATTGGTCTTGATCCAATTTCATGTGGGGCTCACAATAACACTTTTCATTTCAAACTTTAAAAAAAAAAATCATCCAGTGCCTTAGCAACCCCTTGCGTCTATTTACAGGCAATTTTTAGACCAATTATGTATCAGTTTTGGCTTTTTGAGATTTCAGTAAATCTGATTATTGAGTTTGTTGTCACGTATTTCTAATATTTCAATTTCTGAAGATGATTTGTGTTTGCTACGGTATCGAAGGCTTTTGAGAAATCGGGTGCTACCAAATATATTTGTTTTCTTTCCTTTAACGCTCTCAGTTCAGTTATTGTGCACGTTAGGATTGAATTCTCGTTTGCTGATCACATACTCCTTTATGTTTGTCAGAGAAGTGTTACTCTAAAGTAAAAATTAACAAGTGTAAATGGAGTTGGTTTTATTTTTTCTCTAGAATTTTACTAAAAGTGTTTGTTTTTCATTACGGCGCTATATCACTTATTATAAATAGCGCAAAATTGTTTTCAACCGATAAAAACATATCTCCCTGGAATGGATTTGTAATTTTGACACCAAACTGTCAAAACATTGTTCAACTGGAACGTGACTTGATTAACGAATGGAATAACATTAGACAAAATGTTCCCAGAATGTCATCATAAACTTGAAACGTGAATTCTAGCAGGTCGTAGCTCTATGGTAAAACCACATCAGGCATTGAACCGCATGACTAGTCTTTTTCAACTGATTTACTGCCTCTCCATATCTTAAGATGACCCATTATTTAGATTCGCATATGTGAATGACAATTTCGATAATGTCATTCATAGTACGTCTTCATAAAAATTAAAATGTGAATTGTTTACGTTGAAGCACACAGCTAGACCACGGCATTAGGCAAATTAAAGGCAGTGTTATCCAAGCAAAGTTTACTTTATTATAACTTATATTATTATTCCAGATGTGTCCTTACCAACATTATTATAGAATCAAATGTGTTTTTAAACATTTTAAGAAAGAATTGACCCAAGTACAAAAACCCAGAAAATCAAATAAAATATTTTGTGTTCAAAGTATAGGTCAAACTTAGAAGTTTAGTATTAACCACATTTGATCTATGACCATCGTTTAATTTTATTCACTTTTTTAATAGATCAGGGAGAGCAGCAAAGAACTCAAAGACCTTTTAAGAGAGAGGTTCATTCAAGAAATGGAAAGAATTGAGAAGAAAATGGACGTTCATGTAGGGGAAAATGGTAGGTATTCACAGTTAATGATAAAAACATGAGATTCTACATCTGCAAACCTCCATTTATATAACCCCATCACCCACTACCGCACACAAACCCACACACCCACCCCCACCCCACACACACAACACACACACACTTACACACTAATATATATATATATATATATATACATATATATATATATATATATATATATATATATATGTATATATATATATATATATATATATAAATATATATATATATATATATATATATATATATATATATATATATATATATATATATATATATATATATATAAGAGTATGAAAGCTAAAAATTATCATGATGGTTAGAATGGTCATGGATAGGGCCAGTGTGGGGGCTCTTGGTCATGTCCTATTATTGAAATTAATTTCCAGCTAGGTCATTACCAGTGAGTACCTGTATTCCTTCAATAGTCAACTTATCTATCACTCCCGTGACAACATTACTTCTGATCACATGTGACAAGAAATTTAATTCTACAAGAGGAATAAATATTTCGACTTACTCAATTCCTTTTGTGAACGTCTGACAATAAGGGATTAGACCTTCAATACCACAGGCTTAGCAATAAGAGACTGACTAGAACCAGTATACGTGTCAGGATCTGAGAACAAAGAGATAAACCATCTTCTATGAAGGCTTTAAAAGAACGTAGGTAAGTGATTTTATGGGTCTGCGCAATGTGAGATCTAGAAGTCATTGATGAGTTGGTATTAGTGATATAAAAACATTTTTTATTGCACTGAATTTGGTTGTCATTTATTTTTGACCTTTTCATCGATTGTGTATTACGGGCAGATAGAGCTGTAGAAAGATCTGCTTGCCGTATTTTGATAATTTGAATAAGCATGCTTATCTATATTATCTCCTTTTCTGGACCATTGTTGGTCTGGAATGCCTCTGTTGGTATTGAACGACCGGCTCTACCTCTCGCTGACACTGGCATTGTGTTGGCCCCAGGATAACAAGCTCACTGTCCGATCTTTATCACGGATGAAATTCTGGTGGAGCTGAAAGTCGTCCATTATTGTTGCCAATTCATATGCACTCTTAGTTCTTTGTAGACCTGCCAATTCTCCATTAGGATCATTTTTTGGACAATAAATTTTCAGCGTTATGTCCCTAAAACGAAGTAAACGAGGCAAATATAGAGGGTAAAGATTAATAAAACTTTCTTTCCTCCTTGTCGGAATCGTCTGTCTGACATTGAAATGGACTGCCTTGATTGTCAACAGTAACAGGCCTAGAGTGAAAGCCTATGTGATTATTTAAGATTCTTACTTGTATTTCTGATTCAGTGGGATTGCTATCTAATGAGATATTATTTTCCTTAGCAAAACGAGTATTCATCAAACACACCAAGCACAGCACACTATACTATGACAACACGCCGTTGACAAAGCGACATAATGATTTCGACGTAACAATGGGTTCGTTTGACGGTGCTGAAACATGCGAACTGGTCGGACTCTACATCCTGTCACAACTGCAACATACACACACATACATCGGCCTCTATAGAGATGAAGGACTCGCTATAACAAACAAACGACCAAGAGCGAACGAAAACATCAAAAAACAAATCTGTAAAATATTCCAAAACAACAATTTGAAAATCACGATAGAAGCAAACAAAAAAACAGTTGACTTCCTCGATATCACAATCGCCATAAAATCCAATTCATCCCAACCGTTCAGAAAACGAAACAACACATTAGCTACATTAATAAAAACAGCAACCATCCCCGTTCCGTCATTGAAAGCATACCAAAAAGCATAGCACTGAGGGTGAGCAAACTTTCGGAAAACAGAGAGATATTCAACGTCGCAGCCACCCCCTACAAAGAAGCGTTCACACAAAGCGGTTACAACACACCATTTGAATACACAGACGCCCCCTCTCATGTAAACCCCAACACACAAGTGAAGAACGCAAAACAAGAAAACGACACTACTTGGTTCAATCCACCTATTGACAAAAACGTCAGCACAAACATCGGACAGAAGTTCCTGAAGTTAATTGATACACACTTTCGAAAAAACCACAAGCTACATAAAATTAATAACAGGAATACCAAAAAAATAAGCTACTCGTGTATGCGCAACATAGAACAAATAATTTCAAGCCACAACAAAAAAAAAAAAATTAAACCACCGACAAGAGCAAAACCCACCAACCAGAAAATGCAACTGCAGAAATAAGGAACATTGCCCGCTAAACAAACAGTGTTTAGAATCAAGTTTAATTTACCAAGCCACAGTCACCGAAACTAAAACAAACAAGCAAGAAAAATATGTAGGACTAACGGAAAATAATTTCAAAACAAGATACAACCTCCACATCTCAACATTTAGAAACACTAACAAAAAAACTTCCACAAAACTCAGCGAACATATTTGGAAATTAAAAGACAACAAACTAGACCACAATGTTTCATGGAAAATTTTATCTAAAGCAACAGGATACATACCAACATCAAAACAATGTAGCTTATGCCTGGAAGAGAAATATACTATAATCAAACACCCTCATGAAGCCACACTCAACACTAAAAATGAGATGTACGGTACGTGTCCACATCGCCGGAAGTTCTTGTTAATCAACTACAAACCGGAACCACTTCAACAAACAACAACAGTCAACAAACCAACTCAGTCCTGACGATGACCAATTAGGCCTGAAACATTAATGTCGACTGTCTCAAACATTGTGGTAAATATTAAAATAATATATATGTATATATATATATATATATATATATATATATATATATATATATATATAAAATATTACATCTGTTACGGGGCTTTCTTTCTGGGACATTTGTATGGTGCATTTTCTGAGACATTGTTGCGGGAAGTATATTGTATCTATGGATATAGGCCCAATAATAGCAATGGCCCTATAGCAATGTTAATTTCTTGAGTATATATATAATACCCCGTATCTGCACTGATACGGATATAGGCCTCATAGTAATGTTGATTTCTGGACTATATATATATATATATATATATATATATATATATATATATATATATATATATAATACCTCATATAAGCATTGATATGGATATAGGCCTCATATTAATGTTGATTTCTTGAGTATATATATATATATATATATATATATATATATATATATATATATATATATATATATATATGAGCCAAGGTCAAAAGGTGCCAATTTTTTTCCTCAAAATAAAAGTGACATAATAGTCCATTCATGTTTCTATAATATGTGTAGCAAAAACCCTGTACTTCATGAATCAAAGGCCCTTTAGATAACTTTAAGGTCTAACGCAGCATAATATCGTCAACAATACCTATAGGTTGTCGGTGTCACCTGTGACCGGTGACACCAAAATGAGACAAAAAACCAAATGATTTTTGTTTAGTATCAAACTTTATTTAGTAAGTTATAGACAAAAAGACACAATCAACAACAATCATAGTACAATAATATTACCAACTATTGGAGAAAATGTTTCTTTTTGGTGTCATCGGTCACAAGCAACATAGAATGCAAATATATTATTTCATAAAAATGTTTGTACATTAACAAAAACAACAATATTGCATATGTTTATTACCAGCAATGTTCAGAAAGTTTTGGAATAAAATGTTGGGAAATAATGTGACCAAAGCATATTTTATTTAGCCGCATTGTGTCACTTGTGACATTAGACCGATGACACCATTACTTATGTCACAAGCAATACCAAATTGCAATTTCGACAATATACCATTAATTTCAGTCAAACCAGTGTATTACCACAGTTAAATATGAAATTTAATAATATTTCAGAAATCAAAGACTTCAAAAATAGAAATATACATGGAAATTAGAGCATCTGAATGTGACTTGTGACATTAGACCGGTGACACCATTACTTATGTCACAAGCAACACCAAATCACACTTTCGTCCATAATATATCATTATTTTCAGTCAAAAAACCTACTCTAAAATGAAATTCAATAATATTTTAAGAAACTAAATACTTTCAAATTGGAAATATACTTAGAAATTAGTAATACAATTGTTGCTATTACTTTGGTCAAAATCGGCACTAGAGCGCAATTTTGTCTCAATAAATCAAGAATAGCAACTGAACACATGTAATATAGCCTGTTAAACTGTAATTCAATGACATTTCAAGCTTTGAAGAACATGAAAACAGAAATACATTAGAAACTTCTAACTTAAGTGTCACCTGTGACATTGTAACCAATGACACCAATTGTCACAAAAAGTACCAGAAGTCACACAAACTCTAGATAAATATCAGCCATTGTAATGAATTCATGTAACCATACGGTAACCATCACCTTACTGCTCAAATCTGCTAGTTTGTAGTAATTTAGTGTGTTAATAGTAAAACAAATCAAATTTCTTTACAACCCTTCTTTTATCTGGATTCGTCAAAAGCTTGAGTTTTGTCTTTTTCTTGATTGATACAACCCTGAAACATAAAAAAAATTAGCATTACAAGGAAAAAAATAATTATGTCAAAATCACAGTCTTATGTGAGATGTCATAATATCATATTTGTAAATAGAATAACAGCTGAAAACATAATTTTTTGGTGGCACTTTGTAATATCCAATATCAAGTGTTGCTTGT
>NC_088367.1:52747512-52771251 GCF_034508935.2 Berghia stephanieae
ATAAACTATTGATATACATACTATGCATCATGCTTCAAATTAAAGCTTGGCATAAGCAGAGTAGACGGCTTTGCCTCCTTCATCATGATCATGATCATCATCATCATCATGATCATCATCATCATCATTATCATCATCATCATCATCATCATCATCATCATCATCATCTTCTTCTTCTTCTCTTCTCTTCTTCTTCTTCTTCTTCTCTTCTTCTTCTTCTTCTTCTTCTCTCTTCTTCTTCTTCTTCTTCTTCTTCTTCTTCTTCTTCTTCTTCTTCTTCTTCTTCTTCTTCTTCTTCTTCTTCTTCTTCTTCTTCTTCTTCTTCTTCTTCTTCTTCTCTTCTTCTTCTTCTTCTTTCTTCTTCTTTCTTCTCTCTTCTTCTTCTTCTTCTTCTTCTTCTTCTTCTTTCTTCTTCTTCTTCTTCTTCTCTCTTCTTCTTCTTCTTCTTCTTCTTCTCTTCTTCTTCTTCTTCTTCTTCTTCTTCTTCTTCTTCTTCTTCTTCTTCTTCTTCTTCTTCTTCTTCTTCTTCTTCTTCTTCTTCTTCTTCTTCTTCTTCTTCTTCTTCTGCTTTTTCTGAGTCCACTGAATCAGAAATGTTTAAAGTTCCACATAGGGCTAGCAACTCCACTGGATAGAAACGAAATACCGATACAAAACAGAAACATAGATCGTCATCAGTACAAACGGAACCGGACCAGGTGAGCATGTGATGCAGCAACGTAAAAATCATACTTTGGAAGTAAGTCTGCCGTAAAACTTCGTCTCGCTACACAATGTTTTAAGGATTGCCAACTGGAATGTGCGAACACTATATGAAACCAGAAAAGCTACACAGGTAGCGCGAGAAATGGCCGGATACAATATTGATTTACTCTGCCTGAGAAAGGTTAGATGACAATCATGAGAACAAACTAGACTAGCCACGGGTCACCAGCTTATTTACTCTGGTATACCTGGCAAATAAAAATTCCATAGCAGCCAGGTGTTAACAAAAAATGCAAGCAAGAGCATACTTCAACATTACGGCCTACCCAACAAGATTGTGAACTTACTTCACTAATCATATGAAAATAATAGATGCCAAGTCATATAAAAATTAACGGAACAATGTGACCCTCCTCAAAATTATTTTCATTGGTGTCGACTGGATCATGGAAACAGCCACAAAGCACCACGCGGAATGCCCTGGACCTGTCATGAAAAAACGGAATATTTTTATTTTGCTTCTGCAAAACCACATCTGGCAAACAAACAATAAAAAATCAACACACTCCGTACAAGAACAAAATCAACTGGCAAGTCGGCCCTTCTTGATGGCGCAGAAACCAAGAAGCAGACTAAAGCTATAGAGAATAAACCACATGTTTTTAGTAACATTTGTTTGCGTCAATGGAAGAGCCCATGGACAGACACGGTCAACAAAATGCTGTATGACAATTGTAATCAGGTAACTGTAGCAACAACCATACGACAAAGGATTTAACATGATTTAGAGACGTAATGAGAACAGACCCATCCATCACAAGAACAGGACTTGACTGAATTCCCTCAAGGAAAGCGACGAAAAGGACTCCTCCCTACAACATGGCGAAGAAAGCTAAATTTAGAATAGAAAAGTATCAAAATGTGAGAGGCAAAGGAGGTAGCCAGAGACCTACCTAGATGGTTGACGCCTGTGCTTCGGATGGAGTTAAAAAGAATAAGCGAATTAAGTCAACATTACACAATAATATATCTCTTGGTTTGAATTTGTAGCAATGTTAAAAGCTCATATAGAAACAACAAAAGGCGTTTTTGATGTAACTTACCTTTCCTTTTCGATCACTTGGCTTTAGAATACAATTTAGGTCATCGATGTGTTTGAGTCTTTAATGAAGGCCTGCTAATATTGCTTTATTGAGTGATCATCATTAATGTATCTAAAATGCTTTCGTCCAGAATACATATAATTTTAATTACCCCTCAAAGACTAATCAATCGATAAGAGCTCACTTTTCACACGAATGCTATTTATATCTTTGTAAATCGTTGTGTATGTTCTCTTATGTGGAAAATGTCTTCTCTATCTGACACGTTGCCACTCAAGGTGACTATTTTTTGTTGCAGTTGGTATTGGCTGATTTCATGAGTTGTTCTGTTGATGTACTGGACTGTGTATGAATTTTGATGACACAACTTCACCAAAAACCAATGTCCATGTTCATTCATCTTTTCGTTGCTGCTTCATTTGATGAATTAGATTGATTTTAAACTTTACCATAACTAAACCTTCTACCTATTGATCGAAGTCAATAATAAAATTAATCAATTCGTATCTTAAATGATCCTAATGTTCGAATTATAATTCAGCTAACAAGTTATAAATTAGTCCCAGACTTTAATTGATTAACACATCCATTATAAATAGTTATATTATTTTCTCCCTATGTATGCATTCTCTAAAGATAGAGGAGCTGAACAAAACTGTGAAAGATTTACAAGAAGAACTAAGAAAGACCAGGGAGGGAGCAAATGTTCATGAAGAAAAAATTGGTAAGATCCTCATTTTTTATTTAGCTTACAAGTTATTAGTTCGACCACAAATTGAATAGCATGTACTGTTTGGCACTCACATATAAAAGACATTGTTCATAAACTGGGGGCAATGCAGAGACAAGGCACCAAAGACCTCAGAAAATGATAATTTTTCAACAGAACCATCACAAATTTAGCGTGGGAAGTTACATCTGCACCCACTTTAGATTTATTTACAGAGTTTAAGATCACTGCTGAATTTTCACCTTAATGTTATTGTTCATGTCATAATCTTCATGAGTGAAGATGGACACTAAAGGACGATTCAAATTCAGAAGATACATTTATCTCCTCAGGAAACATCCAAGCAAGATTGAATTCAATCTTGAAAATGGGGATTTTTTTTATTATCATCCTTGCGGCCATTTTTGTCCAATGGAATGTTTACGGTAAGACTGATAATTGTTTGCAATTCAGTAAAAAAAAACCCAACTCAATCCTTCTTAATGAATTAAAAACTTAACCCTCTCATTACCAGCCATTTTCAGAATTTTCCTCAAAACTTCACACCAACCCAATGGAAAGGCAGACATTCCTTACCAAAACAGAAAAGCAACAAGTACATTCTATACATAATATTGTTCGACAATATGAGACCTGTTACAGAATATCAAGTCATTATAGCTATACCAAAAATAAATGAATCTCGATGAGAAAAAAGACGATTCCATCATAACAAATGTGACGATTTTCCAACAGGTGGTAAGGAGAGGGTGAAACTGATAGCTGGAATACATCTATAACAAATGAAATCTGTTTTCAGGACGTGTATATATTAATGTTCTTTCATGCTTTTCCAAAGAACTGATGCAATATGGGTAAAAGAGTCTTGTTCCATAGAATGTTGTTTTTACCCAATAGTATATCTACAATTTACAATGTTTCAGCATCGATATCATTTTGAAGGAGTAGCAGTAAAGCAGTATTATAGAGTATATATATACATATATATATATATTATATATATATATATATATATATATATATATATATATATATATATATATATGTATACATATATAGATAATAAAAGCAAAAAACTTGAAATAATAGTCTCAACTTTTTGATAAAAGGAGCTATCTATAGACATTTTAATTATAATTATTATTACTTCTTCATATCTGTTTCTTCTCACTGGGACAATCTACGGGAAGTATATAATGCTCAATATATATATATATATATATATTATATATATATATATATATATATATATATATATATATATATATATATACTCTTATATTGCATGGTTTTTAACAACATCCATATGATTTTTTGACGTAATCTGACAACCATGGGTGGTTTCTGACAACATTGCTAAGTTGTCAAAAACCATGTAGGTTTTTTTCGTCTGAAAACGATTCGCCTTTGGTTGACAGATAAAAATAAGTTAAGTTGTTAAAAACGTTTAACTACAAGTTGAGTAGTGCCCCTTGGGTGCAAAGAAAATCTGAATAAATTTGGGTTTGAATCAGGCAGAGCTATGGCAATCTCTTGACACTGGAGATAGTTTTCTACTGGAATTTGACCTACTTCCGCTTCCGTTCGTTTTGTTTATTTTATTTGTTTTGGGCGGACCGAAGATACAACTTAGGCGGACTGTGGTTTGTGCATTCAACATTCAATTTGATGAAGTAAAACTTACTGAATTAGGTGAGTATGTTTGTTTCAACTTGTTGTCCTATCTATCTAGATGCATGTTGTTGCTTTTTAAAAAATGCTTCTTGTATTGCCTGGGCCTGATCATTGAATGCAACTTTGGGCGACTGTTTAGACGTCTTGTCATGTCCTCGTGCCCTTACTTACTTTTTAATTTTGAGCCCTAAGCCTAATAAGTCTGAATGTGTTCACTAAAGTTTAAGCCATAAAGTAAGTTTTTACTCTTTTAGCTTAGTGCTGTAACTGTAATGAAATGAAATCCATTACAGAATATTTTCAAATATAATATTGTCTGTGTGATTTGTGTTCATGTTTGAAAATCACAGCAACGGCAGCAGGCAGTACAGAGACTTTGACTCTACTATCTCAGCTTTATATATTATATAGGAAATCAGAAGGCAACTTAATATAAATAGAGCCCAACTTTGTTCAAGAATTAAAAATGTCGCTATGACTACTCTATTTCATTACTCTATGACAATGACGTTTGTAGTTGTAGTTCAACTTCAACTCTAGGCAGTTTGATAACATTTTCAAACTCAAACTCTATGAAGTTCATAATGAACTGTTTTTATTTTTATTATTATTATGGTAGTGGTAGAGGCTAGGGAGTCCAAGATTTTAGCTTCCCAGAGTAAAACCGTATATTTTTGTATGGAACTGTTTCTATATGTTGAAGAGGCAAGTTTTTTAAAATTCCATTTATTTATAACTTGTTTTTTTTTTGGTTTAGTTGTTGTACTTGCTTGGTTGTTTTGTTTAAAAAAGGGCTTTTTAATAATATTACCCCCCCCCCCCCAGAACAGAGAAGTAAACGAATTTTTGAAACCAAGAGAATATTGAAGAACAAAATTTTAAAAAATGGAAACTTAAAAAAAAAACATTAAAGAAGAAAAGAAAATAACTTTTGTGTTAGACGGTGATAACTTTCACTTTCAATCTCTCTTCTGTCTTTCCTCTCTGTTTTTTTTATTTATTTATTTTTTTTTTTTGGTGGGTGGAGAGAGATTGGCATGTTATTATTATACAGACTTTAAAAAATTAAACAGTAGATAAAGAACAAAAACAAAACAACTTCACTCCACAACATATGAAACAGTTCTAGTTATATATATATGAAAAATACGACTTAACTTTGGAAGACCAAAATCATGGTCTTCCTAACAAAAATTTTAAAATATTAGAAAAAAAAATAAAAGAAAATTAATTTTTGTGCTGGACGGCCAATAACCTACAGTCTCTCTTCTGACTTTTAAAAAAAGAGGGGGGGGGGCATGATAATAATATTATCACAAAGCCTTAAGAAATAATAAATAAATCCACCAATCAAGAACAGCAGCAAAAACAACCAAACAAATAATAATTAAATAGAAGAAATAAAAACAAAAGAACAAAATCTCCCCTCAACATAAAGATACAGAAGATTTTGGTCTCCCTAGACACGTCCTTTTATTATACTATACCCAGTGTGGTATCTAGATATGAAAATGAAAAAGAGGGAGAGAAGCAGGTTTTGTGATCCGCCAATTACAGCCATTCTGCAGCTGCCGATAGGCTAACTGAGGTCCCTCAGTGAGGAAAAAGCTATTTGTAAAATTGGGGTGGTTTGCTTGCGCAATTAGGAAAGCATTCTGCACCATTCTCAGTTTTTATGAAATTTGGCATACAAATAATCTACAATTGTGGCTAATAGAAAATCCATCTCAACATATAAACTAAAGTACTACAGTTTAAATTTACAAATTTTTACTTCACCATAACTCCATAACTGGTACGTTACGTTAATTCTATTCTTAATCATTATTTCAGATATGGCAACATATGGCAGAAGGATGCTGCAAGCATCCCTTGACAAGCAAAATCTACAAGTGGAGCAAGCATCCCTTGACAAGCAAAATCTACAAGTGGAGCAAGCATCCCTTGACAAGCAAAATCTACAAGTGGAGCAAGCATCCCTTGACAAACATAAACTACATCAAGCGGAACAAGCATCCCTTGACAGACAAAAATTACATCAAGCGGAATCTCAAACTCAATGTAAGAATAAAAGAGTAGTCATAGAGTTATCAGTTATCAGACTTCTTCATAAGCAGCTTTCGTAAAGGAATCATAAGTGTTCACGTAAAACACAGTTAAATGTTTGAAAAAATAATCAACTGAAGTGCCATACTGTGTTGTGTATGGTCATTCCATAGAGATTGTGACTTGGGTCAAATGTGAAAGTTTAAGATACTTAGTTTAGGTACCTACCAACTACTGTAGCTCATATAAGAGACTGTTTGACAAATTAGTTTTGTGTTGTCACATTAAGAAATGCAGTGTAACACCACTTGCCATCCCCACCCAGTCACATTATAATTTTACTGATACTTAGCCAACTAACTGGTCATTTCACTGTTCCTGTAATGCATAGAGCATGAGGCGGGCAGTTGAAACAGTATAAATATTTACATCTTGAGTTTTGGTGCGGTCCGAGGATTTGATCCACTGACCTACCACTCCCTAGTTGGACGGTCTTCCAATTGAGTGAAAGTTTAAGCTGTTACTTTTAAAGCTAAGCAGCAGGTATTGATCATAAGATTTTATGCAATATTGATCATTTAATTCTTCCACTAGGGCCATAGAAATTAAATATAGTTGACTTTTATGTATGATGTAAGCCAACCCTGTGATGGAACAACACTTGGATTTTGATGTTAATCATTTACTATGTAAAACATTTTTTAATAAAATTCATTTATAACATTAATACAATATTATTTTATTCATTCCCCCTTAGATAAAGGTGCAGTGAATGACAAAGTAGAAGAATGGCTGGACACTTGCCCATCCATAGCAGAATGTTCAAAGGTATGTTTATTCCAACAAAATACAATGCCTGATTTTGTTTTTATTAAAAAATAAGTAAAATAACGTCAATCACTTAACTTTATATTATGTTCGGTATGCTTCTTCAACTGATTTTATAGTGTAACAGCTTTTTAAAAAATCCTAATAAATATTGGAATGTAACATCTAATGATCAAATACAATCTAAGTCATGGCTTATTTGGATATTTTGATTAACAGCAATTGAGACAATGAACTTCTGGGTTTACATGACACTAAATTTGTGCATTTTGCAAATCTTGTGGTATTTTGTTGAAAATAGTTTTTTCCTTTCAAGTATGCACCATGTCTAACCTTTTAAAAATGCTGATTTTAAAATTTGCTTTACTACATCTTCTCTCACTAGGACATTAAATTAGTATCCCCATGCTCAATGTTTAAATTTAAACATCTTTATATTCCTAATATTTTAAAGGTTTCCGGCAGTGTTGGTGTACCACCGTCTGAGACCATATCTGAGCACCTTGACTTTCCAGCACTTCACTGTGATCTTGTGCAAGATGAGGATTATTACCCACCTGGTAAGGAATCATCACCACAATCATGTTTTAATGCTTTCAAGTCATGATTTTATTTTACACAACATATGTTCAAGTCAATTTTTTAAAAAAAGGACTTACAATATGATACAGCGGTATAAGTATAAAAGATGAATAGTAACAAAAACTTTAATCATTATTGGTAGTATTGATTATGCTGTTGTGGTCTTTTATGAATTTGATACAATTGATTAAAAAGTACTGCATTCAAAATAAAGAGAAACTTAAATGTGAAGTTGTTTTTTTTTTATTTGGTCGAGAGTATTAATGTTAGATCATAATATATTTCAAATTATTAATATTTGAGTTTACTCAACTTCTACTTCATTTTAAATGTAATCTAATTTTCACCACAAGGCTCACTTTCAAAATTGAATTATCATATTTTAGATGACTCTGATTCTGATGAAGATGAAAGTATGGTAGACTCCAGTTCTGAGGTGATTGATAACCAAGGTAAAACAGAAAATACTTATGGTAAGGTTAATTCCTTGTGTTTACCCGTTTTTCTGTATTTGAAAGAGATCGATATGAAAGCTGTGTGTTTGATTATTATTCCTATTAAAAGTAAAAGTAGCATTTAGATATATAGTGATTTTCACCAAGGCCTCAAAGCGATTTACAACATATCTTTGTCTTGACATGTCACTGCAAAACAATAATGACACTTGGGGACAATGCCTGCATGGCGATTGGCGCATCTTACAATTTTTCAGGACACCACAAAACAACACCTGCCACTTTAACATGAACTCATGAAACGAACACGGAACTTCTAGCTTAACGTTCATCTCCGATACGATGAGGAAATGCATGTGAAATGTATTTCCAAGGACATAAACGCCGGTCTAACAATTTTCGTATCGTGCTTGGATGCGACCCACGCATGTCACCGGCCTGGACCCATTTGTAAGATAGTTATGATGTTGACATCAGTGTTAGCGAATGAATAGCAGAAAAATGACGATACAAAGTGTTATATATGTTGACCATAGTTGTTCTTATTGAAATCAAAGACTACTTAGATATGGTAATCTAATTTTACAAGCGGAAGTAAAGGAAGTAGGATGATACACTCAATAACTGACAGATTTCTAGAAGAAGCAGACCCAGACGAGCTTTTCTTTTGTTTTAATTAATTAATGGTAACTAATTATGGTTTCAAAACATTCCGAAATCAATCCGAATTTAGTTTTATTTGTCTACCAAATTTCAATTGCTGCACTAATAAAATCTGCAGCTTTCTTCAAAAATTAGGGCTATTTTTCAAAAACCAGTAATGATGCATTGCATTTATCATAAATGTGCCATTTTAGATATTAAGCCTATTTATAGTTTTATCACCCAGTCTATCTATTCCTATTATCATTTTTATTTCAGTATCCCAAGCAAAGTCCAGAGGCAAGAAGGATGGCTATTTCTTAGACAGGAGACAGTACTGCTTTTTTTGTCAGAATGGTCAGCTAAACCTGGCAAGGCACATATCAAAAATACACTTTCAAGAGAAGGAGGTTGCTGCTATGTTGTCTTATAAGGAATTAGGTGAAATGAGAAAATATCAATTGACACTAACGAAACTCAGGTGTGCAGGAAACTTTAAACATAATATTAAAATTTTAAATGCTGGTGGAACCAATATTGTGGTTGTAAAAAGGCCAAGTCAAAAAAGGAGAGCTGACAAATTCTTTCCATGCCCCCACTGTTATGGCTTTTATTACAAGGCAGAAATGTGGAGGCATGCAAAGAAATGTCCTCTTAAGGATGGAATTACTGAAGAAGAAAAGGATAAATCTGTTCTGAAACAGTCAAAATTGTTATTAGATTCTGCATGTCTTCACACTGATGGTTGCTCAGAAATGATGCGTGGGCTAATTGCGGGGATGAGGCCGGACAGTGTTACTACAGTGGCAAGTAATGACATTCTGTTATGTAAGTTAGGAGAAATGTTGCTGAAAAAGTATGGCCCATCTAAGAAGAACGACATTTCTCAGAGAATGAGACAGCTTGCGCGTTTATTAATTGAATGTAGGGACTTGGTAAAAGTGCAATTGACATTTTCAGATTTATTGTGCGGAAAACACTTTGATACTTGTCTAGAAGCTGCTTCAAATCTCTGTGGATTGACCATTACGCCTGATGGAAGAAGGATCTTCAAAATACCTTCTTTAGCACTCAGACTTGGACACCTCCTAAAAAAGATTGCCATTGTAAAGAGGGGTTCTTGTCTACGAAAGGATGATATCGAACAAGTAAAAGAAACAGAAACGTTTGAAAAGCTGTTAATTGACGAATGGACAGATGCTGTTTCATCCAATGCTTTAAACACGTTGAAACGGCGCAAGGATCAAACTGTTGAGCAATTACCGGAAACAGAGGATTTGCTAAAGCTGAAAGACTTTCAAGCTAATGTCATTAAGCAAGCAATGTCACAGTTAACAGATTCTCTTTTTTACAACACTTGGCGACGTCTAGCACAAAATGTCCTTGCAAGACTTATAATTTTCAACAAGAGAAGAGCTGGTGAAGTGGCGCGGCTTACATTAGCAACATACAAAGATCGCCCAGATTGGAAAGTGACTGGTCACTCAGAAATTGCAGCTTCACTTCAACCCTTAGAGAAAAAAATGTTAGAGTGTACAGACCTTGTAATGGTCCCAGGAAAAAGGAATAGAAAAGTTCCAATACTGATTCCTCAAGATGTATCAGATGCAATGAGAATTTTAATGGACACAAGAGAACAGGTTGGAATACCGTCACAAAATGCATTTTTCTTCTCCTCAAGATCCAGCAATGGATACTTGGATGGGTGGCAGGCAGTCAATGCTTCTTCTTCAGAAGCCTGTTTAAAAAATCCTCAGCTTGTCACATCAACCAAGTGTAGAAAATATAATGTAACTATTACTCAGCTTCTTGACTTGGCCCCTACTGATGTAGAATGGCTTGCAAATCACATGGGTCATTCTGTCAATATTCACAAAGAATTTTACCGCCAACAAGAAAGCACAATTGAAATCACCAAAGTGGGAAAGCTTTTAGCAGCTGTTGATTCAGGCACTGGTTTAAAAACATCGCCAACACCACTGAATGTAAACATGGAGCAAAGCGAAGTGAGTACCGACGATTCTGAAGAAGAAAAAACAAGCCTACCTCATAAAGAACAAAGAAAAAGGAAAGCTCGCAAGCTCAGCACATCATCAGAAAATGAATCTATAGATAAATTCATATCAAGAGACAAGGAAGAATCAAAATGTGAAAAACTCAATACCCTATTACAAGATGACGACCGTTTAATCCCTACCTCTGGTAAGAAAATTAAAAATGACTTCGGCTCAAAGGTATGCTGTCGCTGGACGTCAGAGCAAGAATATGCCCTCAGGGATCAATTCAGTGATCACCTTGCACAGAAGATATATCCATCAGGCTCTCAAATCAACATCAGAAAAAGGAATTCTCCATTTGCCTCAAAATCAACTGCACAAATTAAGTCAAAGCTGCAGTATATGATGAAAAAAGCCAATTAGACTTCCCCCCACAGTTTTTTTTTTAACCGCAAATTTTGGCACTGTCTTTGAATTTCCATGAATTTTGCGATTTATTTGGGGAGAAGTAAGAAAAAAATGATATGTTTTTATGGTGCCCTGAATGCCTTTCACAATCTTCACATTATCAAAGAAATTAATGTAGTTGTTCATGTGGCTTCTCTATTGTAAGAGAAACTAAGGAGATGTACCAAAATAGCAAAACAGAATTTTGCTATTAACCGCAAATTTTTCTATTTAAAAAAAAAAAAAACTCCCAAAAAGTTCCATGTTGGTATATTTCGCTCTTTTTCTTGTCAAAGTTTAGTTTCAACTGGGGCAGATTAGACAAAAATAATTTTTAAATGTCCCATCCACCAATATGTTTGTATTATTATATTATCTTAATAGTCTTGCTCCTTTTATACTATATCTTGTATTTTAGTTACAAAAGCTTTAAGCAGCTGATGATTCAGGTATCGGTTTAAAATCAGCACCAACAAACTAAATGCAAATTGAAGTGAGCACTTTGCCCTGAAGATATATCCATCAAGATCTCAAATAAGAAAACGGAATTCTCCTTTTGCCTCAAAATCAGTTGCAAAGATCAAATCAAAGCTGCAGTATTGCATAATAATGGCCAATTCTGAAATCCATACTTTGTGAAAAATATCTCGAATTTTGTGGTGGGTCATGTAATTTGGTTTAATTAGTTTGTGAGCTATGTAAATGTACATGTGTATGTTTTTTGTGGTGTTAATTTTGATTGTTAGCCTGGCAGCTTATATCAATATGAACTGTGTGGTTTTTTTTTATAACTCAGAGGATTTGGTACAGCTGATCAAATTTGTTTTTGGGTATTTGCAGAGAATTATGTATGTGTTTATTATTGGGACATTAGGTAATAAGGACTTGGTGAAATTCATGTCTTTTGGTCTTTTCATTGGGCAGTTCTTAGTCATGAAAGATGCACTTGTCTATTTAATCTCTATTCAGACACAAATAATCGACGTTAATATTCATACTATTTGTTCTAGTTCTTATTCTGGGCATTGTTATCTCACCATTCAGTTACATGGAGGCTTTGATTTTACTCAAAGTGATGTATGGGTTGTCTCTTAGCTGCTACTTACTGATATATAAATTGTAATTGGTCGTTTTCCAGTTAAATATTGTAATCTTAATATCATTGACAAGGATCAGTCTTTGGTTAAATATGAATGTATAGTGTGGGTATGGGTTACGCTCAGGTATTTTATCCACCTGGGTGGGGTTCCTGACCTCCCATAGTGGGCAGGGAGGTACTTACTGTCTTCTATCCCCCTATATCTATTTTCCAACTAGCTTTCTGTCTTTGTCTTGGAATGGGATTACTTGGTTTTGTCCTGGCCCTGACCGGATACCCTTGGTGAGAGGGAAACAATCAAATGTATAGTTAGTTTTGGGAGAGATATTTTTTTCCTTGTAAATCATCTCTCTGTTATGTAATGTATTATGTTTTGTATTTAGATCTTATATATGACTTATAATCATTTGAGTGTATTCCCCTTAGTGGGGACCTGTGCTTGTGACTGGATAAAACTTTTAGGTGATCTCAAACTAAGTACTTTGATAGTGTGCTCTTGGAATCTGCATCTGTTCCCTATTTGAATCAATTCCCCTGTCTTATCTTTTCATGGGTGCTTTAATTGTAATTTTTGAACCTTTTACTATCCCATTTTCTTCCTTTTTACTGGCGCTGGAATGACCTTAATGTGTTGCAAGCGCCGTAAAACCCTTAAAAACATTTTATCTTCGGTCGTCTCTGGGGCATTCTTCCTATTTTAAATTTCTGGAAGTTGATAAGCCTTAATTATGTTTGGTGGTGTTTTATGTGCTTTTGTTTTTGGTTGAATTTCATTTTTGCTAAAGCGATATTTTATTTTGTTTTGTTTTTATTTTTATTACTTCAATATTTAGAAGAAAATAGAATTATTTGTGAACATTACACAATGCTCTGCTTACTTCCTTATACTAAATGGTCATTCTAGTCAATCGAAATTTTGGCTGAAAATCAATAGCAGCTATCTCCATTTACCCTTGTAATTAAGCTTGGTAATCAAAACGTCTCTCTCCAGAAGTTTTGAGTATTATCAAACATGAAAAAGAAATGATATATTAATGCATAGAATCTTCTGTAATTTAATGTAAAAGTGGGTTTCAGCCAGTACTGAGTCCACCAATTAACATAATGAAAAACAATGAGATAGAGCCTTGTTGATTCCCTGCCAATGAATAGTTGTTGGCTTTTCTTGAAGTTAAGGGATGTGCATTCGAGCACTATAAGCTTAGAGGAAAAGAGAGTTCCTTAAAATCTGTGTGGCCCATAAAGCTGGATCTTAACTCACTCAACCTTAGAGATTGTTGTTACTTTTCAAATTTGATAAAAAATGTATTAAAAATGAGCATGTACTTAGATAAATTTATTCAACAATCAATAACATGCAAAAACGAAAAACATTAGCTTTGATACTATACCTATAATTTGTCTCATAAATATGTATTAAATAGGCATGGGGTAAAAGTAACCTGGGTTAACTACAGATATGGTCGGAGTTAGGGTTGAGTGAGTTAAGTCATCAGTACCTTTAAAATGAAGCAGACGATTCTTATTCATTAAAAATTTGGACCGGGAGCTACTATATCACATCTTACTTTTCCAACATGCTGTTATACATTTGCTTTTTATCATCCTTGCTCAATGGAAAAACTGGACCTTGTGGCAATGAACCCGAGACTTTCCGATTAGGATTTGAAGGTGCTAAGCATTTGGCCTCTGTCCCTTTTAACCGACCTATGGTGAGGGATTTGTCAATCCTCTCTATGAGTAACTTTCTGTGTTTGTACATGTACTTGTTTAAGCTTTTCACAGACAATGTGATTTCTAACCAAACACACAACGTTTGATAAATCACGTTCAATTTTTTTTTTTAAATTGATGTGCTTAAAACAGTAAAGGCTAATTTACTGATTTTAGAACATCAAATTTAAAGATTATGGAATTTTGCTGGTTGGATTATTGATATATTTGCTATTGTTCTGGGCTGGACAAATGGGATCATTAATATTATGTGTAGGAGAGTGGTGTGTGCAAGTCAGATTTTCAGATCTGTAGTTTGTGCATGTTGTAACTCTGGAGTTCATTAAATGAAGCACCCATTTGAACAATTATCTTGCCTGACATCAACTTAGAAACTTGAAATTCACAGACAAGAGGTATAAAGGATTGGTTTATGTAAATGTGCCTGATTTTTTTTCCAATTTTTTTGGTTGAGTGGACCGATCATCCACAGCTCTTGAAAATAGTGTGAAAACTACGCAAAGTTCGAACCCCAATTACTCAACCACCTAATCAAAATTCGCTATGTCAGCAGCACTTTTACTGAAAGACAATAGAGAGAACTACCCACATACCGATTTTCAGATTTCTCATGCCAGTCGGCTGACCACTAGCCACTCCCCAAAGTGAATGATGCGCTGAGTGAATGATGGAATAGTGTTATATAACAACGTATTTTCATATACATGTTATATGACACCCTACTGTCATGTACATGGCATATGTCAACTCACACCCCTGTCCATGGTATATCACAACACACTATTCTAAACAGGTTTTCAACAACTTCTTTAATTTGAATGTATAATGTAATTATCAGACCATATATGGCATAATTGATGTCCACTGGTCACGACTATCTAATTATCGTCCACCCAGGATGTCTGGAAGTGGTGGTTGTCATATCCCTGTGTGCTAACAAAGTCGCGAAAAACCACCGCATATGAGTATATATATATATATATATATATATATATATATATATATATATATATATATATATATATATATATATATATAATAAATGGCATTTATATAGCGCTTTACCCCGTTGTCACAGGCTCTAAGCGCTTTACAGTGATATAAAACAAAACATATTACAGTGAGACAAGTGTGAAGGAAACGTGATACGAATTCAATTTAACAACAACAAAATATGAAAATAATATTGCAACATTATGACGTAAAAAGATAAAACTTTAAGCGAGATTTGAACGTTGTCAAGGAATCCGAGCATCTCACGTGTGATGGGAGAGAGTTCCAAAAATGGGGGCCGAAAATTGAAAAGACTGTTCACCTATTTTACGCAATGGCTTAGGTTTGACAAGGATTGATTGGTCATTGCTTGAACTCAAGTTTCTATTGGGGACAGATATGTTTAGAAGGTCTTTAATATAGGAGGGACTGTTCGTGCTCAGGGATTTGTAGACAACAGTACAAATCTTATAGGCAACTTTTTTTCCACAGGAAGCCAATGTAACTCACGGAGAAGAAGAGTTGCTGACGGGTATTTTTTGTTATTGCGTACAATGAGCCGGGCTGCGTTATTTGAACAACCTGAAGTTTGCTAATTTTGTCTTTAGCTAAATTCGCCCAAAGGGAGTTACAATAGTCCAATTTAGATAAAACCAGGGAATTAATTAAAAGTTCTGTTATATGCTTCGGTATTAAATTACGAATTTTGCTTATTTTTTAAAATTTCTATGTACATAGATTGTATGTGTTATTCACATGGCTTGTCATGGAAAGATCTTTATCAATGATGACACCAAGGTTTTTTGCTTTATTTGAAAATTTTATTGTGCTATTTCCGAGAGTAATAGGTGATTTATTTCCCTGTTTAAGGATACTCGGCCTTCCACACATTAAAATCGCAGTTTTACTATCTTTTAATTTTAACTTATTGTGGTACATCTAAGATTTAATCTCATTAAAACAGCTCGTAATTCGTTGTATTAAGAACTTCAAATTACTAAGAGGTGCTGAATCATATATTTGCGTATCATCTGCATAAAAATGATAACTCAGATTGAATCTGGATATCACACTAGAAAGGGGCTGCATATATATACAGTAAAAAGGACAGGGCCAAGAACAGAGCCTTGTGGCACTCCAAATTTGAGTAAAACTTGTTCTGACTGAACACCATTCACCACGACAGTCTGCCATCGATCCTGTAAATATGATGTAAACCATTTAAGGGCAATTCCTTTTATGCCGAACGTATTTTCTAGTCTTCTTAACAAAATGCCATGGTCAATGGTGTCAAAGGCAGCTGAAAGATCTAAAAGGCATAATACATTGATATTGTTAGCATCAGCATTACATAACAAGTCATTAAAGATTTTAAGAAGTGCCGTTTCAGTACTGTGTTGATAATGTATATGGGATATATATATTTGTGTGCGTGTATGTGTATGTGTGAAATTAAATAGTATTATTTTACACAAAAGGTACGAAAAGTACTGGACATATTTCTAGAAACAAAGGAGCACATTTTTATTGAGATATTAATTTATCATGATATAGTAGTCTACAGTATGTCTCAGGCCCGCATGAGTAAATTTTAAAAATTGTGTTTGTCGTTGGTTGTTGAAGTGATTCCTGAAATTCAACGTTGATTAATATGTGTGTTCGCCAATGGAGACAGAAGAGAGAGAGAGAGAGAGAGAGAGAGAGAGAGAGAGAGAAAGAGAGAGAGAGAGAGAGAGAGAGAGGTCGGGAGAGCCAATATAAAGTCTTGGAGTGGAAATATGTGAATAGTTTTGCTGGCACTATAGTCAAATAAAGCGATTGATGGACGTTTATGAATGCCGAAATCTATGAAAAGGAAAAATAAATACCAGCGATAAGACCTTGAGACAAAGATTGGTATAATTTACATGTTACTTGTAAATTTCCAAAACCACGAGTCTCAAACTTAATTAAGGATATGTTTTGAATTTCACGTGGCTTAAAGGAATTTGCAAACATGTTTTGTTGCAACTACAATGTTTAACTTTAAACTTTCTGTGTGTGCAGGTTGGATCAATAGGTCTGATACAACGGATTTGATCCCCCTACCTTTGACAGAGGAGTTTGTAAACAAAAAGGTAATTTTGATCTGAAATTACATAACAGTTTATTATGAGCATAGGTTTTTGAAGAATTAGCTGCTGCTAAGGAGGCATATTTATAGCGCACATTACTGACACGATGAAAAGAAAGAATGTAAATAATATGATAAACATTCTCTACCATCAATAAAATATGATGTCTGCTCTGACTATCTTCCATATACATTATAGCCAACAAAACAGACACCTATACTTGCTTCGTCTTTTGGCCTGAATTGTGTTGTATAGTGGGTATTTGTTTGCCTTCGTTAGTCTGATAATGTGTGTATATGTATGTGCGTGTAATTGTCTGTGTGAGTTAGGCTGCAAATTGAGTTCACCAATTTACTTTCTGGTGCTTGTCCGACTCATTACCCAATTCACAGAAAAGGGAAGACAAACTCATGTGATACGTTTTTGACTCCGATGACTTTCATTTCGTTAACATCCTGTGTGTCATCAATGCCATGCGATTTGGGGAAATGGCGGTATAAAAAGTGGTCAATTTTTCTTTCTGTGTTCTTATTTGGATTCAAAATGTATGCTATATACACTTTTATGTGTAAAAGTGTTAGATTCAATATTTTGTTATCAAAGCTCAATATGTAGACATTTACACAGAGAGCACTTTTCATGATGAAAACTTATTTACCATGTACTTGACTACAGTTTCAGTGAATCCATACTTTACTGCAAAACATTTGTAATATAAAGATCTGCTACTGTCCAGGTGATTGTATACGTACATTTTCAAAAAGTGTTGATGAAAAGATCAAATATTGCACATATCGTATTTTATAAAATTATGACAGCAAATTGGTCTTGATCCAATTTCATGTGGGACTCACAATAAAACTTTTCATTTCACACGTATTGTATTTTAATTTATCCAGTGCCTTAGCAACTCCTTGCGTCTATTTACAGGCAATTTCTAGACCAATTATGTATCAGTTTTGGCTTTTTGAGATTTTATTAAATCTGATTATTGAGTTTGGTGTCACGTATATCTAATATTTCAATTTCTGAAGATGATTTATGTTTGCTACTGTATCGAAGGCTTTTGAGAAATCGGGTGCTCACAAATATATTTGTTTTCTTTCCTTTAACGCTCTCAGTTCATTTATTGGGCACGTTTGGATTGACTTGTCGTTTGCTGATCACATACTCCTTTATGTTTGTCAGAGAAGTGTTACTCTAATGTAAAAATTAACAAGTGTTAATGGAGTTGGGTTTTTTCTTT
Source organism: Berghia stephanieae (assembly GCF_034508935.2). Classification (NCBI taxonomy): domain Eukaryota; kingdom Metazoa; phylum Mollusca; class Gastropoda; order Nudibranchia; family Aeolidiidae; genus Berghia; species Berghia stephanieae. Next base: position 52,765,908 of record NC_088367.1, read on the forward strand.
CTCAAGAATATTACGAAAAGCGCAACATTGGTTTCAACTGATAAAAACATAACTCTCTGGGATGGATTTGTAATTTTGACACCAAACTGTCAAAAAATTGTTCAACTGGAACGTGATTTGATTAACGAATGGAATAACAAAATGTTCCCAGAATGTCATCAAAAACGTGAAACGTGAATTCCAGCAGGGCGTAGCTCTATGGTAAAACCACATCCTGCATTGAATCGCATGACTAGTCTTTTTCAACTTATTTACTGCCTCTCAATATCTTAAGATGACCCATTATTTAGAATCGCATACGTGAATGACAATTTCGATAATGTCATTCATAGTACGTCTTCATCAAAATTAAAATGTGAATTGTTTACGTTGAAGCACACAGCTAGACCACTGCATTAGGCAAATTAAAGGCAGTGTTATCCAAGCAAAGTTTACTTTATTATAACTTATATTATTATTCCAGATGTGTCCTTACCAACATTATTATAGAATCAAATGTGTTTTTAAACATTTTAAGAAAGAATTGACCCAAGTACAAAAACCCAGAAAATCAAATAAAATATTTTGTGTTCAAAGTATAGGTCAAACTTAGAAGTTTAGTATTAACCACATTTGATCTATGACCATCGTTTAATTTTATTCACTTTTTTAATAGATCAGGGAGAGCAGCAAAGAACTCAAAGACCTTTTAAGAGAGAGGTTCATTCAAGAAATGGAAAGAATTGAGAAGAAAATGGACGTTCATGTAGGGGAAAATGGTAGGTATTCACAGTTAATGATAAAAACATGAGATTCTACATCTGCAAACATCCATTTATATAACCCCATCACCCACTACCGCACACAAACCCACACACCCACCCCCACCCCACACACACAACACACACACACTTACACACTAATATATATATATATATATATATATATATATATATATATATATATATATATATATGTATATATATATATATATATATATATATAAATATATATATATATATATATATATATATATATATATATATATATATATATATATATATATAAGAGTATTTAAAGCTAAAAATTATCATGATGGTTAGAATGGTCATGGATAGGGCCAGTGTGGGGGCTCTTGGTCATGTCCTATTATTGAAATTAATTTCCAGCTAGGTCATTACCAGTGAGTACCTGTATTCCTTCAATAGTCAACTTATCTATCACTCCCGTGACAACATTACTTCTGATCACATGTGACAAGAAATTTAATTCTACAAGAGGAATAAATATTTCGACTTACTCAATTCCTTTTGTGAACGTCTGACAATAAGGGATTAGACCTTCAATACCACAGGCTTAGCAATAAGAGACTGACTAGAACCAGTATACGTGTCAGGATCTGAGAACAAAGAGATAAACCATCTTCTATGAAGGCTTTAAAAGAACGTAGGTAAGTGATTTTATGGGTCTGCGCAATGTGAGATCTAGAAGTCATTGATGAGTTGGTATTAGTGATATAAAAACATTTTTCATTGCACTGAATTTGGTTGTCATTTATTTTTGACCTTTTCATCGATTGTGTATTACGGGCAGATAGAGCTGTAGAAAGATCTGCTTGCCGTATTTTGAAATTTGAATAAGCATGCTTATTTATATTATCTCCTTTTCTGGACCATTGTTGGTCTGGAATGCCTCTGTTGGTATTGAACGACCGGCTCTACCTCTCGCTGACACTGGCATTGTGTTGGCCCCAGGATAACAAGCTCACTGTCCGATCTTTATCACGGATGAAATTCTGGTGGAGCTGAAAGTCGTCCATTATTGTTGCCAATTCATATGCACTCTTAGTTCTTTGTAGACCTGCCAATTCTCCATTAGGATCATTTTTGAAGACCTTGAAATGTGTTTCAATTATTCCTTTTCACCAATTTTCAAAATCTACGCCAGTTCCTAAACCGTTGTTTGTACAGTTCAGGTGATTTATCGTCGGCGCCTAGAATTCTGCTTTTTAGCAGATCATATTCTTTAAATAACTGAGTTGGGAGAGCAAGATAGACATTTCTAGCTCTGCCTGTCAATTGACTTTGAATAAGAAGCGACCTGAATCGTTTATTCCAGCCGAAATTAATGGCAAAACGCTCGAAATTGGACAATAAATTTTCAGCGTTATGTCCCTAAAACGAAGTAAACGAGGCAAATATAGAGGGTAAAGATTAATAAAACTTTCTTTCCTCCTTGTCGGAATCGTCTGTCTGACATTGAAATGGACTGCCTTGATTGTCAACAGTAACAGGCCTAGAGTGAAAGCCTATGTGATTATTTAAGATTCTTACTTGTATTTCTGATTCAGTGGGATTGCTATCTAATGAGATATTATTTTCCTTACCAAAACGAGTATTCATCAAACACACCAAGCACAGCACACTATACTATGACAACACGCCGTGGACAAAGCGACATAATGATTTCGACGTAACAATGGGTTCGTTTGACGGTGCTGAAACATGCGAACTGGTCGGACTCTACATCCTGTCACAACTGCAACATACACACACATACATCGGCCTCTATAGAGATGAAGGACTCGCTATAACAAACAAACGACCAAGAGCGAACGAAAACATCAAAAAACAAATCTGTAAAATATTCCAAAACAACAATTTGAAAATCACGATAGAAGCAAACAAAAAAACAGTTGACTTCCTCGATATCACAATCGCCATAAAATCCAATTCATCCCAACCGTTCAGAAAACGAAACAACACATTAGCTACATTAATAAAAACAGCAACCACCCCCGTTCCGTCATTGAAAACATACCAAAAAGCATAGCACTGAGGGTGAGCAAACTTTCGGAAAACAGAGAGATATTCAACGTCGCAGCCACCCCCTACAAAGAAGCGTTCACACAAAGCGGTTACAACACACCATTTGAATACACAGACGCCCCCTCTCATGTAAACCCCAACACACAAGTGAAGAACGCAAAACAAGAAAACGACACTACTTGGTTCAATCCACCTATTGACAAAAACGTCAGCACAAACATCGGACAGAAGTTCCTGAAGTTAATTGATACACACTTTCGAAAAAACCACAAGCTACATAAAATTAATAACAGGAATACCAAAAAAATAAGCTACTCGTGTATGCGCAACATAGAACAAATAATTTCAAGCCACAACAAAAAAAAAAAAATAAACCACCGACAAGAGCAAAACCCACCAACCAGAAAATGCAACTGCAGAAATAAGGAACATTGCCCGCTAAACAAACAGTGTTTAGAATCAAGTTTAATTTACCAAGTCACAGTCACCGAAACTAAAACAAACAAGCAAGAAAAATATGTAGGACTAACGGAAAATAATTTCAAAACAAGATACAACCTCCACACCTCAACATTTAGAAACACTAACAAAAAAACTTCCACAAAACTCAGCGAACATATTTGGAAATTAAAAGACAACAAACTAGACCACAATGTTTCATGAAAATTTTATCTAAAGCAACAGGATACATACCAACATCAAAACAATGTAGCTTATGCCTGGAAGAGAAATATACTATAATCAAACACCCTCATGAAGCCACACTCAACACTAAAAATGAGATGTGCGGTACGTGTCCACATCGCCGGAAGTTCTTGTTAATCAACTACAAACCGGAACCACTTCAACAAACAACAACAGTCAACAAACCAACTCAGTCCTGACGATGACCAATTAGGCCTGAAACATTAATGTCGACTGTCTCAAACATTGTGGTAAATATTAAAATAATATATATGTATATATATATATATATATATATATATATATATATATATATATATATATATATATATATATATATATATATATAATATTACATCTGTTACGGGGCTTTCTTTCTGGGACATTTGTATGGTGCATTTTCTGAGACATTGTTGCGGGAAGTATATTGTATCTAGGGATATAGGCCCAATAATAGCAATGGCCCTATAGCAATGTTAATTTCTTGAGTATATATATAATACCCCGTATCTGCACTGATACGGATATAGGCCACATAGTAATGTTGATTTCTGGACTATGTATATATATATATATATATATATATATATATATATATATATATATATATATATAATACCTCATATAAGCATTGATATGGATATAGGCCTCATATTAATGTTGATTTCTTGAGTATATATATATATATATATATATATATATATATATATATATATATATATATATATATATATATGAGCCAAGGTCAAAAGGTGCCAATTTTTTTCCTCAAAATAAAAGTGACATAATAGTCCATTCATGTTTCTATAATATGTGTAGCAAAAACCCTGTACTTCATGAATCAAAGGCCCTTTAGATAACTTTAAGGTCTAACGCAGCATAATATCGTCAACAATACCTATAGGTTGTCGGTGTCACCTGTGACCGGTGACACCAAAATGAGACAAAAAACCAAATGATTTTTGTTGAGTATCAAACTTTATTTAGTAAGTTATAGACAAAAAGACACAATCAACAACAATCATAGTACAATAATATTACCAACTATTGGAGAAAATGTTTCTTTTTGGTGTCATCGGTCACAAGCAACATAGAATGCAAATATATTATTTCATAAAAATGTTTGTACATTAACAAAAACAACAATATTGCATATGTTTATTACCAGCAATGTTCAGAAAGTTTTGGAATAAAATGTTGGGAAATAATGTGACCAAAGCATATTTTATTTAGCCGCATTGTGTCACTTGTGACATTAGACCGATGACACCATTACTTATGTCACAAGCAATACCAAATTGCAATTTCGACAATATACCATTAATTTCAGTCAAACCAGTGTATTACCACAGTTAAATATGAAATTTAATAATATTTCAGAAATCAAAGACTTCAAAAATAGAAATATACATGGAAATTAGAGCATCTGAATGTGACTTGTGACATTAGACCGGTGACACCATTACTTATGTCACAAGCAACACCAAATCACACTTTCGTCCATAATATATCATTATTTCAGTCAAAAAACCTACTCTAAAATGAAATTCAATAATATTTTAAGAAACTAAATACTTTCAAATTGGAAATATACTTAGAAATTAGTAATACAATTGTTGCTATTACTTTGGTCAAAATCGGCACTAGAGCGCAATTTTGTCTCAATAAATCAAGAATAGCAACTGAACACATGTAATATAGCCTGTTAAATTGTAATTCAATGACATTTCAAGCTTTGAAGAACATGAAAACAGAAATACATTAGAAACTTCTAACTTAAGTGTCACCTGTGACATTGTAACCAATGACACCAATTGTCACAAAAAGTACCAGAAGTCACACAAACACTAGAT
>NC_088367.1:52771348-52786348 GCF_034508935.2 Berghia stephanieae
AAAAACAAACAAACAAATAAACTGATAGTCGATCGCGATTAATTATTCGACGTTTGGATGTTCATGTCAAAGAATATAATAAATAATCTCAATGTTGAATATTGCAAGAAAGAAAATTTTAGTAGGAGTAGTAGTAGTAGTAGTAGTAGTAGTAGTAGTAGTAGTAGTAGTAGTAGTAGTAGTAGTAGTAGTAGTAGTAGTAGTAGTAGTAGTAGTAGTTGTCGTGTATGGCTACACCTCCATATTCATTTCGTCAACCCAGCTTTGAAAGTCTTCCTAAGGAGGGTTTCATAACCACCTTCAAGTTTAGTTACTGGACAGTGGACGACGATGTGGTCGCTGGTCTCTGGGGTTGCCTGACATTTCGGCAGGTATCACTGTTCCTAGGTTTCCATCTGCACATATATGACGCAGTTCTGTCATGTCCCATTTAGAGGCGATTTGAAGAAACCCAGTATTTCCCGGTGTTATGGTATGCAGCCACTCTGTAGTTGGATCTTTTATGATTGTTCCTCCTCTTGTTGTTTCTCTGTTCCACAATTCTCCCCAATTTTCGTCCAAAGTGAAGTCTGCCATTTTTGTTAGGTGGAAAGTCTTCTCGACTTGTGTCTTGTTGTTGAAGGTGCCCCCTTTATGATTACTTTTATGGGAATGTTGTCTGTTGCTTCGTCAATGCCTGCATGCATCCTCTGATTAGCGTCTTGTCGTCTAAGATTTGGTGGTGCAATGCCGCTCAGGGTTGGGAGCCACTGAGTTGGAGTTGATTTGAGACACTATGTTATGATTTTCATCGATTCTCTTAATCGGATGTCAATGCGGTTTACATGTTGGCTCCTCATCCAATCAGGGGCACAGTATTCTCCAAACACTAAAACGCAGTGCCAAAGCAGACGTTATCATTACCTGTGGTGAGGCTCCCTAGGTCGTACTTGCAATTGTTCTCACCAAGCTGTTTCTTTTTGCGATTTTATTTGCAGTTCCGTCAATGTGTATGCTATAATTTAGTAGTCTGTCCAATGTAATGCCAAAGTATTTAGGATTGGGTTCTGGGGTAGAATTGAGTTACCATTTGTGATCTTCAGTTCTTGTGTTGCCTCTCGTTTATTCAAGTGGCAGTTTGTGGATACTGATTTGGTGGTATTCATTTTTAGGTACCACCTACCAAAGTATTGTTTCAGGTGGGTGGTGTCTTTGCTTAGAACTTCTTGAACCTCTTTCCAGTTTTTGATAGATAGACTAAGTCCCAGTCATCAGCGTATCCAAGTTTGAGTGCTTCGCACTTTGGCATGTCGGGGATCTAAACATTGAAGAATGTTGGTGGTAAAACCGCACCTTGTGGTACCCCATTTTTTATTTTTCGTATTTTGCTTTTGTTTCTCCCAATATGACATCAAATTTTCTTGTGTCAGTCATGGTAGACAACAGTTTAAGCGTCTTTTGGAATTATTTTTGAGCGCTTTAGCATCAGTCCTCCTGTTCAAACAGTGAGGTAAGCTGCAGATAAGTCTATTATATCTGCACCAGTTTTCTCTTTGTTCTCGAAGCCTTGCAGCTATGTATGAGATCAGTGCAAGGACCTGTTGATTTGTTCTTCATTGTGGTCTAAAGCCCGCTTGTTCTGGTGGTGTGCAGGGATTTACACATGAGGTGATCCGCTCTAGTACTATTCTTTCCAGGAGCTTGTAAACGCAAAAAAGTAGAGATATTGGTCTATGGCTTGATAGTTTGGTCATGGTTTGCCTGGCTTTAATATGGCGATTACTTTGGCAAGAGAAGGATCATCACGTTTCCGTCGTACAGGAGCGTGTGCGCTGCCATGAACCTGAAGCTGATACCAGCCTAGATCCAATCCTGCTGTAACAGCAGAAGATGAGTAGCCAGACCAAGAATGATCCAAACAGGCGTCCAGACAAGGTTCTTCATTCTCCTGGACCCACAACTCAAACTCAATGAATGAAAGAAAATGGAAAATCATTAAATGTTTAAACTCAGTTATTGTCTTACAATTTTCACGCTTTGTTCAATGACACCAACTTTCATTTGATGTGGAGACGGTTATATGGGTCCAAGACTGTAGACGACAGCAGTAGAGAATTCGCCACCTGGATAGACCTTCATGATATTGTGTGAAACCGTTAAAGGATGTAGGATTTCTGGCAGGAATATCCAATAACTCATGTAGCGCACTTGGCTTGTGTGTAGTCGGGCCGGGGGGGGGGGGGGATTCTGACCCATCGGTCCATCTAACAAAGAATGTGTGTGCTGAGTCTTTAGATGTTGGGAGGACAAATTACACACTTCCGGAGAAAACATTTTGCCTGTCGACATAAGATAGGGCAGCGACACACTTACCTCTATAACGCGCTTTGCGTACATTTATTGGATATAGCGATATATGAATGCTTTTTTAAAAAGTTTTAATAAAGCATTCCGTGCTTACTTCTATTGACCCGCCCTAGTGTGAATTACCTGGATATTGTGAGTTTTCTAAATTATTGTCCTCATTGGATGTAGAGATGTTGGGTCCTGGAGGCTCCCATGGACATTTGGGGATAGTCTGGTTGTCCTATAGAAGGAATAGATATTTACAATTTGAATTTGTGTTGATCCTCTGAAAATAAGGAATCTATGTTATACAAAGCTATAGGGATCAAGGTTGGCTGTCAATATGCATTATGTCTGTTATACTGATGGTCATTAAAATGTTGTCAGATCTTAAACATTATAGCACTGTAACAAAGTGCCACATTAAAAAATGCCTATACAAATTCAATAGCCGATAAAATGGTATATTTCAAACAGATAAACAAAACTTGTTCGTACTTTTATCAAAGCTACAAAAGATAGTAAAACATCAGCAACTCAAAATGAATGAAAAATGGAGAGTGCTTGAATTGTAGAGGCATTCTATTACGCATTGTACATCCCTATTGAGAGGATAAAATGTTGTACTGCCTGAAAACATAATGACAATATACAGATCGCATTTTATTCCATTTATCCCAGCTAGCGTCTTATAATTTTTTTTATTCATGCATAGAACGTGCATCTTTGTCATTAGCCAATTGGTTGGCAAGGATGCTCCTGGTATTCCATCAAGAGATACTGCACTGGTCTGCCAGTTTTCCAAATTCATTGTGCGTCAGAATTTTGCCCAAGGAAGATTGCAAGACAGCAATGTTTATTGTTCACGAACGTTTCGTTCCAAAGATAGTGTTTTTTCTGACAAAAGCAGCTTCAAACCCTCGTTTGCTGATATACTGAAAAAATATGATGTCGTGACGTTTGTGGTTACACTGAAAAAATGTGTGGAAGATGTCCTCGGCTGTGTCATCGCGTCCATTGTGGTATGGCTGATATAAGAGTTAACCATCTTACAGAGATTGTCGTCATTGAGGGTTCAATAACATGGTGTGTATCCCGAATCAATCCGCTTGTTTTTCATTTGAATCACATTGTTTTACTCATTTACCAATGTAATGGCTAGTTCTTTTATTAATGAATATAACGATACTTTTCAAGGTCTATGCTTGTCCATTGCCATTTTCAAATGTATTAATATTTAAGCAAGAAATAAAAAGCAAAGAGTACAAAACAACACAAAGATAGTAATAATATTTACGCGTTCTTAACTTTACAAATTTACGCTTACTTTGGCAATTCCGAAATTTTGGATGTTTTTTTAACCGACAACCAAAGACAACCCACGCACTTTCGGCTAAACATTTATGTATCTTACTCAGATTGATTTGTCATAACTGGTATTTCCTCTACTTATCAATGGTCTTTCAATTATGCCAATGTGCCAGACATAAATTATTCAATTATGTGTAGTCAATCACTGGCCAGTTTAAATTGACGCTCAGTTTAATTTGAATAGTGACTATAACAATCTTCATTTTGTCCTCAGATGCTTCTTTCTACTCAGCAGGTGTTTCTGAATTTTTTTGTTCTGGAGCATTTAAAACCAAGGTTACAAAAGTAGAAAAGAACTGGTGTGAAATGATACAGTCAGTGCCAATATCAGTCATCAAGCCATATCATTGTAAACATGTTTCATCTTCAAAATATTTGATCTGGACGGCGGGTGTTGACTTAAAAAAAAGGATGGATTACTCAAAGACTTCAGTTAACTTGCAAATCTTCTTCTTCTTCTTCTTCTTCTTCTTCTTCTTCTTCTTCTTCTTCTTCTTCTTCTTCTTCTTCTTCTTCTTCTTCTTCTATATGTTTTCTGTCTCTTCATGAAATTGATTTATTTTCAGTACCTATAAAAATTGTTTTGCTGTTTGTTTTTATTTTACGAATGAAATATTGACTCTTGTTTGGCTGTTCATGAGTTTCGTAAAGCATATGAGAGATCTTTGAAAATAGTGAATAAATTAAAATTTGTATATTGATGAATGAACCCAGATAGAGTTCATGACAAAAATACAATCAAGAAATCCAAGTCATGGCAATGTTACTTACCAGTTGTTCATGTTCAGATGACATCTTAAATAGAAATTGAAATAATAATATAGTATTTCGTATCACATGTAGGATGATGATGATGATGATGATGATGATGATGATAATAATAATAAGGAGGAGGAGGAGGAGGAGGAGGGGAGAAGGAGGAGGATGAGGATGATGACAATGACAATGATGATCATGATGATGAAGAGGGTAATGATGATAATGATAATGATGATGATGATGATGATGATGATGATGATGATGATGATGATGATGATGATGATGATGATAAGGAAAAAGAGGAGGATGAGGAGCATGAGGAGGAAGAGTACGGGGAGTAGAAGGAGGAGGAGGAGCATGCTATAATAAAAAAATGGTGAGGAGGATAAGAAGTGATATGGGGGGAAATCAGGGTTTAAGATGGTCAAAGTGGTGATTGTGACATTGATGATTGAGATTTTGTTAACGACCAATTGAGGGCAAGAGGTGGACTCAGAGGTGAGGAGAAGCGGTTGTAGAGTTTGGATGAGTTATGGTGACAGATTATTTCTGTGGTTGAAATCGAGAATATGTGAACATGAAATTATAAACAATGGTGGTTGTGGCGATTTGCGTATGTTTGGTTTTGTAGTGTGTGTGTGCATAAGTGTTGACTTGTCTAAGACAATGTTCACGTCAACAAATACGTACCACTTCAAAACTCTGTTCCATATCAACATCAGAGTCAAATTCCTCTCTTACTGTCTCCATATTTTCCTGCAAAGAAAGAGAGAGAGAGAGAGAGAGAGAGAGAGAGAGAGAGAGAGAGAGAGAGAGAGAAGAGAAGAGGAGAGAGAGAGCAGTTATAGATATTAGCTTAGTTTTATAATCTGGATTAATGTGAATCATGTCGAAACGTGTGTGACTTCCATGTATATATTACGATACATGAGTCAAACATACTTTGAAAATAGATACGACATTGGTTTCTATCGCTATATTTATATAATATCTTGATTGTCCTTGCAAATAAATTTTTGATTTCTGGAAATCCATGCATAATTAATAAGATGAGGATCGTTCTTCTGTTATATCTTTTCTGACATATTATTTCATATTCATATTGTGTAGGTGTTCAGTAGGACAGTGTTCCATTCGGAGACCTACCATATTTGTCGTCTGTTTTAACGCCTAGATTTTATATGAATTATGACATAGAGCTGTGATTCAAATAAACACAACCAGAATTAAATGCATGATACGTTAAAAACAATTTTATTTCATTTTCTGTTTAATCTGATTAGATAAATCGATTTTTCCTTGATTCTTGAAACCATTTATTCAATATTTTTCCGTAATCATTTTGCCTTTTCCGTTCTTGTAATGTTTATTAACTTCATAAATAAATCGGCTTTAGATTTGATTGATCCTCACAGTAAAGGTAAGCTCCTTTGACATCCATCTTAGTTCGAAGTCGGTACATTTGTCTCTGTTATCTAAAGGGTGTCCGGATTGGTACAACCGGGTGTCCAAATTGGGACAAATGACTGTCCAATAAATCAAGGCCAAACACAAAAATGACGTTTGACAATGGACAAATATTTTGACTAACTTTTTTTATGGTGTTTGCAACACATGAAAAAGTTATTTTCGCTATTACACTTTGTGTGTGGCCATTAGAATTCATTGAGTTGAGAGAGCTATTTTGTATTTCCGAATTCTAACACCACACTTTAGTTTGAATTTTGGGTTATTCAATCATCATAAATACTATATGTTGGAAAATTACGCGAATTATCATATATCATCTTATCAAAGATAGTTGAATAAACAAAATTTCAGTGGTTTGCTTTTTGACAACGAAATCTTAGAATAAAATAGATTTTATCCCTGATATCATCAATGAGCGTAGTATGAAGATCCGTAGTCAACGTATGATATTGCCTAACACCCAAAGCATCGCTCACAATTTTATCAAAGACGATCGAAACAAACGCAAGTTATCATCAATGTGTAATTCGTTTATCAATCTGTGAAAATATTGTGATAAATTCTGATTAATTCTAGAAATGAGTTTTTTTGTGTGTTGGGCATGTACTAAAGACAGGTATGGAATGAAGAATGTTTGCCGGTAGATAATAAATGAATAGTCAAAGGACGGGACGGAATAAATGACAGAACGAATTATAATTGGTTAATACTAAATAACGCTCGAACCTTCAGTTGATATTTGAGAGTGGTCCAACTTTAAAGTCATGTGTAACGAACAAATAAAATATTTGAATCCTCTTTATGAAACAGATCTTTTAAAAAAACGGTGACGACACATACATGAATTATAACAATATTTGAACAATGCTTTGCATTTTTCTTAAAGATGGTATTCAATTAAAAAAAAGAGTTACACGAAAGATAATGATTGTGTCATACGTATGCTGAAATAGTACAAGTGTTTAATAAACATAACGATAACACAAATTGCTAGGGCTATTGGTCAGTACTGACCCCCACCTGGCGCTGGCACCTGCCGGTCGGTACCGGCGAACATGCGCCAGCGCTCGGGGGTCAGTACTGCCCATTAACATCTCTACTAGATGATAACAATGTAATGTGAGAATCCTAGCTATAGATGTCACTGGAGAACCAGAAGAGGCTGCTACCAACAAAAGGAGGAAAGGCGTAAAAATGGTTGAGGAAACAGATGGGAGTGGAGATCAAGATAGGAAATTTGAACGTTGAAGGTATGACAGACAAGGTAAATCTCTGATGCTGTGTAAAGAATAAACATTAACATTCTTTGTGTGCAAGAAACAGATTGGTGGAGGATTTAAAATACTTTATAATGGAAATGAGACCACAAGAAATTATGTGGGTATCATTCTCGATAAAGAACTTGCACAAAATGTTGTCAGAATCCAAAGTGTCTCCGACAGACTTATGTGGATCAAGATCGTAGTCAAAATGGAACAAATCACTCTCGTGAGTGCATAGACAATCCAGACAGGCTCTACGCAAGACAAGAAGGAATAATTTTGGAAGGAGATTGATGAACAAATGGAAATTTTCAACAAATCAGATGGAGTTTTCATCGGTGCGGACTTGAATGTGCACGTTGGAGAGAGCAATATCGGAGAGGGGATATGGTTAGGAAGGTATGGGTATGGCAGCAGAAATGAAGAAGGCGAAGCTATTGTAAGATTTGCAACAAGGATGGACCTGGCAATACTAACTACATATTGTAGAGAGAATAATGAGTACAGAGTGACGTATTCAAGTGTGGTGTGAGAAAGACACAAGTGGATTACCTGTTTAGCTGGAGGAGAAATTTGAGGGAAGTATCAGATTGTGGCAGTTTTCCAGGAGAAAGAGTGGCATCGCAACATAAGATTGTTATTGGGAAAGTGGCATTTGGAAAGAGGAAAATATCAGAGAAACAAGGTGAGTGAAAAATACGATGGTGCAAACTAAAAGAGGAAGAGCAAAGTGAAATATTTGCTACAACCGTGAAAGGAAGACTAGGAATTGATTTCCCAAAGGAATGGAAAAGAACAGCTGATACTATCCGTGAAGTGGCCAAAGATGGGCTAGGGGTCAGCTCAGGAAGAGGAAAAGCTGGAAAATAACATGGTGGTGGAATGAAGTGTCCAAGAAGCAATAAAGAAAAAGAGAGAAGCAGGGGAAGAAGATGAAGACAAACAGGGATGCTATGAAAGAGCCGTTGCAAAAACAAAGTCCGAGACATTAAAAAATATGTATAAGCAATTAGAAAGTAAAGAAGGCCAGAAGACTATTTTCAGAATAACGAAACAGAGGGATACAAATAGGAGAAGGATATAATATATTAAGAAGAACAAAGACGAGAATGGAAGAATATTGGGCTTTTATTTCTTTTTATTAGTGCCTGAGGGTTAGATATTTTACACACAACAATCAGCCAGCGGATATCACATTACAATACACAAAACTATGTAATCTTAAGCGCAAGGTGTCTGAGTGATAGAATTTAGTGAAGACTACTGATAAAAATGACTGGCTAAAAAATAACAAAGAGATGAGTGACGTCAATTTCGATCTATCTATTTATCTATCTATCTATATCTCTATCTTTATATCTCTATATCTATCTCTATGTCTATCTATATCTATCTATCTATCTATCTATCTATCTATCTATCTATCTATCTATCTATCTATCTATCTATCTATCTCTATCTCTATCTATCTATCTATCTATCTATCTATCTATCTATCTATCCATCTATCCATCCATCCGTCCGTTTGCCAGCCTATCTATCTATCTATCTATCAATCTATCTATCTATCTATCTATGTATCTATCTATCTATCTATATGTCTATCTATTTTACGTCCTGTAACCCTCCGGTATATACTTCTAACTGAAACTTGTACCTTTCTCTTGTCTCAGTAAGATGCGACCAACCGAATTTCAAATGACGGAATGAAGAAAAACGTGACAATGAAAGAGTCTTCACTTTCAGTTCTGGCGTCAGGCATCAGTGAGCATGCGCGTTGGAAGAACCGAAACATAAGCCTGCCAGTTTGTCTTTTCAACACCAAATTTGGCCTTTTTCTCAGGATTGAACAATTTCACTTGTTTAATTAATTGATAAATTTATTGAACAAATCTCACGTAAACCGACAAAAAAGGGGAAACCAAGGGACTTCCTTGCGACTAGTATGGGACAGGAAATGCTGATTTATTTGTCGTAGAGAAAGCTTTTTCATAAAATGGCATTTTCCCATAATTTTGGTACCGTCAGTACAGGCCCCAACGCCCGTGGCCAGGTCAGCATTGACCGATAGCACCAGTACCTATTAGTCAGTACTGACCCCCAGGTGCTAGTGCCTGTTCGTCAATACTGACCAGCATGTGCCAGCGCCTGGGAGTCAGTACTGACGAACAGCTACTCCGAACATAAAATTATGACATGTGTTTCACGTCAACGGCAAGAACCTTGACCGTTTTATGGCAGACCAGCTATCCAATCACAAAAATGTGATTTCCTTGATTCGAAAAGAAAAATGTTGTCTAAAATGCTCGAAGGAATAAGATCAACAAAACTACAATGTATAATGCTGAGAGACAATCTTACTTAGTCACAATTACTGTTTGAAGGGACATTGATGAAGTTACAAGCAAGCGAGCAAAAGGAGTTAGAATCTGAAATGACATTCACGTATAACCACATCAATGCAAAGCCGGAACAACATCAAAAAGATTGCCAACATAAAAATAGATATTACAGAGCTTATTATACTCATGAAACAAGTAGACCAACTGGTAACCATATTTCAAAAATGTACTTATATATATATATATATAATATATATATATATATATATATATATATATATATATATATAAATACATATATACACACACACATATATATATATGTATATATATATATATATATATATATATATATATATATATATATATATATATATATATACATTATGTATATCTTGTATAATTGGAGAATTGAATTATTTTTGTACCACTTAGGCTCATCGAGTACTGGACCAATCGTCACCAATTTTTTCATGGTGTTTACACTTGACATGAAGATGGTTTGCGTGTATTATGAGATTGCTTAGATATCCTGATGATTTTATTGAAAAATCAAACTTGTTTCGTCAAATACCATCGAAAAGAGACGCCACAATTTTAAACGTGTCAACTTTAAGTGTTTTGCGTGTCAACCTTCATGTTAGCGACTATGACCAATATTACTAGCTTTGAACCGATATTAGTTAGTGGATTATTTCAGTATTATTTTTAATACAATCAATTTATTAACATTTATATCAACCTTTGTTCCGCTTTTAAAACTCGAAAAGAATTATACACGAAGTGAAAGGAATATATAAAATGTATATGCAGAAAATATCTCTCCAATCCCACCAAAACAATTACTGGAGATGTCTTACGAAGTCGACAAAATATTTTGTCCATTAGAAATTGAATCAAATTTATTTGTAAACCAAACACACTCAAGAATAATAATTGGCAACTCACCTTTTGTATGTGAATTTGGTTTATGTTTAGGCTACGTGCTGTCAAAGTAGCTGAAATTAAATGTAAATGTAGCTATCATGAAAATTGTAAAAACTTACCTTTCCTCTGAATAATATTTAACTGGATTAAACCATCTTCTAATCTACAGAGGTTACCAATAACTAAATAAATAGCAACAAGTGAAGTACAGATTTCAAAAATACATTGCATGTGTTGTTGTTGTTGTTTCTACTGAGCTATTCAGTCCTGCAAAAGACATTATCAAATGTGTAGTTCCATAAAACAGTTCTAGGGTTATATTATATCTGTGTTGATGATAAGAGATATAACATGGCTTGTGTATACACTCATTGATTAAATTATGTCTTGTCATAGTTATCTCTTTTGTGTTTTTTATGAGTGTCATGGCGATTCATTATCTATTGCCTCAAGACGTGTTATCCGGTTTTTCTATTAACGTTATCACTAGACGCATAGATGAGAACACATGGATTGATCAATTGATATCAACAAAATGAATAAACACATTCCCATTATTCATCCCCAAGGAAACATTTTTCTTCAGCGTCTCGTCCAAGGGACGACTGGAATGTTCCAGGTGTCAGCCGCATTGCAACACCGTAAAGTAAACCAGGGAGAGGTGACTTGGTCAAAATCACACACCGAGGTGGGTATTCGAACTCGGTACCTTTTGGGTGGGAAGCAAAGACCGTGATGCTGAGCCATGATGTCCCTATTATAAAACTGTATTGACTTTTAAAAAAATGATGTTTATATTTTGAAAAATATTTTGTATCTATTCCATGTGACTTTTTTTTCTTGAGCTTTTATATAGCGCAATATCCACTAAACGTGCTCAAATCGCTTTACAAGGGGTCCCTGGCCAACAGCAACACATAACATGTAGGACGAGACAGGCGATATTACAAATTTTTGGGACAGAGACAACGCTGTTAACGGCCAGGTACTCATTTTACACCTGAGTACGGTGAGAGAATGTGAACAAAGAGCCTTCTCCAAGGACTCAACTATGCGCCGAGCGAGGCTCGAACCCAGGACCTTCCGATCCAAAAGCTAGTGTCATACCACTAGACCACATAGCCGCATGACTTGTCCTTTAAAAACGGTACTATGTACAACGGGTGTTTTAAGATGCTGGAAACAATCATAAGGAACAAAGACGGGTGAGGCAATGGGTAAGCTTTGGTATTGGGTTTACATTAACTCAGAATAAAGATTGGTACAGGCACCTATGTTGATATTTACAGGAAATGAAGTGAATGGGGAAGTGGTGAAGAGATTAAAGAGTAAACCCATTTAAAGCGAAGAGAGTTGAACCCACCACCCAGGCTTTCTCGGGCATCTCTGATTTTACAGTGTAATTTATTGTCAATCAATTTCTTCATTTCTATTATAAATTATGGTTTTGAAGACGTTTATGTTAGTGCCTGATTTAGAAAGACGGAACAGAAGAAAGCTGAGAGAAAGACGGGGCGTGTAAATGTTTGATTTACATCAAAGATGTAGCTGGCTTGATGCACGTATCCAAGGACTTTATATACTCTGTCGTTTTCACTCTTTTTTCAATACGTCAAATCTATCCATATAAAAAAAAAAACAATACACCCTCTTTATTTTCTATCTTTATTTCAATCGATCAAATTTATCCATATACTATAACTATGCACACTCTCTACTTTCTATCTTTATTTCAATATATCAAATTGATCCATATCCAAAAATTATACACAATCTCTAATTTCTATCTATAATTCAATACATCACATGTATCCATATCCAAATACTTTACACTCTTTACTTTCTCTAGTTAATTACATAAAAATGTATACATAACCAAGGGCATGACATACTCTGTATTTTATATCTTTATTTCTATACATCATAATTATACCTATCCAAGAACTTTACTAACTCTGTACTTTTCTCTCCTTATGTCAATACATCAAATTTATACTTATCGAATAACTTTCACTCTCTTTATAATTTTCTATCTTTATTTCAATACATCACATACTTAATTATTCAGAAAATTTACACACGCTATACTTTCTCTCTTTAAGTCAAAATATAATAGTTATACAATCCAAAAACTGTTCAGACTCTACACTTTTTCTCTTTATTTCAATACATCAAATTTATACATATCCAAAAACTCTACACACTAGACTTTTTCTCTTTATTTCAATACATCAAATTATTCTAATCCAAGAACGTTGCTTACTCTGTCCACCCCTATCAATAGATCGTATGGAAGGAATACAGTTGGCGTTCCTCAACCCTTTCTTATTTATTTCAAACCGCCCATAGAGTGATACGTTCTGTATAAAATACATCAAGAAGTTTACTGTTATGTATTTTTATTGTTAGAACGAATCATTTGTGACCAGATTTTGGGACTCTTTTACTTAAACGGAGAGCATCGAAACAGACCTGTCCTTCTTTCTATTCAACCTTCTTTGCTTAGCTTTCATGACACGTTCAAAATTTAACAGAATCGGTGTTCAATGATTCGAGTGCCCATTGTAAGGACACCATCTGGAGATCTGAGCCAGCAAATCTGGCACCACGAAACGATGGCATCAAGTCAATCAATGCAAAAATCATTTCAGATTTTACATGATACCGCTATGTGGTCTTGTGGTATGGAACTCGCTTTCAGATAGGACATGTCCTGGGTTCCAGCCTCTCTTGACTTCTTGGAAAAGGATCTTTACTCACATTCTTTCACCTTACTCAGTTGTAAATGAGTACCAAGTCGTTAACAGCGTTGTATCTGTCGGAAATAAATTGAAATTGTCTGACAGGCGTCATGTATCGTTCTACATGTTACGTGTTGTTGTTGGTCAGGGCCCCTCTGTAAAGTGCTTTGACCACATTGAGTGGACATTGCGCTAT
Source organism: Berghia stephanieae (assembly GCF_034508935.2). Classification (NCBI taxonomy): domain Eukaryota; kingdom Metazoa; phylum Mollusca; class Gastropoda; order Nudibranchia; family Aeolidiidae; genus Berghia; species Berghia stephanieae. The sequence continues at coordinate 52,784,742 of NC_088367.1, forward strand.
ATAAAATATCACGTTATCTCTGCTTCCGGTCTTCCCCTCTTTCGTGTTGCCAGGTGATCCAATCTATTTTGGATGATTTTGTTCCACATGGAATGTTTCAATAATTGTTTTAATCTTTACCGTGCCCTTCCATCCGCCCTCTTTTTCTCTGTTTTATGAACGACTAACAAAACAACTACATCTTCAATGTTAATCTTTTCACTGATATCTGCCATTTTTGAAAAACACGCAACTGAATCTCTATAGACGCCCTATAGATACACACATGTAAATAAAATGGCCTAAAGAAATCATTACGCCTTTAAAAAATGAATGACAACAAAGATCTGTGCTCTTATAATAACTATACAATGTTCGAAGGTGTTTGGAGATTTTTTAAATTAAGAGGTTCTGATGGCCTCCCACGATTGAAAACCCAACAGAAAGCTGCGACAGCTTAAGCAATGAGTCGGCAAGCAGAGTACGGCAAACTTGAATGTTTGTCCTTTGACTTTTATTGATATTAATTGAAAATTTGGTCTTCCTGGATGATAAACACCTAGATAACCACGCCTCTCGGACAGTCGTCATAATGTAATCAATGACAGTGGTCGGTAAACATAGACACCTAGATAACCACGCCCCTCGGACAGTCGTCAAAATGTAATCAATGACAGTGAGCGGTAAACATTTCAAACTACACAGGTTTTATTATCGCTATATGTTTCTATGTAAAATACCCCACTGTTCAACAGCTTGATGAACAAAACCAACACATACATATATGTGTAATCTAAAACGTTTATAAAATGATTTTAAAAATCGTGTGATAACTAGTCACCCATTAGGCATCATGAAAACAATAACAATGATCAGAGAAACGTCGGATTTATTCACTTTATTTTTTTTTCAAAACAACCAATTATGTTTGTCCAAGCACGCATGAAGGTGTGTCAGAAATTTCATTTTTTTGATTGGTCAAAAAGCTGCTGGTTAATAGTAGGCGTTTAATTGAAAGACATTTGAGCGAAATAAGTGGGATGTCGGAAATGGACCTGTCACTTCCTGAAGCATTTCCAGAGATAACTGAGATAAATAAATAATAACATAACATTCCCTGTATTCATTCCACAGAGGAAATCTATCTCACGAGTCTATTCCAAGGGAAGACTGGAATAACCCAGACGTCGACCGCAGTGCAGCGCTGCAAATTGAGCTTGGCGAGGTGACGTGCTCAATGCCGCACAGCGCAGCGGCGAGTGATCAAGCTCGGTAATTTTCGGGTAGGAAGAAAAGACCGTACCGCACGTCACGCTTCCCACACTCCCTCCCATTTCCAGCAGATACTGGAATGTTATTTCCACAACCATCCGTGTCGCGTTAAAGAACTTTGGTTGACTCAGCAGTTTAAAAATTGAGCTTCATATAGCGCAATATCCACTAAATGTGATCAAATTGCTTTACTAGGGGTCCTGGTCAACAGCAACATTTAACATGTAAGACGGGACATGACTCCCGTTAGGAGAGATTACAATTTTTCGTACAAAGACAACGCTGTTACCGGCCAGGTAATTAAATTACAAATGAGTACGGTGAGAGAATGTGAGAAAAGAGCCTTTTCCAATGAC
>NC_088367.1:52788848-52793848 GCF_034508935.2 Berghia stephanieae
TACTACAACCACCACCACATCATCATCAATACCACTACTACTGCAACCTCCACCACATCATCATCATCACAACCTCTACTACTACAACCACCACCACCATATCATCATCACTAACAACCACCACCACCAAAACCACATAATAATCACTAACACTACTACATCCAATACTGCGACATCATCTGAACTAACGTTGCTACAACCACATCATCATCACTACAACCACAACTACAACCACCAGCACCACATTTTTATCACTACCACTACTATACAACCACCACCACATCATCATCACTACCACAACTACTCATCATCATATCTTGTCGCGCCAGTGAGTCAGCCAGTCCCGGGCAGTCTGGTTGCATTCCCTCAGGTCAGCATTGGTGCAGTGAGGTCCCAGCGAGCATTCGGACAGGATGTGGTCCATGGTCTGTCTGGGGTGACCGCATGGGCATTCAGTGCCCGGTGAGATTTTCCATTTAAAGAGGTTGGTGGCGGTGTTTCCCACCTTTGCTCTAGCTCTGTTCAACGCCACCCATTCTTTTCTCTTGAGGTCTGTGCCTGCTGGGAGCTTTTCTGTTGGGGGCTGGAGGGCATCGTTTGCTGTCTTGTCCCATTCTACCCATTTGTCCAGGCGGAAGAATGCTGAGTGGTCTGGGTGAAGGCTCTCTACTGTGAGGAAGCTTTTTCTTGATTTGAGCCTGCTTTTGGGGCAATTGTGGTCATGAAGGGGGTGTCTCTGGTCCATTTCCTGTTTGTATTTTTGTATTTGGGCATGAGTTTCCCTCCGGATGTGTGGTGGGGCTATTCCTGCTGCACGGTAGACCAGTGGTAATGGTGTTGCTCTCAGCTGGCCCGTTATGATCCGGCAGGCGTTGTTGAGCTCGGGTCTAGCTTGGAGGCATGGCATGATCGGGCCCATACAGCTGAGCAGTACTCCGCAGTTGAGTAGCTGAGGGCCAATGTTGTGTCCTTAGAGTTTTAGGGTCAGTTCCCCAGTTCATGTTTGCCAGCTTTCCAAGGAGGGCATTACACGTGGACACTTTTGCCTTGGTCTTTCTCACGTGTTCTCTGAAGGACAGAGTTCGATCAAGCGTCACTCCGAGGTACACTGGGTGGTAGTTGTACTCTAATGTCTGGCCATTCCACTTGATGTTAAGTTTTTTGTGGGCTTTGTGGTTGTTGAGGTGAAATGCACACACTTGTGATTTTCCTGGGTTGGCGTTCAGCGAGTTTTTAGTGTAGTACTTTGTAAGGGTGTCTAGGGCATTTGTCAGTCTGCTCTCGATTGGTTGGAAGGACACATCCTGTGTTGCGAGGCATAGGTCATCAGCATATATGAATCGGCGGATATTTGAGAACTCAGGCTGATCATTTGTATATATGTTGAAAAGTGTTGGAGCCCGCACTGATCCTTGGGGAAGACCATTCTTCTGGGTGCGCCACCTGCTCTTCCGGCCATCCATTTCAACAAAGAAGCGCCTGTTTTCGAGAAGTGACTGGATAATATTTACAATTTTCTTATTCTTTATCATTTTAGCCACTTTGAGGAGTCGGATCTTGTGATTCACTGTGTCATAGGCTGCAGTGAGGTCGACGAAGACTGTGCCAGTGACCTGTTTTGTCTCAAACCCATCTTCTATGAATTGTGTAAGGTTAAGAAGTTGACCACATGTTGACCGTCCTGGTCGGAATCCAGCCTGGTCTGGAGACAGTTGTTCGTCTAGACTGGGTGACATGCGGGACATAACCACTCGCTCAAATAGCTTGTATGCGATGCACAGGAGGGAGATCGGGCGATAGCTTTTCTTGGATTTTGGATCTTTCCCCGGTTTCAGTAGGGCGACTACTCTTGCTTTCCTCCATGCACTTGGCAGCCTGTTTGTCCTTGCGCATACATTGAAGAGGTCCAATAGCCAGGATAGGGTTCTCGGGCCAAAGTGTTGAATCATCTCAGTTGTGATTCCATCCAGTCCACAGACCAGACCACAACTACTACAACCACCACTCCCGTCACATCATCATCACTACCACAACTACTGCAACCACTCCCGTCACATCATCATCACTAACACTACTACTACAACCATGACCACATCATCATCATTACACTACTAGTACAACCACCACCACCACATCAGCATCACTACCTCTACTAGTACAACCACCGCCACTACATCATCATCACTACCACTACTACCTCAAACACCACAACATCATCACTACCACTACTACTACAACCACCACCACATCATCATCACAACAACTACTCCAACCACCACCACTACATCATCAAAACAACTACTACAACCACCACCACTACATCATCATCACTAGCACTACTACTACAACCACCACCACCACACTATCACTACCACAACTACTACACCACCACCACCACCACCACATCATCATCACTCTAGCACTACTACTACAACCACCACCACTACATCATCATCCCAACCTCTACTATTACAACCACCAACACCACATTATTATCACTACTGCTACTACTACTACAACCACCACCACCACATCATCATCACTACCACTGCTACTGCAACCACCACCACATCATCATCATCATCACTATCACTACTACTACTCCTACCCCCACCACATCACCATCACAAAAACTAGTACAACCACCACCAGTACATCTTCATCACTACCACTACTACTGCAACCACCACCACATCATCACCATCACTACCACTACTACTGCAAACACAACCACATCATCATCACAACAACTGCTACAACCACAACCACTACATCATCAAAACAACTACTACAACCACCACCAATACATCATCATCAGTAGCACTACTACTACAACCACCACCACCACACTATCACTACCACTACTACTACACCACCACCACCACCACCACATCATCATCACTCTAGCACTACTACTACAACCACCACCACGACATCATCATCCCAACCTCTACTATTACAACCAACAACACCACATAATTATCAGTAATGCTACTACTACAACCACCACCACCATATCATCATCACTACCACTACTACTGCAACCACTTCCACCACATCATCATCACACACTACTACTACAACCACCACCACATCAGCATCACTACCTCTACTACTACAACCACCACCATTACATCTTCATCACTATCACTACAACTGCAACCACCACCACATCATCACCATCAATACCACTACTAATACAACCACCACCACATCATCATCACAACAACTACTACAACCAACACCACTACATCATCATCACAACCTCTACTAACACAACCACTACCACCACATCATCATCACTTCCACTACTACTACAACCACCACTACTACATCATCATCACTACCTCTCCTATTACAACCACCGACACCACATCATTATCACTACTGCTACTACTACAACCACCACCACCATATCATCATCACTACAACCACTACCACTCCTACATCCAATACTGCAACACCATCTGAACTAACTCTACTACAACCACATCATCATCACTACACCCACAACTACAACCACTAGCACCACATCATCATCACTCATGGTAAGCACAATTTCATTTGATATATATATATATGAAATTTAAAAATCCATCAAATTGAACGAAGCGAGAGAAAACAAAGCAGTTGTGACCAAGACCAGTTGAAACAAAGAATGACGAAAATTTGATTGCTGACTACACACTGGACCTACTGTGTAACGAATAAAATCGCCTTAACCATACCGCTCAAGACCAGAGTGACACGGCCTGTACTATAGTTACGTCATGGTAGTTACTCATAATGCGTTGCTGGAAAGCACTCAGTCTATAGTGTCCCGACACCACATCTCCATCCTTCCCACGACCCCCTTCCCCGAGTTGTACAAATAGACAGCTAGAAGAGTTTGATGAAACACTACATATTAACAAAAATGTATGAAATGTTATAGGCAGGGTAAACGTTAAAATTTGTAGACATATTGAAATAATTAAATACAATTCATATCAATTCTGTTCTAAAAAAATTTTTTCTCGTGAATTGCAATTATATCATATATTGGACATTGGAAATTGTGCCCTTCCGCCACGATATCATGAGATATCATCGCCTAGGCATTCCACGAGGGACTATAAATAATTCATCAAACAAGATGTCTGATATCAACAGGAATCACCGATTGTGTCCACGTGAGCAAATTGGGGGTTAATAATCTTGCCCAAGTTAGAAAATCAAGTGCCTGAAGCGGGGCTCGAACCGGATTTCAGTGCAATGCCTTAACCACTCGGCCACTTCGCCCCTATAAAACAAACGTTAACATAAAATCTCCAATAAACAAACCAAAGAAAGCAAAGCCAATAACACAATTTGACATTTTATAATCATGATAAAAATAATAATATGTAGACATATTGAAATTATGAAATACGATTCATGTCAATTATTTTTTTTCAAAATTTATCTGTAGTCAATTGCAAATATAAAACAGACATTAACGTAAAATCTCCAACATATAAACCAAAACAAGTGAAATCAATAACACAAAGTAATGAATACAATAAACAAAATGTCTATGAAATCTTGGAAGTCACAGTAGATGTAGATCGGGGACATCGATTATCGGTATTCATGCCTCACTTATAAATCGATATTGAAATTAATATTGATAACTAATCAATGTTTACGTTTCGACATTCAATATTTGTTTCGTATAAGAATAATGTATTAATAAACGTAAAGAATAATGAATAAGATGAATTGAGAAATCGTTTTTTTAAGTTATTTTCTCATACAAATGCTATGCATATTCTTTTTTAGTCCGCACAAATAATCCCCTCTTCGAGTCCTGTCAAACTGGGGAAGCCTACCTCTACATCCCATTTTGACCCAGTCTTACATACTGTCAAACTAGAGAGACGTCTACATCCCATTTTGACCCAGTCTTACATACTGTCAAACTAGAGAGACGTCTACATCCCATTTTGACCCAGTCTTACATACTGTCAAACTAGAGAGAC
>NC_088367.1:52798848-52806246 GCF_034508935.2 Berghia stephanieae
AAAAATAAATAAATAAATAAAAGGTCACTTTTCTCTGCAAATATTAAGTACAGAAAGGAAAAACCACTCACCACGTATTTCATTGATATCATTTGTAACTTTCTCATTGTCTCTTTTTATGTTTTCTTCTATTTTCCCAATCTTTTCTTCCATATCCCTTGAATTTACTCTCAACAATTCTGTCTGTAAAGACATGAATTAAAAATTAATATAAAAATTGATGTTGTATAGGAAAAATATCTGTATGTTGATATTTTAACAGTTTTAGACTGTTCTTGACATCAGTTATAATAAATCTCAATATTGGAAAGGCGTTATAGTGAACCTGTATATTCTTTTTCTTAATTTTTTTCCTAATTTCGATGTGTTTTCCTCTTTCCTAAGAACAAATAGAAAAACATCCATTTTCTTCTCAATAGCTTATGAATTGGATTGTTTTATTGGATGAATCGTACAAAACGATCTTATAGCACAAATCTTTTTCACTTTGAATTTATGTAAATATTCAAATTCCCTGAAATATTAATTTATCGGATTATCTCAGAATAGCAGCTCGTAAGATCAACACAGTCAATATAGAAAATTAATAGAAGCTGTTTTAGTCTTATAAGAACAAGTAAGCAAGCATGGATTACCTTAACTATAGAATAACGAATGGTTAAAACCCCAATAATGGTTATAGTTTACAACTGAAAATGCTTATAGTAATCCAACTGAAAGAACATTATCACACTTCCTTATAGAATTGAACCACATATAGTTTGAGTTCTAATAACCCAATACGTTAAGTGTAACCAAAGCGACTTTATTTATATGGAGTACAACATTTACATACATACACACATACATACATAAATCATCATCATCATCATCATCATCATCATCATTATTATTATTATTATTATTATTATTATTATTATTATATATTATTATTATTATTATTCATTATTATTATTATTATTATTATTATTATTATTATTATTATTCATATTCATCATCATATTATTATTATTATTATTATATTATTATTATTATTATTATTATTATTATTATTATTATTATTATTTATTATTATTATCATTATCATATTATTATTTATTATTATTATTATTATTATTATTATTATTATTATATTATTATTATTATCATTGTTATCACTATTATTATCAAATTCCTCATTGTCATCACTATCTTAATTCTGATATCTATTATGTTTCTCAAATTTTCTCGACACGAATATTTACACAGCGACCTCATTCTGATTCAGCAATCCTTACATCATTACATTCCAGCAGACAGACAATTTTATTCATCTCTCGTCACAGTTCCGTTTATTCACCTAATTCCCCCCCCCCTCATCATCATCATCAACATCATATTATCATTATTCTTATTACAATTTTATTATAAATTATATTGTTATTATTATTGTTATTATTATATTTTATATTATTTATTATTATTATTATTATTATTATTATTATTATTATTATTATTATTATTATTATCATCATCATCAATATTATTATTTTTATTATTATTATTATTATTATTATTATTATTATTATTATTATTATTATTATTATTATTATTATTATTATTATTATTATTATTATTATTATTATCATCATTGTTATCACTATTATTATCAAATTCCTCATTGTCATCACTATCTTAATTCTGATATCTATTATGTTTCTCAAATTTTCTCGACACGAATATTTACACAGCGACCTCATTCTGATTCAGCAATCCTTACATCATTACATTCCAGCAGACAGACAGTTTTATTCATCTCTCGTCACAGTTCCGTTTATTCACCTAATTCCCCCCCCCCCCCCCCCCCGAGTGTTACATAAATATGAATTGTCCATTGAATATGGATATCGAATTCAAGGGATTCCTGTTTTGCTCAAGTAAGAAAATATGTTAGCGATAAATGGGCTTCACGTCTTGTCCTATGTATTTACTTGTCGGTGTTCCTCTACAACTAGACTTTTAATCAAATATGCTAGCGCATAGCGAATGATGTTTACTTCAGATTAGCACGATATAAGTGCAGTCGGATATTAAAAGTGACTTCCTTCTGGGAATAGGTTTGTGTACAGCATTTGCCATGATTGACTATCCTCACCTTCTTTAGACTTAGAAGTTGGCCTAAAACATTAATTTATGAATTAAAAAATTGAATATAGTCCGTTGTATATGTACAATCTGCTTTATTTATATAAACCCATAGATTTTAACGAGTCGAAATGCGTGGACAAAGTTGTTAACAGAGTATTAAAACTATTAACCTTTCAGAAACGATTTCGCCTTTCTATTGAGGCTAGTTTTTTGAGCATATTTTGACTTTTTCAACTGGTAGAAACTGATTAAAATCGAATGTTTTCGTTAGTTTTTCTAAATGAATAATAATTGAATTATTCTTTTGTGGCGAACATCACAAAAATGGCTATTTGGCAAACTTCATATACAATTTAGATTGAAATGATACTACAAAAGGTAGTCCTTTTGCAGGCAAACGTTGAACGACATTACATTTTGCTGTCTCCACAAGAAACTGATTTCCAAAAAAATATTACTCTGCCATAGAATCTTGGGAATACGTCCATATATTTCTCACAATACTTTGTTGAGCAGCTATTTTGATTATCCTAGACTGTAGAAAGCTACTGGGTTGAACAAAATTTAAAGTTACCTCCGATTTATTGTATCTTTTTAATAACTTCGTTTTGATCTCATTCCGCAAATAATTCCAACCATAGCCATTTTAAGTTGTTTTAAAATAAATCTCATAACTGGCATTACTTATATTACTTGTGCTGAGACATAAGTAGTGAAATATTCCATACATACACTTAAATAGTACACATTTGATCATAGACATACATACACACAGGCACGAGATGTTTGTGTGTGTGTTTTTTTTTCTGTGTGTATGTGTGAGAGAGAAAGAATCAAACCCATTTCCATAAACACATATACATACACAAACACACACAGACACACATACAAAATACAATCCTTTCACAACAATTACAAACACTAAAAATGACATTTCCTTACCTGTTGTTGACATTTGACTGAAAAAAAACATAAATTGTAGCATTCTAAATACTAAACTTTTCATAGAAAATGAGTGGAATGTGGTGTATCTGATTTATAAGTTCTCAATATTAAAATTGCATTTGTTGGCATGTCTAAAAGCAAAATAGTTTCCACCACCATAATGATTAGGGAACTATGTGAGGTGGACAATTGAGGAGTGAACCCTTGATTATGAGAGGCGGGCACCATTAGAAGTGTACCAAGGTCAATGGGGTGTTGATGTCGGTGGGGAATGAACCAGGGGCTATGAGCGGGTGACACAATTTAGGGGGAGGAGTTATCTCGCGAAGTTGGAAGGTGGACACCAACGGAGAGTAAACCTGTGTTTAAAGAAGAGTGAGCATGATACTACCTGAGGTTGACACCAGTGGGGTGTGAACCTGGAAATATAGAAAGTGGGCACCAGGAGGGAACAAACCAAGACATCGAGACGTGGATACCATGAGTGGGTAATGAATATGGGATTATGGGAGGTGGACACCTACCTGGAATGTATACAATACTGTAGGATGAGATACAAGTGTGGAGTGAACCAGGGCCTGTGAGAAGTGAAGAATTATGGGGAGTGAACGAAAGGTTGAGGAAAAAGACACTCAGTGGAAAGTTACCCCGTAATACCTTGGGTTGACAAGAGGACGGACTGAACCTGTGACTGTAGACGACCGACACCTAGGCGATTGAACCTGGGACTAGTGGGGGTAGACAAGTGGAGAATAAACCTGGGATCAAACATGGAAGATAGACGGCCGTGAGGAGCGAATGCGGGACTCAGAGATATGGATACAAGTGAATAGTAAGTGACCCTTGGGGAGGTAGGCAACAATTGGGAGTGAATTCAGAACTGTGAGAGGTGGACATCATAAGGGAGTGAACCCGAAAAAATGGGAATGGACACCGATGGGAAATGATCAATTGAGTGTAGAGTGAGATTCAAGTGGCGTGGGAATGTGAAATATGGACGCTATTAAGAACTGGACCCAAGGCTCCACCTAGTGGGGTGGTCACAAGTGGGAAGTGCGCATGGAACTGTGGCAAGTGGACACCAGTGGTGTTTTCAAACCGGAACTGGGAAGGTTGAGATAAGTGGGAGGCAAACATTGGAATATGGGAGATGCACACCGGTAGGGATCGAACCCGAGACTCAGAAAGGTGGAAACCAGTGGAGAGTGAGTGAATTCAGGGCTATGAGAGGTGGATACCAGTGGGTAGAGACCCCGGTACCAAGATAGGTGGACACAAGTGGGGGGTAAACCTGGGACTGTGAGATGTGGACACTATGGTGACTGAACCCAGGGAGACGAAAGAGCACATCCTGTTTAGAGTGAATCCTAGACTATCTTTAGGGAAAATCAGTGAATAGAGAACCTGGAACAATATGTCTACATCCGGTAATCTTGGCGATCCAACTTCCGTTGTCCAAGAATTACTTTTCACTGGTGTCCATATCTGATTGGTCTCGGGTTCCCTCCCGACTGGTTTCCACCTATAACATTTACGGGTTCACATCCCACTGGTGCCTACCTCCCATAGTCTCTGGTTTGTTCACCACTGATGCCCACCTCCTACAGTCTCTGGTTCAGTCTCTGTTGGTGCTCTCATCCCATATTTCTGGTTTATCCCTACATGTTTGCCAATTGACGTCAATGAAATAGGAAACCAAAAGAAATGATCATATTTGTGAAACTTATCTTTTAAGCATAGTTAACCAAAATAGAAATAAAACAAGATGTCAAACTGTGTGCACTTGCTTCACAAGCAAAGGGATCGAGATCGATCCCGGGTGCAGTGAGTGGGTAGCGGGTCTGCTAGATCTGGCGGGAAGTACTTTGTGATAGACTAGCGTTCTATCCGAAGGGTAGCAAGTAATTGCTATTTACGTTTCACGCTTTAGAGAGTATGCGGTAAATGAATAAGGGAGTTATTTTTTGACATTTTACACCTATTTACACGGTTCAATCTCTTGATTAAAGTACATTTCTTCCATGTGGCGACCTTCGATGTTCGTATAATATCAGATATAAGACTCGCCAAAGGCAACTAACAAACTGTGGATTTTCATGAAAAATCCAAATTTGATAAATATCATCTGTATCAATACGAAATGCACCAAAAATTGTTACCCTCATTTATACGATTTGCCTTGTAAGACAATGAATAAGAATATGATACTACCGTTCTAGACAATTTCCTACATGTCACAGTCAGGCACTTTTGGAATGATATGGTCCCTCTAAGAGGAGTATTTTTACCAATGTTTTGTTGGCCAGGCATTTTATGAAGCTAAAGAAAAATGACAGACACGATTTTAAAATGTTACACGTCAATTGAAATTATGTGACAATAAATTAGCATAATGTAAAGTGAACGCATGGAAATTAAGCTTTGAAAAAAGTACCTTATCACACATGTACTTTATATTCTACAAACGGTTTTAATAGATGGATCAACGTTTTAGAAAGTTGTAAGTGTCATAGTTTTAACTACTGGCAATGATAATAAAACTTTGACTAGGAATTGGCACAGACCAGAAACCTCGATCTTTAAAGAAATAAAATAAAAGGCCATTCTTTTTCTATTCTCCTGTCCGGATTAAAAAATTTAAATATTTACTTAGTACCCCCCCCCCCCCCCCCCCCCCCCCCCCCCCCCAAAAAAAACCCCCAAAAAATAACACCGAAAGGAAACGACAAGAAATAAAAATTTCTCCGACCGGCGGGAGTCCACAATTTTCTTGCCCCCCCACAATCACATGAGGAACATATCAGAAATCTAAAATTGTTGAATGGAATTCGAAGGAGATAGATAGATAGAAAAGATAGAAGGAGAGAGAGAGAGAGAGAGAGAGAGAGAGAGAGAGAGAAAAAGAGAGAACAAAGAAGCGTCGAGTCGGGGACACGATAATTTATTTTTTCTTAAAAAACCCAAAAACCCACACAGAAAAAAAACAGCAAAAAAAAGAAAAACAAAAAAAAAAAGTATTTGCATCAAACTCACTTAATACAAGTAGAAAAAGAAAAAAACTTCTTACGTTGGGGAAACGATCTTACCCGGGGACAAAGTGATCAAAACACTTGATGGTGGTATTAGCTTTTTCCCCAATTGTGATATCTGATCTGTTGACGGTTTTTCAGCTATTGCCGTTTCTTTTTGTATGTTTAGCTCCAAAATTGAGCTTCCTTCTTTTTTATATTACGGACGGAATCCCAAAAAAAGTTTGCACTTTCATTTTTTAGACTATAATATTTTATATCCATAGACACCACAAATCTTCGGCATCTTGAAAGATTTGGGTTGACTCGGCCGAAGTTCCCAATGTAAACTAAGCGATCGGAAGTTAGAGGGTACTCGACTCAAGGGAATCAATCGCGGAAAATATATTTGTGACATCATCGTTGGCATTCGGTCTATAGAAACAGGGATAAACTCCGGCCCCATAGGCTAAATGTCTTTGAAGAACTACTTTTTAAACTGTGTGCACAAAGTTTCCTAGGTCTAAAAAGTCCGTCCTCGAGAGTTAAGGGTAAAATACGCTATGGAAAATGTCCAAGTTGTTCAAAATATAAAGAAGTAAATTTAAGAAATATATCAAATTAGTCAATTGACATTTTAAAAAAGCTGGAAGGATATGGATGATCACAATTTAGGAAAGAGTTGATGTCTCAAAATTTTTAGGCCTTTTTTATATTTTTTCCTTGTTGTGGGGCCCTTTTTTTTTCGGGACATTTACTCGCCCCCCCCAAAATTTTCATTCCACTGCACGGGCAATGGCGTCTGGTATCAATACAAAAAAATTTCGCACAACCCTTTATCACAGAACGAGATATATACATTTGATTTCACGGATGATCTCCCTTTTTTCTCTTAGGAAAAAAATTTTTTTGGGTCTCTTTCCATTTGGCAATAATTTACGAAAAGCAGAAGAGTTCTAATTCTTTTTCCTGCCTAGATTCTTTCCGGTCAGGTTCTACTTTTCTTCTTTAAATCGGATTTACAAAATGTCGCATCCTAGCCCTTGGCAAAGGAGGTGGCTTTAACCCTTAAAAATTAAATGTAAGTTTATCGAATATGTAGTTTCAACTTGATTTAAATGATTGATCTTGGGAAAAAAAATTATTTTGGGTTTGAAAATCTTTTTGGGGATTATATAGGATCGATCATTCGAGGTTTGGGAGGTTTGTTAAATAAAAAGTGTCTGATTCACACAAAAGTTTTCAGGGCCCAAAAATTTGTTTGAGGAAAAAATGGACAGAAAACAAAGGAAAATAAAATTTTGGGGGCATTTTAATG
>NC_088367.1:52811344-52814758 GCF_034508935.2 Berghia stephanieae
CAAAATGGGATGTAGACGCCTCTCTAGTTTGACAGTATGTAAGACTGGGTCAAAATGGGATGTAGAGGTAGGCTTCCCCAGTTTGACAGGACCCGAAGAGGGGATTATTTGTGCGGACTAAAAAAGAATATGCATAGCATTTGTATGAGAAAATAACTAAAAAAAACGATTTCTCAATTCATCTTATTCATTATTCTTTACGTTTATTAATACATTATTGTTATACGAAACAAATATTGAATGTCGAAACGTAAACATTGATTATTTATCAAAATTAATTTCAATATCGATTTATAAGTGAGGCATGAATACCGATAATCGATGTCTCCGATCTACATCTACTGCGACTTCCAAGATTTCATAGACATTTTGTTTATTGTATTCATTACTTTGTGTTATTGATTTCACTTGTTTTGGTTTATATGTTGGAGATTTTACGTTAATGTCTGTTTTATATTTGTAATTGACTACAGAAAAACTCTTGAAAAACAAATAAATGACATGAATTGTATTTCATAATTTCAATATGTCTGCATATTATTATTTTTATCATGATTATAAAATGTCAAATTGTGTTATTGGCTTTGCTTTCTTTGGTTTGTTTATTGGAGATTTTATGTTAACGTTTGTTTTATAGGGGCGAAGTGGCCGAGTGGTTAAGGCATTGCACTGAAATCCGGTTCGAGCCCCGCTTCAGGCACTTGATTTTCTAACTTGGGCAAGATTATTAACCCCCACTTTGCTCACAAAGGCCGAAATCGGTTAATCCTGATGATATCAGACATCTTGTTTGATGAGTTATCTAGTTTCCCTCGCGGAATGTCTTGGCGACGATATCTTATGATGTCGTGGCGGAAGGGCACAATTTCCACTTTCTAACACGTGATATATTTGCAACTGACGATAGGTGACTTGCTCAAGGCCACACAGAGCAGCGGTGAATGATCGAACTCGGTACCGGTCGGGTATGAAGCAAAGACCGTGCGCTGAGCCAAACTGCCCCCCGTTCACGTCCATTGATATTTATAAAACAGAATAAATGAGACTAACCTTATTGTCAAATAGAAATGGGACTGGAACTTGTTTTTTGTTTTGTTTTTCTTATTCATTATTAAATATATTGTGTAGGTTATATTCTTAGACAGCAATACAAGAGCTCTAAAAATATAGAGCTTTTATATAGCGCAATATCCACTAAACGTGCTCAAAGCGCTTTACAAAGGGTCCCTGACAAACAGCAACACGTAACATGTAGCACGAGACATAACGCCTGTTAGGCGATATTACAATTTATTTCCGACAGAGACAGCGCTGTTGACGGCCATGTACTCATTTTACACCTGAGTACAATGAGAGAATGTGAGTAAAGAGTCTTTTCCAAGTTCTCAACTATGCGCCGAGCGAGGCTCGAACCCAAGACCTTCCGGTCCGAAAGCGAGTGTCATACCACTAAACCACATAGTCGCATAATGCGAGCCATTCATTATTGCTGTTTATTATCATCATTTATTAAAATTTAGGGTTTGGAGACTCGATTATATTAACTCACTCAACCCTAACACCGACTATATCCGTAGTTTACCCGGGTTATTTTCACCCCATGCCTATCTATTACATTTTTTCTGAGACAAATCATAGTCGTTGTATCAAAGCTAATGTTTTTAGTTTTTTACATGTTAATGATAGTTGAATAACACTATATAATATATGCACATGCTCATTTTTAACTCTCTTGTTACCGACCATTTTCAGTATTTTCCCAAAATGGCACGCTTAGCCAGTAGAAAACTTGATTGTTTAAAACTCAAACAATCTCTATACAAAACATCTTTATGTTCTTATTAATTATACAAAGATTATTCTTCAAAGTTTGTGATGTACAAAATAAATCTGAATAAGAAAAATGTATATTGTGTCGTAACAAATGTGACGATTTTGCTGTAGGTGGTAAGGAGAGGGTTAATACATTCCTTTCCAATTTTGAAAAGTAGCAAAAAATCTCTAGGATTGAGTGAGTTAACCCTCTCCTTACCAACTACAGGAAAATCGTCACATTCGTTACGATACAACCAATATTTTTCTTATTCAAATTTCTTTTGTACATCATAAAATTTAAAGAAAATGAACAGTGTGTTGAAGAGCATGTTTTGGTAAATAAATTATGTATCACAAGAACGTTACTGCTATTGTGTCTGAGTGATAAAAATTATATTTTCATGTTAGTTGGGTGTGAAGTTTTGGGGAAAATCCTGAAAATGGTTGGTAAGGAGACAGTTAAACTAAATGAATAGGGCCACTCTAGGGGGGTGGAAGCTGCCTATGTTGAAAGCCACAGTGGTCGGAGCATTATCAATAAATATGTTTATATCAAATAAAATGTGCGGCTATGTGGTCTAGTGTAATGGTACTCTCTTTCGGATAGAAAGGTCCTGGGTTCGAGCCTCGCTCGATGCATAGTTAAGTTCTTGGAAAAGGCTCTTTACTCACATTCTCTCGCCGTACTCGATCGGGTGTAAATTGAGTACCTGGTCGTTAACAGCGTTGCCTCTCTCCGAAAAAAAAAAAAAAAGTAATATCGCCTATCAGGTGTCATGTCCTTTCCTAAATGTTAAATGTTGTTGTTGGCCAGTGACCCCTTGTAAAGCGCTTTGAGCACGTTTAGTGGATATTGCGCTATATAAAAGCTCAATTATAATGTCTAAAAATATATTCACCTTTAACCACATTATACAACACTTCAAACAAGTTAGTGTGGAATCAAAATCAGTAGGAGTATTCTTTCTATCTCCAAAAGTCAGTTCCTATCACCGCCTTTCCGTTACGGATACGGACGATTCGTAAAACTTGGCTGGTATGGCTATGTAAATACCGCTCGGAGATTAGTCAATTTAACAGTATAGAGCACACTAATTTCATCAAATTAATATTATATTATATTGGCTTGGGTTAGCTCCCTTTGAAAGTCTGTCATTGATTTCATTAATGTCTACAGTTTAGACATTCACATCATATACTCTTTCTCTCTTATTCACCCTCCCCCCCCCTCTCTCTCTCTCTCTCTCTCTCTCTCTCTCTCTCTCTTTCTCTCTCTCTCTATCTTTCTCTCGCTCTCTCTATCTTTCTTCCTCTCTCTCTCTCTCTCTCTCTCTCTCTCTCTCTCTCTCTCTCTCTCTCTCCCTCTATCTTTCTTTCTTTCTCTCTCTCTCTCTCTCTCTCCTATCTCTCTACCCCACAGCCTCTCTCTTTGTCTCTCTTCTTCTCTCATTCTCTCTTTACCCCTACTCTCTTTCTCTCCCCCCCCCCCCCCTCCCATTTATCTCTCACCCACTCTTTCTCTGCTTCTCCAACAGTTTAAAATATAACTGTAAAACTATCCCTACCTTTATAAACTATGTCTAATCATGTTTGACTGTT
>NC_088367.1:52814858-52847358 GCF_034508935.2 Berghia stephanieae
TTGTGAACTTACTTCACTAATCATATGAAAATAATAGATGCCAAGTCATATAAAAATTAACGGAACAATGTGACCCTCCTCAAAATTATTTTCATTGGTGTCGACTGGATCATGGAAACAGCCACAAAGCACCACGCGGAATGCCCTGGACCTGTCATGAAAAAACGGAATATTTTTATTTTGTTTCTACAAAACCACATCTGGCAAACAAACAATAAAAAATCAACACACTCCGTACAAGAACAAAATCAACTGGCAAGTCGGCCCTTCTTGATGGTGCAGAAACCAAGAAGCAGACTAAAGCTATAGAGAATAAACCACATGTTTTTAGTAACATTTGTTTGCGTCAATGAAAGAGCCCATGGACAGACACGGTCAACAAAATGCTGTATGACAATTATAATCAGGTAGCTGTAGCAACAACCATACGACAAAGGATTTAACATGATTTAGAGACGTAATAAGAACAGACCCATCCATCACAAGAACAGGACTTGACTGGATTCCCTCAAGGAAAGCGACGAAGAGGACTCCTCCCTACAACATGACGAAGAAAGCTAAATTTAGAATAGAAAAGTGTCAAAATGTGAGAGGCAAAGGAGGTAGCCAGAGACCTACCTAGATGGTTGACGCCCTGTGCTTCGGATGGAGTTAAAAAGAATAAGCGAATTAAGTCAACATTACACAATAATACATCTCTTGGTTTGATTTTGTAGCAATGTTAAAAGCTCATATAGAAACAACAAAAGGCGTTTTTGATGTAACTTACCTTTCCTTTTCGATCACTTGGCTTTAGAATACAATTTAGGTCATCGATGTGTTTGAGTCTTTAATGAAGGCCTGCTTTATTGAGTGATCATCATTAATGTATCTAAAATGCTTTCGTCCAGAATACATATAATTTTAATTACCCCTCAAAGACTAATCAATCGATAAGAGCTCACTTTTCACACGAATGCTATTTATATCTTTGTAAATCGTTGTGTATGTTCTCTTATATGGAAAATGTCTTCTCTATCTGACACGTTGCCACTCAAGGTGACTATTTTTTGTTGCAGTTGTTATTGGCTGATTTCATGAGTTGTTCTTTTGATGTACTGGAGTGTGTATGAATTTTGATAACACAACTTCACCAAAAACCAATGTCTATGTTCATCTTTTCGTTGCTGCTTCATTTGATGAATTAGATTGATTTTAAACTTTACCATGTCTAAACATTCTACCTATTGATCGAAGTCAATAATAAAATTAATCAATTCGTATCTTAAATGATCCTAATGTTCGAATTCTAATTCAGCTAACAAGTTATAAATTAGTCCCAGACTTTAACATTGATTAACACATCCATTATAAAAAGTTATATTATTTTCTCCCTATGTATGCATTCTCTAAAGATAGAGGAGCTGAACAAAACTGTGAAAGATTTACAAGAAGAACTAAGAAAGACCAGGGAGGGAGCAAATGTTCATGAAGAAAAAATTGGTAAGATCCTCATTTTTTTATTTAGCTTACAAGTTATTAGTTCGACCACAAATTGAATAGCATGTACTGTTTGGCACTCACCTATAAAAGACATTGTTCATAAACTGGGGGCAATACAGAGACAAGGCACCAAAGACCTCCGAAAATGATCATTTTTCAACAGAACCATCACAGATTTAGCGTGGGAAGTTACATCTGCACCCACTTTAGATTTATTTACAGAGTTTTAGATCACTGCTGAATTTTCACCTTAATGTTATTGTTCATGTCATAATCTTCATGAGTGAAGATGGACACTAAAGGACGATTCAATTTCAGAAGATACATTTATCTCCTCAGGAAACATCCAAGAAAGATTGAATTCAATCTTGAAAATGGGGATTTTTTTTATTATCATCCTTGCGGCCATTTTTGTCCAATGGAATGTTTACGGTAAGACTGATAATTGTTTGCAGTTCAGTAAAAAAAAACAACAAATCAACCCTTCTTAATGAATTAAAAACTTAACCCTCTCCTTACCAGCCATTTCCAGAAACTAATAGCTGGAATACATCTATAACAAATGAAATCTGTTTTCAGGACGTGTATATATTAATGTTATTTCATGCTTTTCCAAAGAACTGATGCAATATGTTGTTTTTACCCAATAGTATATCTACAATTTACAATCTTTCAACATCGATATCATTTTGAAGGAGTAGCAGTAAAGCAGTATTATAGAGTATATATATATATATATATATTATATATATATATATATACATATATATATATATATATATTATAATAATAATATAATAATAATAATAATAATAATAATAATAATAATAATAATAATAATAATAATAATAAATGGCATTTATATAGCGCTTTACCCCGTTGTCACAGGCTCTAAGCGCTTTACAGTGATATAAAACAAAACATATTACAGTGAGACAAGTGTGAAGGAAACGTGATACGAATTCAATTTAACAACAACAAAATATGAAAATAATATTGCAACATTATGACGTAAAAAGATAAAACTTTAAGCGAGATTTGAACGTTGTCAAGGAATCCGAGCATCTCACGTGTGATGGGAGAGAGTTCCAAAAATGGGGGGCCGAAAATTGAAAAGACTGTTCACCTATTTTACGCAATGGCTTAGGTTTGACAAGGATTGATTGGTCATTGCTTGACCTCAAGTTTCTATTGGGGACATATATGTTTAGAAGGTCTTTAATATAGGAGGGACTGTTCGTGCTCAGGGATTTGTAGACAACAGTACAAATCTTATAGGCAACTCTTTTTTCCACAGGAAGCCAATGTAACTCACGGAGAAGAAGAGTTGCTGACGGGTATTTTTTGTTATTGCGTACAATGAGCCTGGCTGCGTTATTTGAGCAACCTGAAGTTTGTTAATTTTGTCTTTAGCTAAATTCGCCCAAAGGGAGTTACAATAGTCCAATTTAGATAAAACCAGGGAATTAATTAAAAGTTCTGTTATATGCTTCGGTATTAAATTACGAATTTTGCTTATTTTTTAAATTTCTATGTACATAGATTGTATGTGTTATTCACATGGCTTGTCATGGAAAGATCTTTATCAATGATGACGCCAATGTTTTTTGCTTTATTTGAAAATGTTATTGTGCTATTTCCGAGAGTAATAGGTGATTTATTTGCCTGTTTAAGGATACTCGGCCTTCCACACATTAAAATCTCAGTTTTACTATCATTTAATTTTAACTTATTGTGGTACATCTAAGATTTAATCTCATTAAAACAGCTCGTAATTCGTTGTATTAAGAACTGTAAATTACTAAGAGGTGCTGAATCATATATTTGCGTATCATCTGCATAAAAATGATAACTCAGATTGAATCTGGATATCATACTAGAAAGGGCTGCATATATACAGTAAAAAGGACAGGGCCAAGAACAGAGCCTTGTGGCACTCCAAATTTTAGTAAAACTTGTTCTGACTGAACACCATTCACCACGATAGTCTGCCATCGATCCTGTAAATATGATGTAAACCATTTAAGGGCAATTCCTTTTATGTCGAACGTATTTTCTAGTCTTCTTAACAAAATGTCATGGTCAATGGTGTCAAAGGCAGCTGAAAGATCTAAAAGGCATTGATATTGTTAGCATCAGCATTACATAACAAGTCATTAAAGATTTTAAGAAGCGCCGTTTCAGTACTGTGTTGATAATGTATATGGGATATATATATTTATGTGCGTGTATGTGTATGTGTGAAATTAAATAGTATTATTTTACACAAAAGGTACGAAAAGTACTGGACATATTTCTAGAAACAAAGGAGCACATTTTTATTGAGATATTAATTTATCATGATATAGTAGTCTACAGTATGTCTCAGGCCCGCATGAGTAAATTTTAAAAATTGTGTTTGTCGTTGGTTGTTGAAGTGATTCCTGAAATTCAAAGTTGATTAATAGGTGTTTTCGCCAATGGAGACAGAAGAGAGAGAGAGAGAGAGAGAGAGAGAGAGAGAGAGAGAGAGAGAGAGAGAGAGAGAGGTCGGGAGAGCCAATATAAAGTCTTGGAGTGGAAATATGTGAATAGTTTTGCTGGCACTATAGTCAAATAAAGCGATTGATGGACGTTTATGAATGCCGAAATCTATGAAAAGGAAAAATAAATACAAGCGATAAGACCTTGAGACAAAGATTGGTATAATTTACATGTTACTTGTAAATTTCCAAAACTACGATTCTCAAACTTAATTAAGGATATGTTTTGAATTTCACTTGGCTTAAAGGAATTTGCAAACATGTTTTGTTGCAACTACAATGTTTAACTTTAAACTTTCTGTGTGTGCAGGTTGGATCAATAGATCTGATACAACGGATTTGATCCCCCTACCTTTGACAGAGGAGTTTGTAAACAAAAAGGTAATTTTGATCTGAAATTACATAACAGTTTATTATGGGCATAGGTTTTTGAAGAATTAGCTGCTACTAAGGAGGCATATTTATAGCGCACATTACTGACACGATGAAAAGAAAGAATCTAAATAATATGATAAACATTCTCTACCATCAATAAAATATGATGTCTGCTCTGACTATCTTCCATATACATTATAGCCAACAAAACAGACACCTATACTTGCTTTGTCTTTTGGCCTGAATTGTGTTGTATAGTGGGTATTTGTTTGCCTTCGTTAGTCTGATCATGTGTGTATATGTATGTGCGTGTAATTGTCTGTGTGAGTTAGGCTGCAAATTGAGTTCACCAATTTACTTTCTGGTGCTTGTCCGACTCATCACCCAATTCACAGAAAAAGGAAGACAAACTCATGTGATACGTTTTTGAATCCAATGACTTTAATTTCGTCAACATCCGGTGTATCATCAATGCAATGAGGTTTGGGGAAATGGCGGTATAAAAAGTGGTCAATTTTTCCTACTGTGTGCTCTTATTTTGATTCAAAAGTTATGCTATATACACTTTTATGTGTAAAAGTGTTAGATTCAAGATTTTTAAAATTCAAAACTTAACATGTAGACATTTCCTCGGAGACCACTTTTCATGATGAAAACTTATTTACAATGTATTTGACTACTTTTTCAGTGAATCCATACTTTACTGCAAAACATTTGTAATAGAAAGATCTGCTACTGTCCAGATGATTGTATCTGTACATTTTCAAAAATTGTTGATGAAAAGATCAAATATTTCACATATCGTATTTTATAAAATTATGACAGCAAATTGGTCTTGATCCAATTTCATGTGGGACTCACAATAAAACTTTTCATTTCAAACGTATTGTATTTTAATTTATCCAGTGCCTTAGCAACCCCTTGCGTCTATTTACAGGCAATTTCTAGACCAATTATGTATCAGTTTTGGCTTTTTGAGATTTCAGTAAATCTGATTATTAAGTTTGTTGTCACGTATTTCTAATATTTCAATTTCTGAAGATGATTTATGTTTGCTACTGTATCGAAGGCTTTTGAGAAATCGGGTGCTACCAAATATATTTGTTTTCTTTCCTTTAACGCTCTCAGTTCAGTTATTGTGCACGTTTGGATTGACTTGTCGTTTGCTGATCACATACTACTGATAGTAGGGGGAATTAGGCCCAAAAAACCCTTGAATTGTGCAAACAGGGTTGAAAGCATGAAAATCACATATGTTGTAGAATATGAAAAATCCTATAATTTATGATATAGAACCACTCTGGGAGATCAGTATTAGTTGAGATACAGGTTTTTAAGATTAGAAAATTTTGAAATGGACGACAATAATTTCTTTCATTTTTAGTGTGTAAACATTCGAGGCAAGCCGACCAAAGGTTGTTTTACGTCATCCTTTGGATTCCCATTGGTGACTATTTTTAGCGTCGAAGCGGAAGTTTTCCTTTCCCTTTACTTTCGATTCACGAACCATTCAAATTATTTAATCGTAAATATTATTCAATTTCACTTGTTTTAAAGGACGTCTAGCGAGCAATATTCTATAATATGAAATTTTCTGCATCTGATTTAATAAGTATAATCAATTGCTCTAAAACAGACGGGAAGACGAGCAGAGGGGTAGACAAAACAGACTAGCAGAACACAGCTCAATAAATGCCGATAACCGGTGTTGACAAAGGACAGTGCTCTTTTCTCCCTCCTCCTGTTTTCTTTTCTTTCCAAAAAAACTGATATAATCATTTTACGTGAGTTAAAACCTATTTCGGTCAAACTTGATGACAGTAAAGAGTCAGCATACCACTTACATTGCTATAATTATCATCATTATCATCATCATCAACCACTATGATGCTGTATTGTGGCAAGTTATTTACTTTACGTTATTTACCGCAAAGGGACAATGGGAGAATGTTCTATTTTTACTATTGTGTCCTTATGTAAGGCACTGCACACATTTTGCCTGATGATGAGGGGTCTTTAACAGAAAGAACGAAAGAGAAGAGAGAGAGAGAGAGAGAGAGAGAGAGAGAGAGAGAGAGAGAGAGGAGAGGGAGTTATGAAAGAATATTGCAAATGCCTAATAAAGGAATGTGTTTGCATGATTTCAGATACACATACAATAGCAAAAAGGACTGCTCCCAGAGACTGGGACAAGTGTTTGATATGCCAACAAGATAACACAGACCGTTTATAATGTCCCTCTAAGTCGAGGATGTATGACAAAGGGCAAGGCTATGAAACTCTTTTTGAAGATTTAACACAATTTAATTCTTTGGTTTGTGATGAAAACAAGTTGGATGTATCTATTTTTTTAATTCATCAGAAATAATTGAGATTATTGAAAGCTTAAAACAAAATAATGCTAAGTGGCATAAGTATTGTCGTGGAAAATTTAATGCCAACAAAATTAGGCGATTAGAATTAAAGAAATCTAAAAGAATTGCCCTACAAGAATTCCAAACTTCGTCATTTGACTTGGAGGAGTCACCGAATGAATATATTTCGCAACCCACGAGAATAATGAGACAACGTTCAAAATTAGAGATTGGCTATAATAAACAAACGTGCTTTTTTGTAAACTCGTGGAATCGGGAGTACTCCATTCTGTACTGGCAACAGATATGGAAGAAAATATTCGTGAAATAGCGTTATCTATAAAAGATTCTGATATGTTGTCATTTATTGCCGGAGGAGATTTAGTCGTTCAGGAGGCACACTACCGCCCTATACCATAAAATTTGTCATGCACGATACTTAAAAAAACAAGCTTGAAAAGATGTCACTGCTGATGATAATCATGATGTCACAGTTCTTGAAAGAATTCGAGCTTTTTCTAACATATCTTTTATAGATAGAACCCTGCAACAAATGTGACGATCGACATGAACCACTGTGGAGCTTATTTCCAGAATTGTCAAAAGTGTCCCAAAACTTATCAAATGATCATGTAAGAGAGAATGTATCGGCACCCGATGCAAGTGTTTAAGGTCCGGTTTGTCTTGCACGGACTTGTGTAGATGCGGGGGGGGGGGGTGTTAGGTCAGTACACTAATGAGTAAAATTCTCTCTCTCTCTCTCTCTCTCTCTCTTTCCGTCTCTCTCTCTCTCTCTCTCTCTCTCTCTTTCTCTCTCTCCGTCTCTCCCGCTCACTCCCTCTCCCCTCTCTCTATTTTATCTACTAGTTAGGTTAGTACAGTAATGAGTAAAATTCTCTCTCTCTCTCTCTCTCTCTCTCTCTCTCTCTTTCTTTCTCTCTCTCTCTCTCTCACTCCCTCCCCCCCCCTCTCCCGCTTTTATCTACTAGTTACAACACGAAATAACCATCAGTTAGCTACCGTAAATGGTGCCCGTGTATTTAAAGTTTTAGAACGCACTGTATTGTCGTGGTTATTTCCTCAAATAAGTAATGCTATATAGGAAAAAATAAAAGTGCTAAAAACGCACTGTTATGATAAATTGCCAGAGTTGTTCTATATCCGGTATTATTTATACGGGTCTTAGCTACCTATATGCCAATTTTCAGGATTTCAACCCCAAGGTGCACGGTTTTAGACTAATTTTCCCTAATACAATGAATATGAAGAAAATATAGATTTTTACGCAGTTATTTCCCTTGTTTAATATAGCTGTAATAGGTAGAATCTAAGGCATTAAACCGATACGTTATGATTGATTGCCAGAGTGGTTCTATATCAGATGTTTTTTCTATGGGTCTTAGCAACCTGTATGTAAATTTTCATGCTTTCAACCCGAATTTGCACGGTTTTAGCCTAATTCCCCCTACTATGAGTGTTTGTCAGAGAAGTGTTACTCTAATGTAAAAATTAACAAGTGGTAATGGAGTTGGGATTTTTTTCTTTCTCTAGAATATTACGAAAAGCGCAAAATTGGTTTCAACCGATAAAAACATAACTCTCTGGGATGGATTTGTAATTTTGACACCAAACTGTCAAAAAAAAATTTCAACTGGAACGTGACTTGATTAACGAATGGAATAACAAAATGTTCCCAGAATGTCATCAAAAACGTGAAACGTGAATTCCAGAAGGTCGTAGCTCTTAGGTAAAACCACATCAGGCATTGAACCGCATAACTAGTCTTTTTCAACTTATTTACTGCCTCTCCATATCTTAAGATGACCCATTATTTAGAATCGCATACATAAATGACGATTTCGATAATGCCATTCATAGTACGTCTTCATCAAAATTAAAACGTGAATTGTTTACGTTGAAGCACACAGCTAGACCACTGCATTAGGCAAATTAAAGGCAGTGTTATCCAAGCAAAGTTTACTTTATTATAACTTATATTACTATTCCAGATGTGTCCTTACCAAGATTATTATAGAATCAAATGTGTTTTTAAACATTTTAAGAAAGAATTGACCCAAGTACAAAAACCCAGAAAATCACATAAAATATTTTGTGTTCAAAGTATAGGTCAAACTTAGAAGTTTAGTATTAACCACATTTGATCTATGACCATCGTTTAATTTTATTCACTTTTTAATAGATTAGGAGAGCAGCAAAGAACTCAAAGACCTTTTAAGAGAGAAGTTCATTCAAGAAATGGAAAGAATTGAGAAGAAAATGGACGTTCATGTAGGGGAAAATGGTAGGTAATCTCAGTTAATGTTAAAAACATGCGATTCTACATCTGCAAACCTCCATTCATATAACCCCATCACCCACTAGCGCACACAAACCCACACACCCACCCCCACCCCACACACACACACAACACACACACACTGACACACACTTACACACTAATATATATATATATTAATTTCAGTCAAACCAGTGTATTACCACAGTTAAATATGAAATTTAATAATATTTCAGAAATCAAAGACTTCAAAAATAGAAATATACATGGAAATTAGAGCATCTGAATGTGACTTGTGACATTAGACCGGTGACACCATTACTTATGTCACAAGCAACACCAAATCACACTTTCGTCCATAATATATCATTATTTTCAGTCAAAAAACCTACTCTAAAATGAAATTCAATAATATTTTAAGAAACTAAATACTTTCAAATTGGAAATATACTTAGAAATTAGTAATACAATTGTTGCTATTACTTTGGTCAAAATCGGCACTAGAGCGCAATTTTGTCTCAATAAATCAAGAATAGCAACTGAACACATGTAATATAGCCTGTTAAATTGTAATTCAATGACATTTCAAGCTTTGAAGAACATGAAAACAGAAATACATTAGAAACTTCTAACTTAAGTGACACCTGTGACATTGTAACCAATGACACCAATTGTCACAAAAAGTACCAGAGGTCACACAAACACTAGATAAATATCAGCCATTGTAATGAATTCATGTAACCATACGGTAACCATCACCTTACTGCTCAAATCTGCTAGTTTGTAGTAATTTAGTGTGTTAATAGTAAAACAAATCAAATTTCTTTACAACCCTTCTTTTATCTGGATTCGTCAAAAGCTTGAGTTTTGTCTTTTTCTTGATTGATACAACCCTGAAACATAAAAAAATTAGCATTACAAGGAAAAAATTAATTGTGTCAAAATCACAGTCTTATGTGAGATGTCATAATATCATATTTGTAAATAGAATAACAGCTGAAAACATAATTTTTTGGTGGCACTTTGTAATATCCAATAGCAAGTGTTGCTTGTGACAATGTAAAATAGCGATGACACCAAAGTTCAACTTACCTTTTCTGCCTGGAGCCACGCTGGAAAGGCAAATGAAAGTGCTGCACTTCAAAGACTGGTAAGAAGGGTGGATAAAAATTGCGAATCGCCATTTAAAGAAACAAACTTCTACTTGTTCACGCATGCCGTGTTGCTTGTGACAAATGACACCAAGACCAATAAGCCTCAATATCGGCAAAACGGTATACATTTACTCCAAGATTTGAATTCAGATAGTAAATCTATGTTTTTTTCTCATAATAAAACATTTTATAAACATTAAACATGAGCTTTAAAGTTTCGTGTCGAGTCTTAGTATTGTGCTGTGTTTGATGACACCAAAGGTCACAAGCAACACCAACTTTTTAAGAAATCTATATGAAACTTAATCAGATATGTAATATACTTCAATTGCGTTTAAAAGTAAATTTTGACTTTATACTATTAGTCAAATTTCAATCTCTCTCTCTCTCTCTCTCTCTCTCTCTCTCTCTCTCTCTCTCTCTTTTCCTTCTATGTTCGTTATCTTGTATGGCAGATGATATTGTTTTCATTGTAAATCATCTTTACGTTTGTTTTTACTCTTACTTTAATTATATTTAGGATTATTTACGTTATGAGCTTATTTTTATTATATATTATCGTTTATTGGTTTTTGAATTGTATGATTTTGTTTCAGCAGTCTCTGATGTAACCTACATTGTGTTGCTAGATAGAGACATAAAGCAATAACAAACAAAAAAGCAATCACTACACTCGAACACAGTTTTCTCGACCTCATTCAAATGTCCCGAATTTTATTTTCCTTTGTTTTCTGTCCATTTTTTCCTCAAACTAATTTTGCCCTGAAAACTTTTGTGTGAATCAGACACATTTACTTAATCAAACCTCCCTACCTCTGTATGATCGATCCTATATATATCCCCAGAAGATTTCAAAGCCAAAATAAGTTTTTTTCAAGATCAATCAGTTAAATCAAGTTGAAACTACATATTCGATAAACTTACATTTAGATTTTTAAGGGTTAAAGCCACCATCCTTTGCCAACGGCTAGGATGCGACATTTTGTAAATCCGAGTTAAGAAGAGAAAGTAGAATCGTGACCGGAAAGAATCTAGGCAGGAGAAAGAATTAGAACTCTTCTGCTTTTCGTAAATTATTGCCAAATGGCATGAGACCCGAAAATGTCTAAGAGCAAAAGGGAGATCATCCGTGAAATCAAATGTATATATCTCGTTCTGTGATCAAGTTGTGCGAAACTTTTTGTATTGATACCAGACGCCATTGTCAGTGCAGTGGAAGTGAAAATATTGCGGGGCGAGTATAATGTCCCGTAAAAAAAGGGCCCCACAACAAGGAGAAATATAGAAAATCTTTCAAGATGCCGAAGATTTGTGGTGTCTATGGATATAAAATGTTATAGTCTAGAATGAAAGTGCTATCTTTTTTTGGCATTCCGTTCTTAATATATAATGAAGGAAGCTCAATTTTTGGAGCTAAACATACAAAAAGAAACGGCAATAGCTGAAAGCCGTCAACAGATCAGATATCACAATTGGAAATAGCTAATACCACCATCAAGTGTGTTGTGATCACTTTGTCTCGGCTAAGATCGTTTCCTCAACGTAAGAAGTTATTTCGTTTTTCTACTTGTATTAAGTGAGTTTGATGCAAATACTTTGTTTGTTTGTTTTCTTTCTTTGCTGTTTTTTTTCTGTGTGGATTTTAGGTTGTTTAAGAAAAAATACTTATCTTGTCACGACTCGACGCTTCTTTGTTCTCTCTCTCTCTCTCTCTCTCTCTCTCTCTCTCTCTCTCTCTCTATCTATCTATCTATCTATCTATCTCCTTCTAATTCCATTCAACAATTTGAGATTTCTGATATGTTCTCATGTGATTGTGGGGAAAAAAATTGTGGACTCTGCCGGTCGGAGAAATTTTGATTTCTTGTCGTTTCCTTTCGGTGTTATTTGTTGGGGGTTTTTTTTGGGAGGGGGTGGGGGGGGGGGGGGGGGGGGGGGGGTACTAAGTAAATATTTATTTTTAATCCGGACAGGAGAATAGAAAAAGAATGGCCTTTTATTTTATTTCTTTAAAGATCGAGGTTTCTGGTCTGTGCCAATTCCTAGTCAAAGTTTTATTATCATGCCAGTAGTTAAAACTATGACACTTACAACTTTCTAAAACGTTGATCCATCTATTAAAACCGTTTGTAGAATATAAAGTACATGTGTGATAAGGTACTTTTTTCAAAGCTTAAATTCCATGCGTTCACTTTACACTCCATGCTAATTTATTGTCACATAATTTCAATTGACGAGTAACATTTTAAAATCGTGTCTGTCATTTTTCTTTAGCTTCATAAAATGCCTGGCCAACAAAACATTGGTAAAAATACTCCTCTTAGAGGGACCATATCATTCCAAAAGTGCCTGACTGTGACATGTAGGAAATTGTCTAGAACGGTAGTATCATATTCTTATTCATTGTCTTACAAGGCAAATCGTATAAATGAGGGTAACAATTATGCATTTTGATGCATTTCGTATTGATACAGATGATATTTATCAAATTTGGATTTTTGCATGAAAATCCACAGTTTGTTAGTTGCCTTTGGCGAGTCTTATATCTGATATTATACGAACGTCGAAGGTCGCCACATGGAAGAAATGTACTTTAATCAAGAGATTGAACCGTGTAAATAGGTGTAAAATGTCAAAAAATAACTCCCTTATTCATTTACCGCATACTCTCTAAAGCGTGAAACGTAAATAGCAATTACTTGCTACCCTTCGGATAGAACGCTAGTCTATCACAAAGTACTTCCCGCCAGATCTAGCAGACCCGCTACCCACTCACTGCACCCGGGATCGATCTCGATCCCTTTGCTTGTGAAGCAAGTGCACACAGTTGACATCTTGTTTTATTTCTATTTTGGTTAACTATGCTTAAAAGATAAGTTTCACAAATATGATCATTTCTTTTGGTTTCCTATTTCATTGACGTCAATTGGCAAACATGTAGGGAGTAAACCAGAAATATGGGATGAGAGCACCAACAGAGACTGAACCAGAGACTGTAGGAGGTGGGCATCAGTGGTGAACAAACCAGAGACTATGGGAGGTGGGCACCAGTGGGATGTGAACCCGTACATGTTATAGGTGGAAACCAGTCGGGAGGGAACCCGAGACCAATTAGATTGGACACCAGTGAAAAGTAATTCTTGGACAACGGAAGTTGGATCGCCAAGATTACCGGATGTAGACATATTGTTCCAGGTTCTCTATTCACGGATTTTCCCTAAAGATAGTCTAGGAGTCACTCTAAACAGGATGTGCTCTTTCGTCTCCCTGGGTTCAGTCACCACTAGTGTCCACATCTCACAGTCCCAGGTTTACCCCCACTTGTGTCCACCTATCTTGGTACCGGGGTCTCTACCCACTGGTATCCACCTCTCATAGCCCTGAATTCACTCACTCTCCACTGGTTTCCACCTTTCTGAGTCTCGGGTTCATTACCCACTCGGTGTGCATCTCCCATATTCCAATGTTTGCCTCCCACTTATCTCAACCTTCCCAGTTCCGGTTTGAAAACACCACTGGTGTCCACTTGCCACAGTTCCATGCGCACTTCCCACTTGTGGCCACCCCACTAGGTGGAGCCTTGGGTCCAGTTCTTAATAGCGTCCATATTTCACATTCCCAAGCCACTTGAATCTCACTCTACACTCAATTGATCATTGCCCATCGGTGTCCATTCCCATTTTTTCGGGTTCACTCCCTAATGGTGTCCACCTCTCACAGTTCTGAATTCACTCCCAATTGTTGCCTACCTCCCCAAGGGTCACTTACTATTCACTTGTATCCATATCTCTGAGTCCCGGATTCGCTCCTCACGGCCGTCTATCTTCCATGTTTGATCCCAGGTTTATTCTCCACTTGTTCTACCCCCACTAGTCCCAGGTTCAATCGCCTAGGTGTCGGTCGTCTACAGTCACAGGTTCAGTCCGTCCTCTTGTCAACCCAAGGTATTACTGGGTGACTTTCCACTGGGTGTCTTTTTCCTCAACGTTTAGATCACTCCCCATAATTGTTCACATCTCACAGGCCCTGGTTCACTCCACACTTGTATCTCATCCTACAGTATTGTATACATTCCAGGTAGGTGTCCACCTCCCATAATCCCATATTCATTACCCACTCACGGTATCCACATCTCGATGTCTTGGTTTGTTCCCTCCTGGTGCCCGCTTTCTATATTTCCAGGTTCACACTCCACTGGTGTCAACCTCAGGTAGTCTCATGTTCACTCTTCTTTAACCCTGGGTTTACTCTCCGTTGGTGTCCACCTTCCATTTTCGCGAGATAACCCCTCCCCCTAAATTGTCTCACCCGCTCATAGCCCCTGGTTCATTCCCCACCGACATCAACACCCCATTGACCTTGGTACACTTCTAATTGTGCCCGCCTCTCATAATCAAGGGTTCACTCCTCAATTGTCCACCTCACATAGTTCCCTAATCATTATGGTGGTGGAAACTAATTTTGCTTTTAGACATGGCAACAAATGCAATTTTAATATTGAGAACTTATAAATCAGATACATCACATTCCACTCATTTTCTATGAAAAGTTTAGTATTTAGAATGCTACAATTTATGTTTTTTTTTCAGTCAAATGTCAACAACAGGTAAGAAAATGTCATTTTTAGTGTTTGTAATTGTTGTGAAAGGATTGTATTTTGTATGTGTGTCTGTGTGTGTTTGTGTATGTATATGTGTTTGTGGAAATGGGTTTGATTCTTTCTCTCTCACACATACACACAGAAAAACACACACACACACACACACACACACACACAAACATCTCGTGCCTGTGTGCATGTATGTCTATGATCAAATGTGTACTATTTAAGTGTATGTTTGGAATATTTCACTACTTATGTCTCAGCACAAGTAATATAAGTAATGCCAGTTATGAGATTTATCTTAAAACAAATTAAAAAGATAAAATAAATCGGAGGTAACTTTAAATTTTGTTCAACCGGTAGCTTTCTACAGTCTAGGATAATCAAAATAGCTGCTCAACAAAGTATTGTGAGAAATATATGGACGTATTCCCAAGATTCTATGGCAGAGTAATGTTTTTTGTAAATCAGTTTCTTGTGGAGACAGTAAAATGTAATGTCGTTCAACGTTTGCCTGCAAAAGAACTACCTTTTGTAGTATCATTTCAATCTAAATTGTATATGAAGTTTGCCAAATAGCCATTTTTGTGATGTTCGCCACAAAAGAATAATTCAATTATTATTCATTTAGAAAAACTAACGAAAACATTCGATATTATCAGTTTCTACCAGTTGAAAAAGTCAAAATACGCTCAAAAACCTAGCCTCAATAGAAAAGGCGAAATCGTTTCTGAAAGGTTAATAGTTTTAATACTCTGTTAACAACTTTGTCCACGCATTTCGACTCGTTAAAATCTATGGGTTTATATAAATAAAGCAGAATGTACATATACAACGGACTATATTCAATTTTTCTAATGCGTAAATTAATGTTCTAGGCCAACTTCCAAGTCTAAAGAAGGTGAGGATAGTCAATCATGGCAGATGCTGTACACAAACCTATTCCCAGAAAGAAGTCACTTTTACTATCCGACTGCACTTATATCGTGCTAATCTGAAGTAAACATCATTCGCTCTGCGCTAGCATATTTGATTAAAAGTCTAGTTGTAGAGGAACACCGACAAGTAAATACATAGGACAAGACGTGAAGCACATTTATCGCTAACATATTTTCTTACTTGAGCAAAACAGGAATCCCTTGAATTCAATATCCATATTCAATGGGACAATTCATATTTATGTAACACTCGGGGGGGGGGGGGGGGGGAATTAGGTGAATAAACGGAACTGTGACGAGAGATGAATAAAACTGTCTGCTGGAATGTAATGATGTAAGGATTGCTGAATCAGAATGAGGTCGCTGTGTAAATATTCGTGTCGAGAAAATTTGAGAAACATAATAGATATCAGAATTAAGATAGTGATGACAATGAGGAATTTGATAATAATAGTGATAACAATGATAATGATAATAATATAATAATAATAATAATAATAATAATAATAATAATAATAATAATATAATAATAATAATAATAATAATAATAATAATAATAATATAATAATAATAATAATAATAATAATAATAATAATAATAATAATAATAATAATAATAATAATAATAATAATAATAATAATAATAATAATAATAATAATAACAATAAATAATAATATTGATGATGATGATGATAATAATAATAATAATAATAATAATAATAATAATATAATAATAATAAATAGATGATGATGATGATGATGATGATGATGATGATGATGATGATGATGATGATGATGATGATGATGATGATATGATGATGATGATTTATGTATGTATGTGTGTATGTATGTAAATGTTGTACTCCATATAAATAAAGTCGCTTTGGTTACACTTAACGTATTGGGTTATTAGAACTCAAACTATATGTGGTTCAATTCTATAAGGAAGTATGATATTGTTCTTTCAGTTGGATTACTATAAGCATTTTCAGTTGTAAACTATAACCATTATTGGGGTTTTAACCATTCGTTATTCTATAGTTAAGGTAATCCATGCTTGCTTACTTGTTCTTATAAGACTAAAACAGCTTCTATTAATGTTCTATATTGACTGTGTTGATCTTACGAGCTGCTATTCTGAGATAATCCGATAAATTAATATTTCAGGGAAATTGAATATTTACATAAATTCAAAGTGAAAAAGATTTGTGCTATAATATCGTTTTGTACGATTCATCCAATAAAACAATCCAATTCATAAGCTAATTGAGAAGAAAATGGATGTTTTTCTATTTGTTCTTAGGAAAGAGGAAAACACATCGAAATTAGGAAAAAAATTAAGAAAAAGAATATACAGGTTCACTATAACGCCTTTCCAATATTGAGATTTATTATAACTGATGTCAAGAATAGTCTAAAACTGTTAAAATATCAACATACAGATATTTTCCTATACAACATCAATTTTTATATTAATTTTTAATTCATGTCTTTACAGACAGAATTGTTGAGAGTAAATTCAAGGGATATGGAAGAAAAGATTGGGAAAATAGAAGAAAACGTAAAAAGAGACAATGAGAAAGTTACAAACGATATCAATGAAATACGTGGTGAGTGGTTTTTCCTTTCTGTACTTAATATTTGCAGAGAAAAGTGACCTTTTATTTATTTATTTATTTTTTTGTATATTGACGTAGTAAGAATTGGCGGTTGAAATGGTAATCACATCCTCAGTGTAGCCAAAAACAACACAAATAATTTACTTGTTTTCTTCAATGAGTTCATTGATGATGTTGATATTTTCTTTTGTCAGAAATAAGGAAAAAATAATAGTCATTTTTTATCGACAAATTATCTAGTCGTCAAAGTTGTTAAACGTAGCAAAATGAGTTTAAATAAATATATGATTTAATGTTCGAACAAATATTTTCGATTTTAATGAGTAAAAAGCTAACTTTCTGGTTACAAAGAACTACGAATCAACGATCAACAATTGCTGTCAGAGATATAAATGCTTCTTTGAAAATGACTTCGGTAGAATTTCAGAAAATTGTTGATTTAAATGTCAGAGTCATAGCTTGTTATTATTATTATTATTATTATTATTATTATTATTATTATTATTATTATTATTATTATTATTATTATTATTATTATTATTACTATTATTATTATTATTATTATTATTATTATTATTATTATTATTATTATTATTATTATTATTATTATTCCTATTATTATTATTATTATTATTATTATTATTATTATTATTATTATTATTATTATTATTATTATTATTATTATTATTATTATTATTATTATTATTATTATTATTATTATTATTTATTATTATTATTATATATGACAGTGGTAAAATTCCAGATGATTTATTAAAGTCAGTGTTTATAACACTTCCAAAGTCACCAGGGCCATGGAATGCGAGTTACACCGAACGATTAGTCTTATGAGTCACTTCACGAAAATTCTGTTAAGAGTACTAATGAACAGAATGAGGAAAAGTATAAAACCAGAGATATCAAGAACTCAATTTGGATTTGTCCCCGACAAAGGTACAAGAAATGCTATTTTCACCTTATCAATGTTGATGGAAAGATGTATTGAAGTCCAGAAAGACTTATTTATTTGCTTTATTGATTACTCAAAGGCATTTGATAAAGTTAGACATTGTGAGCTATTTAATATCCTTGAAGGACTAGACATAGACGGAAAAGATCTTAGAATTATTAGAAACTTATATTGGAAGCAAAATGCAGCCGTCGGATTGAAGGAGAATTAAGTAAATATATACAAATTAAACGAGGTGTTAGACAAGGATGTGTTTTGTCACCAGACCTTTTCAATATCTACAGCGAAACAATTATTAGAACTTTAGGAGATAGCCCAGGCATTAAAATCAATGGTGAGAATATCAATAATATAAGATATGCAGATGACACAGCACTAATTTCAGACTCAAAAGAAAATTTACAACTACTCCTCAATAAATAGTCACAGAGAGTGAACGTATGGGGTTATACTTAAATGTAAAAAAGACAGAATGCATGGTTGTATCAAGGAGAGAAAGAAATCCAATATGCAACTTAATAAGCAATGGAAAAACTATAAAACAAGTTCAGGCATTTAAATATCTTGGATACATAATAACTTCAGATGGCAGATGCAACACAGAAATAAAACGAAGAATTGCAATAGCTAAAGATAGTTTTAATAAAATGAGTCTAATTTTTAAAAACCACAATATCTCAATGACAACAAAACATAGGGTTTTGAAGGCCTACGTATGGTCAGTATTATTATATGGCTGCGAAAGCTGGACAATTACAGAAGACATTAGAAAGAAACTGGAGGCAGCAGAAATGTGGTTTCTTAGAAGGATGTTAAGAATCTCATGGACAAAGAAGAAAACTAATGAAGAAGTATTAGAGCAAGCTGAAACTAAAAGGCTATTAATTCGTACAATAAGAAAAAGACAAATGCACAGTTTGTTAGTTGCCTTTGGCGAGTCTTATATCTGATATTATACGAACGTCGAAGGTCGCCACATGGAAGAAATGTACTTTAATCAAGAGATTGAACCGTGTAAATAGGTGTAAAATGTCAAAAAAATAACTCCCTTATTCATTTACCGCATACTCTCTAAAGCGTGAAACGTAAATAGCAATTACTTGCTACCCTTCGGATAGAACGCTAGTCTATCACAAAGTACTTCCCGCCAGATCTAGCAGACCCGCTACCCACTCACTGCACCCGGGATCGATCTCGATCCCTTTGCTTGTGAAGCAAGTGCACACAGTTGACATCTTGTTTTATTTCTATTTTGGTTAACTATGCTTAAAAGATAAGTTTCACAAATATGATCATTTCTTTTGGTTTCCTATTTCATTGACGTCAATTGGCAAACATGTAGGGAGTAAACCAGAAATATGGGATGAGAGCACCAACAGAGACTGAACCAGAGACTGTAGGAGGTGGGCATCAGTGGTGAACAAACCAGAGACTATGGGAGGTGGGCACCAGTGGGATGTGAACCCGTACATGTTATAGGTGGAAACCAGTCGGGAGGAACCCGAGACCAATTAGATTGGACACCAGTGAAAAGTAATTCTTGGACAACGGAAGTTGGATCGCCAAGATTACCGGATGTAGACATATTGTTCCAGGTTCTCTATTCACGGATTTTCCCTAAAGATAGTCTAGGAGTCACTCTAAACAGGATGTGCTCTTTCGTCTCCCTGGGTTCAGTCACCACTAGTGTCCACATCTCACAGTCCCAGGTTTACCCCCACTTGTGTCCACCTATCTTGGTACCGGGGTCTCTACCCACTGGTATCCACCTCTCATAGCCCTGAATTCACTCACTCTCCACTGGTTTCCACCTTTCTGAGTCTCGGGTTCATTACCCACTCGGTGTGCATCTCCCATATTCCAATGTTTGCCTCCCACTTATCTCAACCTTCCCAGTTCCGGTTTGAAAACACCACTGGTGTCCACTTGCCACAGTTCCATGCGCACTTCCCACTTGTGGCCACCCCACTAGGTGGAGCCTTGGGTCCAGTTCTTAATAGCGTCCATATTTCACATTCCCAAGCCACTTGAATCTCACTCTACACTCAATTGATCATTGCCCATCGGTGTCCATTCCCATTTTTTCGGGTTCACTCCCTAATGGTGTCCACCTCTCACAGTTCTGAATTCACTCCCAATTGTTGCCTACCTCCCCAAGGGTCACTTACTATTCACTTGTATCCATATCTCTGAGTCCCGGATTCGCTCCTCACGGCCGTCTATCTTCCATGTTTGATCCCAGGTTTATTCTCCACTTGTTCTACCCCCACTAGTCCCAGGTTCAATCGCCTAGGTGTCGGTCGTCTACAGTCACAGGTTCAGTCCGTCCTCTTGTCAACCCAAGGTATTACTGGGTGACTTTCCACTGGGTGTCTTTTTCCTCAACCTTTAGATCACTCCCCATAATTGTTCACATCTCACAGGCCCTGGTTCACTCCACACTTGTATCTCATCCTACAGTATTGTATACATTCCAGGTAGGTGTCCACCTCCCATAATCCCATATTCATTACCCACTCACGGTATCCACATCTCGATGTCTTGGTTTGTTCCCTCCTGGTGCCCACTTTCTATATTTCCAGGTCCACACCCCACTGGTGTCAACCTCAGGTAGTCTCATGTTCACTCTTCTTTAAACCCAGGTTTACTCTCCGTTGGTGTCCACCTTCCATTTTCGCGAGATAACCCCTCCCCCTAAATTGTGTCACCCGCTCATAGCCCCTGGTTCATTCACCACCGACATCAACACCCCATTGACCTTGGTACACTTCTAATTGTGCCCGCCTCTCATAATCAAGGGTTCACTCCTCAATTGTCCACCTCACATAGTTCCCTAATCATTATGGTGGTGGAAACTAATTTTGCTTTTAGACATGCCAACAAATGCAATTTTAAAATTGAGAACTTATAAATCAGATACATCACATTCCACTCATTTTCTATGAAAAGTTCAGTATTTAGAATGCTGCAATTTATGTTTTCTTTTCAGTCAAATGTCAACAACAGGTAAGTAAATGTCATTTTTAGTGTTTGTAATTGTTGTGAAGGGATTGTATTTTGTATGTGTG
Source organism: Berghia stephanieae (assembly GCF_034508935.2). Lineage (NCBI taxonomy): Eukaryota > Metazoa > Mollusca > Gastropoda > Nudibranchia > Aeolidiidae > Berghia > Berghia stephanieae. Next base: position 52,836,236 of record NC_088367.1, read on the forward strand.
TCTGTGTGTGTTTGTGTATGTATATGTGTTTGTGGAAATGGGTTTGATTCTTTCTCTCTCACACATACACACAGAAAACACACACACACACACACACACACACACACACACAAACATCTCGTGCCTGTGTGCATGTATGTCTATGATCAAATGTGTACTATTTAAGTGTATGTATGGAATATTTCACTACTTATGTCTCAGCACAAGTAATATAAGTAATGCCAGTTATGAGGTTTATCTTAAAACAACTTAAAATGGCTATGGTTGGAATTATTTGCGGAATGAGATCAAAACGAAGTTATTCAAAAGATAAAATAAATCGGAGGTAACTTTAAATTTTGTTCAACCCGGTAGCTTTCTACAGTCAAGGATAATCAAGATAGCTGCTCAACAAAGTATTGTGAGAAATATATGGACGTATTCCAAGATTCTATGGCAGAGTAATGTTTTTTGTAAATCAGTTTCTTGTGGAGACAGCAAAATGTAATGTCGTTCAACGTTTGCCTGCAAAAGGACTACCTTTTGTAGTATCATTGTTCAATCTAAATTGTATATGAAGTTTGCCAAATAGCCATTTTTGTGATGTTCGCCACAAAAGAATAATTCAATTATTATTCATTTAGAAAAACTAACGAAAACATTCGATATTATCAGTTTCTACCAGTTGAAAAAGTCAAAATACGCTCAAAAACCTAGCCTCAATAGAAAAGGCGAAATCGTTTCTGAAAGGTTAATAGTTTTAATACTCTGTTAACAACTTTGTCCACGCATTTCGACTCGTTAAAATCTATGGGTTTATATAAATAAAGCAGAATGTACATATACAACGGACTATATTCAATTTTTCTAATGCGTAAATTAATGTTCTAGGCCAACTTCCAAGTCTAAAGAAGGTGAGGATAGTCAATCATGGCAGATGCTGTACACAAACCTATTCCCAGAAAGAAGTCACTTTTACTATCCGACTGCACTTATATCGTGCTAATCTGAAGTAAACATCATTCGCTCTGCGCTAGCATATTTGATTAAAAGTCTAGTTGTAGAGGAACACCGACAAGTAAATACATAGGACAAGACGTGAAGCACATTTATCGCTAACATATTTTCTTACTTGAGCAAAACAGGAATCCCTTGAATTCAATATCCATATTCAATGGGACAATTCATATTTATGTAACACTCGGGGGGGGGGGGGAATTAGGTGAATAAACGGAACTGTGACGAGAGATGAATAAAACTGTCTGCTGGAATGTAATGATGTAAGGATTGCTGAATCAGAATGAGGTCGCTGTGTAAATATTCGTGTCGAGAAAATTTGAGAAACATAATAGATATCAGAATTAAGATAGTGATGACAATGAGGAATTTGATAATAATAGTGATAACAATGATAATGATAATAATAATAATAATAATAATAATAATAATAATAATAATAATAATAATAAATAATAATAATAATAATAATAATAATAATAATGATAATAATAATAATAATAATAATAATAATAATAATAAAATAATAATAATATAATAATAATAATAATAATAATAATAATAATAAATATAACAATAAATATTGATGATGATGATGATAATAATATAATAATAATAATAAAATATAATAATAATAATAATAATAATAATAATAATAATGATGATGATGTATGATGATGTGATGATGATGATGATGATGATGATGATGATGAGATGATGATGATGATGATGATGATGATTTATGTATGTATGTATTTATGTAAATGTTGTACTCCATATAAATAAAGTCGCTTTGGTTACACTTAAACGTATTGGGTTATTAGAACTCAAACTATATGTGGTTCAATTCTATAAGGAAGTATGATATTGTTCTTTCAGTTGGATTACTATAAGCATTTTCAGTTGTAAACTATAACCATTATTGGGGTTTTAACCATTCGTTATTCTATAGTTAAGGTAATCCATGCTTGCTTACTTGTTCTTATAAGACTAAAACAGCTTCTATTAATGTTCTATATTGACTGTGTTGATCTTACGAGCTGCTATTCTGAGATAATCCGATAAATTAATATTTCAGGGAAATTGAATATTACATAAATTCAAAGTGAAAAAGATTTGTGCTATAATATCGTTTTGTACGATTCATCCAATAAAACAATCCAATTCATAAGCTAATTGAGAAGAAAATGGATGTTTTTCTATTTGTTCTTAGGAAAGAGGAAAACACATCGAAATTAGGAAAAAAATTAAGAAAAGAATATACAGGTTCACTATAACGCCTTTCCAATATTGAGATTTATTATAACTGATGTCAAGAATAGTCTAAAACTGTTAAAATATCAACATACAGATATTTTCCTATACAACATCATTTTTATATTAATTTTTAATTCATGTCTTTACAGACAGAATTGTTGAGAGTAAATTCAAGGGATATGGAAGAAAAGATTGGGAAAATAGAAGAAAACGTAAAAAGAGACAATGAGAAGTTACAAATGATATCAATAAAATACGTGGTGAGTGGTTTTTCCTTTCTGTACTTAATATTTGCAGAGAAAAGTGACCTTTTATTTATTTATTTATTTTTTTTGTATATTGACGTAGTAAGAATTGGCGGTTGAAATGGATCACATCCTCAGTGTAGCCAAAAAACAACAAATAATTTACTTGTTTTCTTCAATGAGTTCATTGATGATGTTGATATTTTCTTTTGTCAGAAATAAGGAAAAAATAATAGTTATTTTTTATCGACAAATTATATAGTCGTCAAAGTTGTTAAACGTAGCAAAATGAGTTTAAATAAATATATGATTTAATGTTCGAACAAATATTTTCGATTTTAATGAGTAAAAAGCTAACTTTCTGGTTACAAAGAACTACGAATCAACGATCAACAATTGCTGTCAGAGATATAAAATGCTTCTTTGAAAATGACTTCGGTAGAATTTCAGAAAATTGTTGATTTAAATGTCAGAGTCATAGCTTGTTATTATTAATTATTATTATTATTATTATTATTATTATTATTATTATTATTATTATTATTATTATTATTATTATTATTATTATTATTATTATTATTTATTATTATATTATTATTATTATTACTATATTATTATTATTATTATTTATTATTATTATTATTATTATTATTATTATTATATTATTATTATTATTATTATTATATTATTCCTATTATTATTATATTATTATTATTATTATTATTATTATTATTATTATTATTATTATTATTATTATTATTATTATTATTATTATTATTTATTATTATTATTATTATTATTATATTAATTATTATTATTATATATGACAGTGGTAAAATTCCAGATGATTTATTAAAGTCAGTGTTTATAACACTTCCAAAGTCACCAGGGGCCATGGAATGCGAGTTACACCGAACGATTAGTCTTATGAGTCACTTCACGAAAATTCTGTTAAGAGTACTAATGAACAGAATGAGGAAAAGTATAAAACCAGAGATATCAAGAACTCAATTTGGATTTGTCCCCGACAAAGGTACAAGAAATGCTATTTTCACCTTATCAATGTTGATGGAAAGATGTATTGAAGTCCAGAAAGACTTATTTATTTGCTTTATTGATTACTCAAAGGCATTTGATAAAGTTAGACATTGTGAGCTATTTAATATCCTTGAAGGACTAGACATAGACGGAAAAGATCTTAGAATTATTAGAAACTTATATTGGAAGCAAAATGCAGCCGTCGGGATTGAAGGAGAATTAAGTAAATATATACAAATTAAACGAGGTGTTAGACAAGGATGTGTTTGTCACCAGACCTTTTCAATATCTACAGCGAAACAATTATTAGAACTTTAGGAGATAGCCCAGGCATTAAAATCAATGGTGAGAATATCAATAATATAAGATATGCAGATGACACAGCACTAATTTCAGACTCAAAAGAAAATTTACAACTACTCCTCAATAAAATAGTCACAGAGAGTGAACGTATGGGGTTATACTTAAATGTAAAAAAGACAGAATGCATGGTTGTATCAAGGAGAGTAAGAAATCCAATATGCAACTTAATAAGCAATGGAAAAACTATAAAACAAGTTCAGGCATTTAAATATCTTGGATACATAATAACTTCAGATGGCAGATGCAACACAGAAATAAAACGAAGAATTGCAATAGCTAAAGATAGTTTTAAAAAAATGAGTCTAATTTTTAAAAACCACAATATCTCAATGACAACAAAACATAGGGTTTGAAGGCCTACGTATGGTCAGTATTATTATATGGCTGGCGAAAGCTGGACAATTACAGAAGACATTAGAAAGAAACTGGAGGCAGCAGAAATGTGGTTTCTTAGAAGGATGTTAAGAATCTCATGGACAAAGAAGAAAACTAATGAAGAAGTATTAGAGCAAGCTGAAACTAAAAGGCTATTAATTCGTACAATAAGAAAAAGACAAATGCACAGTTTGTTAGTTGCCTTTGGCGAGTCTTATATCTGATATTATACGAACGTCGAAGGTCGCCACATGGAAGAAATGTACTTTAATCAAGAGATTGAAACCGTGTAAATATGTGTAAAATGTCAAAAAAATAACTCCCTTATTCATTTACCGCATACTCTCTAAAGCGTGAAACGTAAATAGCAATTACTTGCTACCCTTCGGATAGAACGCTAGTCTATCACAAAGTACTTCCCGCCAGATCTAGCAGACCCGCTACCCACTCACTGCACCCGGGATCGATCTCGATCCTTTGCTTGTGAAGCAAGTGCACACAGTTGACATCTTGTTTTATTTCTATTTTGGTTAACTATGCTTAAAAGATAAGTTTCACAAATATGATCATTTCTTTTGGTTTCCTATTTCATTGACGTCAATTGGCAAACATGTAGGGAGTAAACCAGAAATATGGGATGAGAGCACCAACAGAGACTGAACCAGAGACTGTAGGAAGGTGGGCATCAGTGGTGAACAAACCAGAGACTATGGGAGGTGGGCACCAGTGGGATGTGAACCCGTACATGTTATAGGTGGAAACCAGTCGGGAGGGAACCCGAGACCAATTAGATTGGACACCAGTGAAAAGTAATTCTTGGACAACGGAAGTTGGATCGCCAAGATTACCGGATGTAGACATATTGTTCCAGGTTCTCTATTCACGGATTTTCCCTAAAGATAGTCTAGGAGTCACTCTAAACAGGATGTGCTCTTTCGTCTCCCTGGGTTCAGTCACCACTAGTGTCCACATCTCACAGTCCCAGGTTTACCCCCACTTGTGTCCACCTATCTTGGTACCGGGGTCTCTACCACTGGTATCCACCTCTCATAGCCCTGAATTCACTCACTCTCCACTGGTTTCCCCTTTCTGAGTCTCGGGTTCATTACCCACTCGGTGTGCATCTCCCATATTCCAATGTTTGCCTCCCACTTATCTCAACCTTCCCAGTTCCGGTTTGAAAACACCACTGGTGTCCACTTGCCACAGTTCCATGCGCACTTCCCACTTGTGGCCACCCCACTAGGTGGAGCCTTGGGTCCAGTTCTTAATAGCGTCCATATTTCACATTCCCAAGCCACTTGAATCTCACTCTACACTCAATTGATCATTGCCCATCGGTGTCCATTCCCATTTTTTCGGGTTCACTCCCTAATGGTGTCCACCTCTCACAGTTCTGAATTCACTCCCAATTGTTGCCTACCTCCCCAAGGGTCACTTACTATTCACTTGTATCCATATCTCTGAGTCCCGGATTCGCTCCTCACGGCCGTCTATCTTCCATGTTTGATCCCAGGTTTATTCTCCACTTGTTCTACCCCCACTAGTCCCAGGTTCAATCGCCTAGGTGTCGGTCGTCTACAGTCACAGGTTCAGTCCGTCCTCTTGTCAACCCAAGGTATTACTGGGTGACTTTCCACTGGGTGTCTTTTCCTCAACCTTTAGATCACTCCCCATAATTGTTCACATCTCACAGGCCCTGGTTCACTCCACACTTGTATCTCATCCTACAGTATTGTATACATTCCAGGTAGGTGTCCACTCCCATAATCCCATATTCATTACCCACTCACGGTATCCACATCTCGATGTCTTGGTTTGTTCCCTCCTGGTGCCCACTTTCTATATTTCCAGGTCCACACCCACTGGTGTCAACCTCAGGTAGTCTCATGTTCACTCTTTCTTAAACCCAGGTTTACTCTCCGTTGGTGTCCACCTTCCAATTTCGCGAGATAACCCCTCCCCCTAAATTGTGTCACCCGCTCATAGCCCCTGGTTCATTCACCACCGACATCAACACCCCATTGACCTTGGTACACTTTAATTGTGCCCGCCTCTCATAATCAAGGGTTCACTCCTCAATTGTCCACCTCACATAGTTCCCTAATCATTATGGTGGTGGAAACTAATTTTGCTTTTAGACATGCCAACAAATGCAATTTTAAAATTGAGAACTTATAAATCAGATACATCACATTCCACTCATTTTCTATGAAAAGTTCAGTATTTAGAATGCTGCAATTTATTTTCTTTTCAGTCAATGTCAACAACAGGTAAGTAAATGTCATTTTTAGTGTTTGTAATTGTTGTGAAGGGATTGTATTTTGTATGTGTGTCTGTGTGTGTTTGTGTATGTATATGTGTTTGTGGAAATGGGTTTGATTCTTTCTCTCCACACATACACACAGAAAACACACACACACACACACACCCACACACAAACATTCTCGTGCCTGTGTGCATGTATGTCTATGATCAAATGTGTACTATTTAAGTGTATGTATGGAATATTTCACTACTTATATCTCAGCACAAGTAATATAAGTAATGCCAGTTATGAGATTTATCTTAAAACAACTTAAAATGGCTATGGTTGGAATTATTTGCGGAATGAGATCAAAACGAAGTTATTCAAAAGATAAAATAAATCGGAGGTAACTTTAAATTTTGTTCAACCCGGTAGCTTTCTACAGTCAAGGATAATCAAGATAGCTGCTCAACAAAGTATTGTGAGAAATATATGGACGTATTCCCAAGATTCTATGGCAGAGTAATGTTTTTTTGTAAATCAGTTTCTTGTGGAGACAGCAAAATGTAATGTCGTTCAACGTTTGCCTGCAAAAGGACTACCTTTTGTAGTATCATTGTTCAATCTAAATTGTATATGAAGTTTGCCAAATAGCCATTTTTGTGATGTTCGCCACAAAAGAATAATTCAATTATTATTCATTTAGAAAAACTAACGAAAACATTCGATATTATCAGTTTCTACCAGTTGAAAAAGTCAAAATACGCTCAAAAACCTAGCCTCAATAGAAAAGGCGAAATCGTCTCTGAAAGGTTAATAGTTTTAATACTCTGTTAACAACTTTGTCCACGCATTTCGACTCGTTAAAATCTATGGGTTTATATAAATAAAGCAGAATGTACATATACAACGGACTATATTCAATTTTTCTAATGCGTAAATTAATGTTCTAGGCCAACTTCCAAGTCTAAAGAAGGTGAGGATAGTCAATCATGGCAGAATGCTGTACACAAACCTATTCCCAGAAAGAAGTCACTTTTACTATCCGACTGCACTTATATCGTGCTAATCTGAAGTAAACATCATTCGCTATGCGCTAGCATATTTGATTAAAAGTCTAGTTGTAGAGGAACACCGACAAGTAAATACATAGGACAAGACGTGAAGCACATTTATCGCTAACATATTTTCTTACTTGAGCAAAACAGGAATCCCTTGAATTCAATATCCATATTCAATGGAACAATTCATATTTATGTAACACTCGGGGGAGGGGGGGGGATTAGGTGAATAAACGGAACTGTGACGAGAGATGAATAAAACTGTCTGCTGGAATGTAATGATGTAAGGATTGCTGAATCAGAATGAGGTCGCTGTGTAAATATTCGTGTCGAGAAAATTTGAGAAACAAAATAGATATCAGAATTAAGATAGTGATGACAATGAGGAATTTGATAATAATAGTGATAACAATGATAATGATGATAATAATAATAATAATAATAATAATAATAAATAATAATAATAATAATAATAATAATAATAATAATAATAATAATAATAATAATAATAATAAATAATAATATTGATGATGATATAATAATAATAATAATAATAATAATAATAATAATAATAATAATAATAATAATAATAATAATAATATAATAATATATAATAATAATAATAATGATGATGATGATGATGATGATGATGATGATGATGATGATGATGATGATGATGATGATGAGATGATGATGATGATGATTTATGTATGTATGTATGTAAATGTTGTACTCCATATAAATAAAGTCGCTTTGGTTACACTTAACGTATTGGGTTATTAGAACTCAAACTATATGTGGTTCAATTCTATAAGGAAGTGTGATATTGTTCTTTCAGTTGGATTACTATAAGCATTTTCAGTTGTAAACTATAACCATTATTGGGGTTTTAACCATTCGTTATTCTATAGTTAAGGTAATCCATGCTTGCTTACTTGTTCTTATAAGACTAAAACAGCTTCTATTAATTTTCTATATTGACTGTGTTGATCTTACGAGCTGCTATTCTGAGATAATCCGATAAATTAATATTTCAGGGAAATTGAATATTTACATAAATTCAAAGTGAAAAAGATTTGTGCTATAAGATCGTTTTGTACGATTCATCCAATAAAACAATCCAATTCATAAGCTATTTGAGAAGAAAATGGATGTTTTTTATTTGTTCTTAGGAAAGAGGAAAACACATCGAAATTAGGAAAAAAATTAAGAAAAAGAATATACAGGTTCACTATAACGCCTTTCCAATATTGAGATTTATTATAACTGATGTCAAGAATAGTCTAAAACTGTTAAAATATCAACATACAGATATTTTTCCTATACAACATCAATTTTTATATTAATTTTTAATTCATGTCTTTACAGACAGAATTGTTGAGAGTAAATTCAAGGGATATGGAAGAAAAGATTGGGAAAATAGAAGAAAACGTAAAAAGAGACAATGAGAAAGTTACAAACGATATCAATGAAATACGTGGTGAGTGGTTTTTCCTTTCTGTACTTAATATTTGCAGAGAAAAGTGACCTGTTATTTATTTATTTATTTTTTTGTATATTGACGTAGTAAGAATGGTGGTTGAAATGGTAATCACATCCTCAGTGGAGCCAAAAACAACAAATAATTTACTTGTTTTCTCCAATGAGTTCATTGATGATGTTGATATTTTTTTTGGTCAGAAATAAGGAAAAAATAATAGTCATTCTTTATCTACAAATTATATAGTCGTCAAAGTTGTTAAACGTAGCAAAATGAGTTTAAATAAATATATGATTTAATGTTCGAACAAATATTTTCGATTTTAATGATTAAAAAGCTAACTTTCTGGTTACAAAGAAATACGAATCAATGATCAACAATTGCTGTCAGAGATATAAATGCTTCTTTGAAAATGACTTCGGTAGAATTTCAGAAAATTGTTGATTTAAATGTCAGAGTCATAGCTTGTTCCAATTATTATTATTATTATTTATTATTAATTATTATTATTATTTTATTATTATTATTATTATTATTATTATTTTATTATTATATATTTTATTTATTATTATTATTATTATTATTATTATTATTATTATTATTATTATTATTATTATTATTATTTATTATTATTATTATTATTATTATTTATTATTCTATTATTATGATTATTATTATTATTATTATTATTATTATATTATTATTATTATTATTATTATTATTATTATTTTATTACTATTATTATTATTATTATTTATTATTATTATTATTATTATTATTATTATTATTATTATTATTATTATTATTATTATTATTATTATTATTATTATTTTATTATTATTATTATATATGACAGTGGTAAAATTCCAGATGATTTATTAAAGTCAGTGTTTATAACACTTCCAAAGTCACCAGGGGCCATGGAATGCGAGTTACACCGAACGATTAGTCTTATGAGTCACTTCACGAAAATTCTGTTAAGAGTACTAATGAACAGAATGAGGAAAAGTATAAAACCAGAGATATCAAGAACTCAATTTGGATTTGTCCCCGACAAAGGTACAAGAAATGCTATTTTCACCTTATCAATGTTGATGGAAAGATGTATTGAAGTCCAGAAAGACTTATTTATTTGCTTTATTGATTACTCAAAGGCATTTGATAAAGTTAGACATTGTGAGCTATTTAATATCCTTGAAGACTAGACATAGACGGAAAAGATCTTAGAATTATTAGAAACTTATATTGGAAACAAAGTGCAGCCGTCAGGATTGAAGGAGAATTAAGTAAATATATACAAATTAAACGAGGTGTTAGACAAGGATGTGTTTTGTCACCAGACCTTTTCAATATCTACAGCGAAACAATTATTAGAACTTTAGAAGATAGCCCAGGCATTAAAATCAATGGTGAGAATATCAATAATATAAGATATGCAGATGACACAGCACTAATTTCAGACTCAAAAGAAAATTTACAACTACTCCTCAATAAAATAGTCACAGAGAGTGAACGTATGGGGTTATACTTAAATGTAAAAAAGACAGAATGCATGGTTGTATCAAGGAGAGAAAGAAATCCAATATGCAACTTAGTAAGCAATGGAAAAACTATAAAAACAAGTTCAGGCATTTAAATATCTTGGATACATAATAACTTCAGATGGCAGATGCAACACAGAAATAAAACGAAGAATTGCAATAGCTAATGATAGTTTTAATAAAATGAGTCTAATTTTTAAAAACCACAATATCTCAATGACAACAAAACATAGGGTTTTGAAGGCCTACGTATGGTCAGTATTATTATATGGCTGCGAAAGCTGGACAATTACAGAAGACATTAGAAAGAAACTGGAGGCAGCAGAAATGTGGTTTCTTAGAAGGATGTTAAGAATCTCATGGACAGAGAAGAAAACTAATGAAGAGGTATTAGAGCAAGCTGAAAATAAAAGGCTTTTAATTCGTACAATAAGAAAAAGACAAATGCAATTTTTAGGACACCTAAATCGACATAAAATATTGAACATCTTGCTCTCACAGAAAGATAGAAGGTAAAAA
>NC_088367.1:52852358-52879858 GCF_034508935.2 Berghia stephanieae
GGGATTATTTGTGCGGACTAAAAAGAATATGCATAGCATTTGTATGAGAAAATAACTTAAAAAAACGATTTCTCAATTCATCATATTCATTATTCTTTACGTTTATTAATACATTATTGTTTATACGAAACAAATATTGAATGTCGAAACGTAAACATTGATTATTTATCAAAATTAATTTCAATATCGATTTATAAGTGAGGCATGAATACGATAATCGATGTCTCCGATCTACATCTACTGCGACTTCCAAGATTTCATAGACATTTTGTTTATTGTATTCATTACTTTGTGTTATTGATTTCACTTGTTTTGGTTTATATGTTGGAGATTTTACGTTAATGTCTGTTTTATATTTGTAATTGACTACAGAAAAACTCTTGAAAAACAAATAAATGACATGAATTGTATTTCATAATTTCAATATGTCTGCATATTATTATTTTTATCATGATTATAAAATGTCAAATTGTGTTATTGGCTTTGCTTTCTTTGGTTTGTTTATTGGAGATTTTATGTTAACGTTTGTTTTATAGGGGCGAAGTGGCCGAGTGGTTAAGGCATTGCACTGAAATCCGGTTCGAGCCCCGCTTCAGGCACTTGATTTTCTAACTTGGCAAATTATTAACCCCACTTTGCTCACAAAGGCCGAAATCGGGTAATCTGTGAATCAGACATCTTGTTTGATGAGTTATCTAGTTTCCTCGGGAATGTCTTGGCGACGATTATCTTATGATGTCGTGGCGGAAGGGCACAATTTCCACTTTCTAACACGTGATATATTTGCAACTGACGATAGGTGACTTGCTCAAGGCCACACAGAGCAGCGGTGAATGATCGAACTCGGTACCGGTCGGGTATGAAGCAAAGACCGTGCGCTGAGCCAAACTGCCCCCGTTCACGTCCATTGATATTTAAAAACAGAATAAATGAGACTAACCTTATTGTCAAATAGAAATGGGACTGGAACTTGTTTTTTGTTTTGTTTTTCTTATTCATTATTAAATATATTGTGTAGGTTATATTCTTAGACAGCAATACAAGAGCTCTAAAAATATAGAGCTTTTATATAGCGCAATATCCACTAAACGTGCTCAAAGCGCTTTACAAAGGGTCCCTGACAAACAGCAACACGTAACATGTAGCACGAGACATAACGCCTGTTAGGCGATATTACAATTTATTTCCGACAGAGACAGCGCTGTTGACGGCCATGTACTCATTTTACACCTGAGTACAATGAGAGAATGTGAGTAAAGAGTCTTTTCCAAGTTCTCAACTATGCGCCGAGCGAGGCTCGAACCCAAGACCTTCCGGTCCGAAAGCGAGTGTCATACCACTAAACCACATAGTCGCATAATGCGAGCCATTCATTATTGCTGTTTATTATCATCATTTATTAAAATTTAGGGTTTGGAGACCTCGATTATATTAACTCACTCAACCCTAACACCGACTATATCCGTAGTTTACCCGGGTTATTTTACCCCATGCCTATCTATTACATTTTTTCTGAGACAAATCATAGTCGTTGTATCAAAGCTAATGTTTTTAGTTTTTTACATGTTAATGATAGTTGAATAACACTATATAATATATGCACATGCTCATTTTTAACTCTCTTGTTACCGACCATTTTCAGTATTTTCCCAAAATGGCACGCTTAGCCAGTAGAAAACTTGATTGTTTAAAACTCAAACAATCTCTATACAAAACATCTTTATGTTCTTATTAATATACAAAGATTATTCTTCAAAGTTTGTGATGTACAAAATAAATCTGAATAAGAAAAATGTATATTGTGTCGTAAAATGTGACGATTTTGCTGTAGGTGGTAAGGAGAGGGTTAATACATTCCTTTCCAATTTTGATGAGTAGCAAAAATCTCTAGGATTGAGTGAGTTAACCCTCTGGAATATCGTCACATTCGTTACGATACAACAAACATTTTTCTTATTCAAATTTCTTTTGTACATCATAAAATTTAAAGAAAATGAACAGTTTTTGAGAGCATGTTTTGGTAAATAAATTATGTATCACAAGAATGTTACTGCTTTTGTCTGAGTGATAAAAATTTATATTTTCATGTTAGTTGGGTGTGAAGTTTTGGGAAAAATCCTGAAAATGGTGGTAAGGAGAAGTTAAACTCAATGAATAGGGCCACTCTAGGGGGGTGGAAGCTGCCTATGTTGAAAGCCACAGTGGTCGGAGCATTATCAATAAATATGTTTATATTTAAAAAAATGTGCGGCTATGTGGTCTAGTGTAATGGTACTCTCTTTCGGATAGAAAGGTCCTGGGTTCGAGCCTCGCTCGGTGCATAGTTAAGTTCTTGGAAAAGGCTCTTTACTCACATTCTCTCGCCGTACTCGATCGGGTGTAAATGAGTACCTGCCGTTAACAGCGTTGTCTCTTCCGAAAAAAAAAGTAATATCGCCTATGAGGGTCATGTCCCTTCCTAAATGTTAAATGTTGTTTTGGCCAGTGACCCCTTGTAAAGCGCTTTGAGCACGTTTAGTGGATATTGCGCTATATAAAAGCTCAATTATAATGTCTAAAAATAGATCACCTTAAACCACATTATACAACACTTCAACAAGTTAGTGTGGAATCAAAATCAGTCGGATATTCTTTCATCTCCAAAAGTCCGTTCCTATCACCGCCTTTCCGTTACTTGGCTGTAATGGCTATATGTAAATACCGCTCGGAGATTAGTCAATTTAACAGTATAGAGCACATTAATTTCATCAAATTAATATTATATTATATTGGCTTGGGTTAGCTCCTTTGAAAGTTGTCATTGATTTCATTAATGTCTACAGTTTAGACATTCACATTCATATACTCTTTCTCTCTTATTCACCCCCCCCCCTCTCTCTCTCTCTCTCTCTCTCTCTCTTTCTCTCTCTCTCTCTTTCTCTCTCTTTTTCTATCTTTCTCTCTCTCTTTTCTCTCTCTCTCCTATCTTTTCATCTTCCTCTCTCTCTCTCTTCTCTTTCTTCCTCTCTCTCTCTTCTCTCTCTCTCTCTCTCTCTTCTCTCTCTCCCTTCTCTTTCTTTCTCTCTCTCTCTCTCTCTCTCCTATCTCTCTACCCCACAGCCTCTCTCTTTGTCTCTCTTCTTCTCTCATTCTCTCTTTACCCCTACTCTCTTTCTCTCACCCCCCCCCTCCCATTTATCTCTCACCCACTCTTTCTCTGCTTCTCCAACAGTTTAAAATATAACTGTAAAACTATCCCTACCTTTATAAACTATGTCTAATCATGTTTGACTGTTCCTTGACGGGCAAAATATCCTTTCTGCAACAATTGGATATTTCTAATCACGTGACTTCATTCAGAAAAAAAAACAGTAAGAAAAAAAAAAGAAAATAAGATAACGCAGAGAACAATATATTTAATTAAAAAATAAGAAAAATAACGCAATAAAATTATCTTTCCTCTATGTTATGATGGGACAAGTTAAGGGATGTAACTCAATGATTTCAACCAGCTAAATTAGCCAAAACAGCAGTTATCTCTCTTGCCAGCGCTTTTTTTATTATTATTATTATTATTATTTTGTCCCCACTGTAATCAATTTCGGAAACAAACATTGTAGCTGGACTAGGCCTCAAATATTAAATTGACGCAAAACGATGAAGCAATTTTCAATCCGAAATTTTATGATTCCAAGATATTTTAGTGAGATTTTTAAATAAGACGATGTGATAATGAAAAAGTAGGAGAAGATCGATTGTCATTGTTGACGTAAAAAGCGTTATTCAACTTCCGGTCCATCGGTACCAACAAGTTGATAAGTGGAGTAAAGGAAACAAGACAAGATAAGAACTTCGTCATTAGTTTGGATAATTTCATCGTACTACTCGCTGGTGTTTCATCACTGCTTGGCCGCATTGAGGTAATGTTGATGAATCGCTATGCATATTGTTGAATTCATTTGCTTTTGGAAGATATTTTCAAATCAATTGTACATAAATTCTTTTTGAAGTGATTTATTATTGATATTATTGTCGGCTGAAGTCGTAGAGTTGGAGTAGGGAGTCTGTGAGCAGACGACACAGCTGCAGAATCTGAATCTGAATAGAAAAGTTTATCAGATTGAGAGTCAAGTTTAACCCCGAGGTCAAGTCAGTGTGTGAGTTTACAATCATGAAAAAAATGGGCTGAAATTCCACATTCAGGCGCCGCTTCAATGACGAATATAGTAAATACTGACTTTCTCACACTCACACTCACCTAAGCCTAAGTTACAGTGATATTTATCAAGTAATTTATCAAGGAAAAAACAAAACTATCTATATGAGATCAGAAAAACAGCTTGTTTTCAATAATTTTATCGATTTAGATTTGCAATCGAGATACAGCAGTGCGGCCACCTTTGAACATTTTGTCGTGGCTTTAGTTTTATAACTTTAGATATTCCAGATGTTATCGTATCACGAAACAGCAGCCAAGTCAAATAAACAATTTAGTAGCTGAAATATTATTAGTATATTAAACTCTCTTTATTACCACTAGAAAACAGCAGAACAATTTCAGGGATTTTCGGTTACTTTTGCTCCTAATGACAAAATCTCAGAATAAGGCAAGTAATAATTATTAGTAATAATATTAATTTTTTTTTTTAAACCTTTCGATTGATTTAATTAATTTTTTTTTCATTAATTATATCTTATATTTTTTTAGATATAATTTGAAACATTTACTAATAGGTATACACTTTTAAAGCATCTCTTGTGGATATTATAATAGAGTAATTCTATTCTTCCTTATGGAAAATGTCTTTACTGTCATAAATAGTGAACAACTCCCGATTATTTCAATTTTGAATCAATTGATTACTTGCGTATCATATATCTATGTATGTGCTTGATATTATGATTAAAAATAAAAAGGCTTGATATTATAATGTATGTTAGTGTTAAATAAATATCTATATGTTTTATGTATATATATATATATATATAGCCTGTGCCTATGACATTTAATGCATGATCACAGGTCTTTCCCGGGTTGTGCCTGTATATAGTATAGAAGTTCGTCCAAAAAATAAGAAGTAAAGAAACAAAAAAACCTCAAAGACTTTTCTTCAATTCTGAATGAATTTCTTTACGAATACATGAGAAGTCCTTGTTAGTTCGTAGTCGTTGGTCGTAGGCTGCATTGCTATTCACAATTCACAGAATTTACAACAGAGCGTTGCAAATGATAAATGTCCTGAATGAGCGAGATTTATTCATTTATCTGATTATTTATTTTTATTTATTTATTAATTTTGTTTGTTTGTGTGATTTATTTGCCTCTGCTTTTTTGTTTTATTTCTTAGTGAGATATTCATTTATTTTTTATTTTTCTTGTTCTGAGAGAGATTTTGTAAATGAATTTTTACGTGTCTCTGACTGATAACCATGAACCAACGTTTATGTGAAAGTTATGGTTATAAGACGGATAAGAAGTGGTTAATTTGAATCATCGGCTTATTTTTAAAAAAAATGTGAATTAATATATAAATGTCTTATTGAGTTATTTATTTCTTGAATTCCTTTTATTTTTGTCTTCAAGTTTTGTATGACATATCGCTTCACTTCAGCTGTGATTATTTTACAGACGCGTCTGAGTACAAAGAACAGTGATTATATACAAATGTATCTGGCTATAGTTAATGGTGATTGTACACAGACATTTTTTAAAAACTCCTCTCTTTCCTTTATTCACGTTCGAGAATACTAAAACTTTGGCAATGTTCATAGAGATATGAAAAGAAATGTGTAAAGTAAATATATGTTAATATTGAGCGGCTATGTGGTCTTGTAGTATGACACTCAGTTTCTGATTGGAAGGTCCTGGGTTCGGGGAAAAGACTCTTTACTCTCATTCTCTCACTGTACTCAAGTGTTAAATGAGTACCTGTCATTTACAGCGTTGTCTCTGTCAGGAAAAAAAATAATTGTAATATTGCCTAACAGGCGTCATGTCTCGTTCTACATGTTAATTATTACTGTTGATCAGGGGCCCCTTGTATAGCACTTTGAGCACTTTTAGTGGGTGTTGCGCTATATGAAAGCTCAAGTTATGAGGTTTTAAAAAAAGCTTTTCTTGTCAATAGCTTGTCAAACCTAACAACAATGGGTCACATGACCATTACGCAGGAAGTACCAATTACAGGCTCGATATAACATTGTTGTCGTGGGCAATATTAGCCATTGGCTTGAGAGTACAGTCCACCCCTGATAATCACAACTTTCGGTTAATCGCAACATTTCCCAAGAAATGGAATTAATTCTTTATAAAAGTCACTGGCTGGGTGGGGTTCCTGACCTCCCATAGTGGGCAGGGAGGTACTTATTGTCTCTTCTATCCCTCTATATCTGTTTTCCATTGGCTTTCTGTCTTTGTCTTGGAATGAGATTACTTGGTTTTGTCCTGTCCCTGGTCGGATGTCCTGGCTGAGGGGGAAACAGTCAAATGTATAGTTAGTTTTGGGAGATGATATTTTATCCTTGTGAATCATCTCTCTGTTATGAACTGTATTATGTTTTGTTTACGTGTTATGTATAATTTGCAAACATTTGAGTGTATTCCTCTTAGTGGGGACCTGTGCTTGTGTCTGGATGAGACTTTTAGCTGATCTCAAACGAAGTACTTTGATAGTGTGCTCTTGGAATCTTCATGTTTCCTATTTGAACCAATTCCCCTTTGTCTAACTTTTTCTTGGGTGCTTTAATTGTAATTCTATAACTTTTCACTTTCCCATTTTCTTCCTTTTTTACTGGCGCTGATATGACCTTAATGTGTTGCAAGCGTAAAACACTTAAAAACAAACAAATAACAAAGTCACTGGTTAATTGCAACAAACTTCGGTTAATCGCAACAAATTTTTGCCCTCAAAAAGTGGTGAAATAAAAAAAAAATCAAGCAAACGAAATATTAAATTTTACCGTGGACAGGCCGAAGAAGATCGAGAGTGAATGGGATTGAATGCTGCAGTCGTCTGTCACCACTCTATTACAGACGAAAGAGGGCGAGGCTTTGCAGTAGGAATGGGTTTGTTGTAATGTCATCTGTGGCCATTAAATAGGGAGTCGAGGAGGCTGGGAATAGTCTTGGCAACAGGTAGACAATGACGGTTGTAAAGAGAGACCTGGGCGATATCCTTTGTTTTGGGATTGGCAACTGTGCATTGTGTCCAAAGAGTTTGGTGAGATCTTACTGTATCTCATCACAGCTACTCTCTTTGACTCTTACAAATGTTGACAACAAAAGAGCGATAGTTAATCCAATCTGAATGAGATGTCGACTTGCATCCAAAGTTGCTACTGCTTGTCAAAATCTATACAGGGCTGCCATATAGTTTTTATTTCAATCAAATTGCTCAGTCTTTGGTGGACTAAGAACAATGTTTACAATAACTGGTTGGAGTTTACCATAATATTATTTGTGTAAAATGTTGCAATAGTGGACAGGAAGCTCAACTTCGGTTATTCTCAACATTTTCGCTGATCCCACGGTGTTTCGATTATCCGGAGTCGACTGTATTTCCCTGAAAAGATTGATTCAGTCAATAATAATTCGAGTTGTCAAATAAGTATGACGACATCTCACTATTTTTAAAAATAAAGGTGAGTTATAGGGGAATCGGAACTCACTATTTTAAAAAATAAAAGTGAGTCATCGGGGAATCGGAACAGAAAAGATGAAAATAAAAGAGATAATTAATGGATGGCTTTTATCATCTTATCCATTTCGTGTTTATTTTTTAAATTTTATGCAAGTTTTTTGGACTAAAATAGAGTTTCAGACATCGTGTACTGAGTCTGCTTCGTAAATTGGGTTCTCTCCGTCATAACCTCAAAACTGCTTGATGCAAATTATGAAATTTGACAACTTTGCATTCACATTTTTGTTGGTGATGTGTAAATCCTTTTGCACCAGACTTGAAGGGATAGCTAATTGATACGTTAGTCATAATGGCCGGCATAGGAAATGTTCAGGAAATGATGGGATCTTTCTCAAGCTGTGACATTCCGTTTATGATTAAGTTTTCACTTGTACTTGTACTCTGTAAGCCTGCCCCAGACATACACAGAGATCTAGTAATAGGATTCAACAGTGTGATGTCACATCCGCCCAGCAACCAGCAGCTTGGTTCTAAACAAAGAAAATCGTTACATTTTATTCTTCATGCTGACAAGAACTTTTTCACATGTCATGTGATCAGAATGTATACAAGTCAAAACATGATCCGAGTTATAATTTATATCCTCTGGATATACTTTTATGCTCGTCGACGAAGTATTTCATCAGGGCGTCCGCCATTGTTCGGATGGTTTAGAACCAGTTACTAAGTTACTATGTCTCATTAGGAGGGAAGTGACGTCACGGCTGTTGAAGCCTATTGCCCCTGGAGACAATGCGACACAATGGTGAGGTCGACATAACAGTCCCAGGTTTGGGACTTTTTGATAAGACGAGGATAATTGAAATTGATTGTTATTTGAACGACAAATTTTCTGAACATTAAAAAAAAAAAAATATGTAAAAAAATACTTTTCTATGGCGCCTGTTAGGCGATTTTACATTTTTTTTTTTTCCGACATGTACAACGTTGTTAATGGTCAGATACTTATTTTACACCTGGGTACGTTGAGAGAATGTGGATAAGGAGCCTTTTCCAAGGACTCAACTATGCGCCGGGACCATCCAGGACCTTCCGATTCGAAAGCGAGTGTCATACCCCACAACACAACATCACTTAACCGCAAGTAGGCATAGGGAGGGGGGGGGGGGGGGGGGGGGGGTTGGAGACTGTTGAATTGAGATAAGTTGATGATGGAAATATTTGGCCATGATTCAGGTCAGTCATGCTCGTCCCTTGTCGTTCCTGGTCGTAGTTTTTATCACAAACCTCGTCCCAGTTTCCTTGTCACATTAAGGTCAAATTGATATTTGTCTGAAGTCGATGATAGGACAGACGGTTATCGTCTGATCTCTCCTTCAATGTACATTCATTACTCGGTATCTAGGCAGAGATGATACCTGGCGTTCTTACAAATGAGACCTATGTGTGTGTGTGTGTGTGTGTGTGTGTGTGCGCGCGCGCATGCAATCTGTTTTTGTGTGAGTAGGTCTCCGTGCAAGTCTGTTTTGTGAGTGCGTCTTAATCGCTCGCTCTCTCTATAGATAGTTCGAAGATGACGTCACTCAGGTCTTTGTTATTGTTTTTTGCTATCCGCGTTTATGAGTTGTTCTCACTAAACTGTGTTAACCAGACTCTAAAAGTTCATGGTTACACAGAGTTTGTGTGTTGGTCGGTTATACTTCCGGATGGCAATGTTGTGAACTCCTTGGCCAAGCGCATTCTATCTATAGATAGTTCGAAGATGGCGTCACTCAGGTCTTTGTTATTGTTTTTTGCCATCCGCGTTTATGAGTAATGCTCACTGAACTGTTTTAATCCGACAAAAAGGCAATGTTGTGAGCTTCTTAGCCAAGCGCATACTGTCTATAGATAGAACCCATGTATTTGTTATTGTTTTTTTGCCACCGTCTTTATGAGTAGTTCTCACTAAACTGTATTAAACTGACTATAAATTTTCAAGGTTACACATAGTTTTGTGTGCTGGTCCGTTATAACTCCGGATGGCGATGTTGTGAACTTCTTAGCCAAGCGCACAGCATATACAATCATGAATATGGCTGCGCAGTCTCTATGGACGCTTGTCGTGAATGTGTGCGTCACTTCGAGTTTGTCCGTCTGTTTCTATTATCCAGTTAGGAATCTGCCTCCATAAATCTCTGTCTAGTGCAAGTGTTCTTAGCTTTGTAATGTCATCATGGTCAAGTGCAGGCATGGTGTGCTTCTTTCTATAACTATAATGATTATTACATGATTTTGATGTTGATAATGATAAATTTATTTTCATAGAAGCCCCCCCCCCCCCTCCTCCCGTGTTTGTATTTGGTGTGAATAATACTATAGATAGTTTGCGCCTGGCCAAGGAGTTCACAACATTGCCATCCGGAAGTATAACGGACCAACACACAAACTCTGTGTAACCATGAACTTTAATAGTCTGGTTAATACAGTTTAGTGAGAACAACTCACAAACGCGGATGGCAAAAACAATAACAAAGGCCTGAGTGACGTCATCTGCATACTATCTATAGATAGAATGCGCTTGGCCAAGGAGTTCACAACATTGCCATCCGGAAGTATAACGGACCAACACACAAAACTATGTGTAACCATGAACTTTTATAGTCTGGTTAACAGTTCAGTGAGAATAATGTTGTGAACTCCTTGGCCAAGCGCATTCTATCTATAAACACCCATACAAGGGGTGTGTTGTGGTGATGATTGTGTGTGTGTGTGTGTGTGTGTTGTGATGGTGACGGATTGCGTCCAATCATGACGACATTTGTACAGGGCTTGTTGTGTAACCCTTCACACTTCACATCGATCACGGTGAATGATATGGAATGGTGCGATGAAGGATATTGTTGCTATGAGTATCTCCAAAATACTCATAACATCCGCCAGTCGAATATTGATAGAATGCGCTTGGCGAAGAAGCTCATAACATTGCCATCCAGAAGTATAACAGTCCAACACACAAAACGGTGTGTATCCATTTACGTTTATAGTCGGGTTAATACAGTTCAGTGAGCATTACTAATAAACGCGGATGGCAAAAAACAATAACAAAGACCAGAGTGACGTCATCTTCGAACTATCTATAGATAGAATGCGCTTGGCCAAGGAGTTCACAACATTGCCATCCGGAAGTATAACCGACCAACACACAAACTCTGTGTAACCATGAACTTTTAGAGTCTGGTTAATACAGTTTAGTGAGAACAACTCACAAACGCGGATGGCAAAAACAATAACAAAGGCCTGAGTGACGTCATCTGCATACTATCTATAGATAGTTCAAAGATGACGTCACTCATGTCTTTGTTATTGTTGTTTTGCCATCCGCGTTTATGAGTAATGCTCACTGAACTGTATTAACCCGACTATAAACGTTCATAAATACACACAGTTTTGTGTGTTGGTCCGTTATACTTCTGGATGGCAATGTTATGAGCTTCTTAGCCAAGCGCATACTATCTATTGATAGAACGAAGTTGACGTCACTCGGGTCTTTGTTATTGTTTTTTTTTGCCATCCGCGTTTATGAGTAATTTTCACTAAACTGTATTAACCAGACTATAAAAGTTTAAGGTTACACATAGTTTTGTGTGTTGGTCTGTCCATCTTCCAGATCGCGTTGTTGTGAGCTTCTTAGCCAAGCGCACTCTATCTATAGATGCTGTGTGCTTAGCTAAGAAACTCACAACATTGCCGTTGCCATCAGGAAATATAACGGACCAACGCACAACACGGTGTGTTACCTTGAACGTTTATAATGTCTGGTTAGTGCAGGTTGGTGAGAATTACTCCAAAACATGGATGGCAAAAACAATAACAAAGACCTGAGTGACGTCAACTTTGTTCTATCTATAACGTACCAACACACAAAACGATGTGTATCCTTGACCGTTTATAGTCTGATTGATATCATTTAGTGAGAGCTGGCTAAAAACAATAACAGAGCTGAGTGACACCAAATGCGTTCCTTCAATGTGTCACATATTATGTCCCTTAGTTGTATCCACCACAAAAATCACTGTTATGAGGACAAACCACGTGTTAACACTGTTGTGCGGCTATGTGGTCTAGTGGTATGACACTCGCTTTCGGATCGGAAGGTCCTGGGTTCGAGCCACGCTCGGCGCATAGTTGAGTCCTTGGAAAAGGATCTTTACTCTAATTCTCTCACCGTATCCATGTTTAATGAGAGTACCTGGCCGTTAACAGCGATGTCTCTGTCGGGGAAAAATTGTAATATCGCCTAACAGGCGTCATGTCTCGTTCTACATTTTACGTGTTGCTGTTGGACAGGGATCCTTTGTAAAGTGCTTTGAGCACATTTAGTGGATATTCCGCTATTGATAGTCCGAAGTTGACGTCACTCAGGTCTTTGTTATTGTTTTTTGCCATTTGCGTTTATGAGTAATTCTCACTAATCTGTATTAACCTGACTATAAACGATTATGGTTCCACAAAGTTTTGTGTGTTGATCCGTTATACTTCCGGATGGCAATGTTATGTGCTTCTTAGCCAAGCGCATACTATCTATAGCCTGACACGAGAACCCTCTTGGACTGGCAGCTAGGACTTCATATATATGTCGCTGACTGGCAGTCATTTTTTAGGTTTGTGTAGCGTCTAGTGAGTTGTCGTTAGTAGAGCTCACGGACACAAGTTATTTCATTGGTCTTGGTTGAACTATTGAATACAACTCACGATTTGTTTTCTTTTGTGGCAAAAGACTTGTATTTTGACGTCATTTTTTTGGTCAGTGTCAGGCTATAAGTTAACGATGGCTAGGGTATGAGGCCTAACAAAGTTTTGGACTCTGATAAAAGTTCAAATACTCTTCAACAGTCGTAACGTCACATCCATCCTAATGACGTATGGTAACTTAGCAACACTGGCTCTAAACTATCGGAACAATGGCGGACGCATGATGAAATATTTCTCCCGCGAGCTTAAAAGCGTATCCAGAAGGGGGAAAAAAAACCAACATAAATTTGATCATGCTTTGACTTTTACACATTCTGATCACAAGACATATGAAAAGTTCTAGCCAGCTTGAAGAATAAATAGTAATGATTTTCTTTGTTTAGAACCAAGATGGCCGCCGTTGCCGGGCGGCGTGACATCAGACTACTGAATCTAATAGAGGAAATAGAAAATCGACCCCTGCTATCCAAAAGGAGGGTAGACCTTGCCCAAATAAAATTGACAAAAATGATGACATTGTGGATAAATGGAAGCATCCAAATGAAGAACGAGAATATTGAGAACTTGCTTATTTCCAACAGCATGATATGGATGTGAATGATATGTGTTGATCCGTTTTACTTCTGAATGGCAGTGTTGTGAGCTTCTTAGCAAAGCGTACAGCTTCTTTAGTCTGAGTGATGATATTGAGTGAGAACTACTCATAGAAATGGCCGGCTAAAAAGAGCAAAAAAAACAAAAACAAAACCCAAAAGAGCTGAGTGACGTCAATTTCGTTCTGTCTGCATGTATGGAATACTCTTCAACAGTCGTAACGTCACTTCCTTCCTAATGACGCATGGTAACTTAGTAACACTTGCTCTAAACTATCGGAACAATGGCGGACGCCGTATGAAATATTTCTCCGGCGAGCATAAAAGCGTATCCAGAGAAAAACAAAACAAAAAAAACCATAAATTTGATCATGTTTTGACTTTTACACATTCTGATCACAAGATATATGAAAATTTCTAGCCAGCATGAAGAATAAAAAGTAATGATTTTCTTTGTTTAGAACCAAGATGGCCGCCGTTGCCATGCGGCGTGACATCAGACTACTGAATCCAATTATAAAGTTCATTTCTTCTCTTTAATGTTTAACGTAATGGATGGCCGTATATTATTTTTCGCGACTCGGTTGCTAAACACGCTCATCACCATCGCTTGACTTTGACCTTGTGATAGGTCAAGGCCACGTAGGGTCGGCTATTAAATAAATGTTGTTGCATTGCTAATCTTCTTTTGTTTACTTTAGCCCTCCTCCCCATCTTCCCCACAGCCCCCCCCCCCCCCCCCCCCCTCTCCCTAGTCTATGCTCTTCCCCCTTTCCCAGACCTGCCTTGTACTACGAAATATTCGTAGAAATACGAATTTTTGTCTCCATCCACGGAGCTGCATTCGCCCATTTGGCGACTTAAAATCTTGTTGAAAAGGATAATTCATTAATAATTTTATAAGTTTTCAGCATTATTATTGTTGTTGTTATTATTATTATTATTATTATTATTATTATTATTATTATTATTATTATTATTATTATTATTATTATTATTATTATTATTATTATTATTATTATTATTATTATTATTATTTCCTCAGACTCAGATCTTATATTCAGTTATTCAGGACTTTGAAGTATTGGTTAATCATGGTGATGACAAATTATGGATTTGTAAAGCTATTTAACATAATATATTATAGTGGCTTTTCATTGTTTCCTTTTTGGAATTACGAATTAAAAAAAAAAAAAATCAAATTGGCAGCAGCTTCTAATGGTGCTCACACTACTATGTTATGACGATCGACCCAATCAGCAAATTCTTTACCGCAGTCGTGCACCGTCGCGAACACACCCGGAAGCTTCGTCGTAACAACACACCGTTCAACTAGGTGGTCTGCAGCAACTTCTAACGGTGCTCACACTACTATGTTATGACGATCGACCCAACCAGCAAAGTCCCGTCCGCATTCGTGCACCGTCGCAAACCCGCTTGGTAGCATCGTCACAACACACCGTTCGACTAGATGCTCTGCCGTCTCAGGTTCTTGCCCACAGAGGGTACATATTGGACAGGTGGAAAGAGCCCACTGATGAAGTGCACTTGCCGTCAGGCAGCTCTCGACCGAAGCCGATTCGCAGCCACCCAATGTCTCCTCTTACTGGCATCAAAGCCTGGCAACTTCTCACCGAGCTTAGAGGAGTGTACGTCCCCGCCCCTACGAGGGATTGAATTCGTCCAAACCGACTTCCATCTCGTATGTGCAGCTCTGTTCGTCGTCAGGGATTCTGCGCACAAGGGTTCCGGGACTTATTTCGGCTCGAAACGGGGGCGCCGTCCATTATGCGCTTCAGCGGGTTATCCCCATTCCCTCTCTCTTTGATCTTACTTTGCCAGTTTCCCGTTTGGCAGCTCTGGGTCCCTATCCTGTATCTAGGACATTGATAGATATCTATCCATGTTCCCGTGTTAACGTTATGATTATCACTGTGCGATCGACAGTACCTTTGCTACCCTGGGTTTAAATTATAACTATGCGACATTGAATGTAAGCTTCAGTTTAATTTTGATAGAACTCTGGCCATTGTTTTTGTTTTTTTTTTGCCATCCATCTTTATGAGCAATTCAAACTAAACTGTATTATATTATATTACTATACTATTATACGTTCAAGGTTACACATCGTTTTGTGTGTTGGACCGTTATACTTCCGAGTGGCAGTGTTGTGAGCTTCTTAGCCAAGTGCATACTATCTACACGAAAACATATAAAATGGACGTTACGGGTTTCCCCTTTATCAACAAAACAATGAATGAAGCGCTACAGACAAATGAGGTTCGAGATAATGTGGTAGTGGCATTGTTAAGATAAATAATCGAAATTTCATTTATTATTTATCTTAACAACGCCACTACCTCATTATCTCATTCGTCTGTAGTTTTCCATTCATTGATAAATGGGAAACCCGTAACGTCCATTTCATCTGTTTTCGTATATTACATTGACGCTTACATTCAATGTCATATTGTTGTTTGTTTCTTCGAGCTTCGAGCAACAACGTTTACATGACCCTGGAAATACACTTTAAATAAGAAAATAGAAAATACATTTGACCAGAGGAGTCGTCCTTCAAACAAATTATGGTGAACGATTTGAGTCAAATCTGATCTTGTCAAAAAAAAATACTATTTAAAGTAAGATCTTTCTTTTAGAAAATAAATAAATAAATAAATAAATAAATTCATTTCCAGGATTAAGAGCGATGTGCCCTTATTTGCAGGTCTGATAACCCAATTCATAATGGGCTAATTGTTGTAATGAAAAAAAAAAAAACCCAAAACAAACAAACAAACAGACGCAATATATTGCCCATTACGACAATGTTAAACTAAGTGGGTTCGGATGTCAGACCTGCATATATGTACACGTTGGTTTAGATGATTTTTTGTTTGTTTGTTTTTTTTTTTTTTTTTTTTTTTTGTTTTTTTTGTTTTGTTTTACAAGACGAGGATATTTTAGGCCGAGAGATATAATTTTTCAGGTCTGTCTATTTGGAAACTTTTACATTTCGTAATTTTTTAAATAGGAGATAACAATTATAGTATCTTTATTGAACTTGAAACATCAGGATTTTACTCTAACACACGTTAATTAAAACATCAGAATCCTTAAAGATTATATCGTCCGGCGTCAACTTTCATGTTCAAGTTTCAAGGTTTTAATGACGTAGAGATATAGATGCTCAGAAAGTTCTGAAACTGGAGCCAAAATGTCGTAATTTTACGAATTGTTCGAATCAGTTGGCAGATCTGTTATTTGAAGGAGGAGTTTGTCCGGGCCAAATAGGATTTCAATAGTCTGACGTCACGTCCGTCCAGCAACCAGCAGCTTGGTTCTAAACAAAGAAATATCTACTATTTATTCTTCATGCTGGCTAGAACTTTTTCACATGTCATGTGATCAGAATGTATTATAGTCAGAACATGATCAGATTTATAATGCTTTTTCTCCTCTGGATACACTTATATGCTTGTCTAAGACGTATTTCATACGGGCGTCCGCCATTGTTCCGATAGTTTAGAACCAGTTACTGAGTTACTTTGCGTCATTACGGGGGAAGTGACGTCAAGACTGTTGAAGCCTATTTGTTGAAAGAAAAAATGGAATTAATAAAACGTTGATTTGTTTTCTCTTCAGGCCACGGTATAGTAGTAAAAGTTAGGAGTACGTAGTTGGTTTCCTCTTGATCATTTCTCCCCTGGAGATTTCACCCCTACAGTGGTGTCTGTAGGTGTCTTCTACACGGTTGGTTCGCTCGCGTTTCAAAGGTTTACTGTATGAAAGGATAGAAGAATTTCTATAGTTTGTCCTGGAGGTGAGTTGACCATTTCTATCATTTGTTACCGACGTGTTCTTTTTTGCAGGTCTGATAACCCAATTCCTGATGGGCTCATTGTTTGTAATGGATATCTAAAAATATAAAAATGACGCAAAATATTGTTCCATTACAGCACTGTTAAACTAGGCCCATAAGTGGGTTCGGATGTCAGACCTGCATATATGTTCACGTCGTTTGTTACCCATGATTTCGATTTTTATAGAGGGAACGAAATTCACGTCACTAAGATCTGTGTTATATGTTTTTTAGCCTGCCATTTTTTATGAGTAGTTATCACGAAATTCTATCAATCAGGGTATACACACTACACGTTCAAGTTTACACATAGTTTTGTCTTTCGGTACATTATAACCGGCTGGCGAAATGTTGTGAGATTTTTTTTTCTAAACGCATAGCATCAATACTGGTGATTATGGGACGTATGTTCAATGTTAATGTTTTATAGATAGTATGCGCTTGGTTAAGAAGCTCATAACATTGCCATCCGGAAGTATAAGGGACCAACGCACAAAACTGTGTGTATCCATGGACGTTTATAGTCAGGTTAATATCAGTTCAGTGAGCATTACTCGTAAACGCGGATGGCAAAAAACAATAACAAAGGCCTGAGTGACGTCATCTTCGAACTATCTATAGAGGGAACGAAATTGACGTCACTCATCTCCTTGTTATTGTTTTTAGACAGCCATCTTGGGGATTACATATCATTCATTTCTATACATCAAAGTATAAACATTGTTAAAGGTTACGCCCACGGTATTGTGTGTTGGTATGTTATATCCGGTTTGCGCATGTTGTGATTATTTTACCTAAACCCAATAGCATCAATAGATAGAATGTGCTTGGCCAAGGAGTTCACAACATTGCCATCCGGAAGTATAACGGACCAACACACAAACTCTGTGTAACCATTAACTTTTATAGTCTGGGCAATACAGTTTAGTGAGAACAACTCACAAACGCGGATGGCAAAAACAATAACAAAGGCCTGAGTGACGTCATCTTCGAACTATCTATAGAGGAGAATGGATGTCAAGGGCAGTCCACTCTAACCGTACAACGCGCCACCCACGAGCAGTCAAGTCAGGTTTTAAAGTCTATAACGTTAAATTATTAAAGTCCAATCCCTGATCGAGCCCCGCTTCAGGCACTTTCGTTTTTTTTTTTGTTTGCCTTGGGCAAGATTATTAACCCCCAATAGGATTCAATAGTCTGATGTCACGTCTGCACAGCAACCAGCAGCATGGTTCTAAACAAAGAAATCGATACTTTTTATTCTTCATCCTGGCTAGAACTTTTCATATGTCTTGTGATCAGAATGTATAAAAGTCAAAACATCAGATTTATAATGTTTTTTCTTCTCTAGATACACTTTTATGCTCGTCGGAGAAGTATTTCATAAGGGCGTCCGCCATTGTTCCGATAGTTTAGAACCAGTTAACAAGTTACTCTGCGTCATCACGAGGGTAGTGACGTCACGACTAATGAAGCCTATTTGCTCACTGTGACAACATCTTGTTTGATGAATTGTCTATATTATTCCTTCGTGGAATGCCTAGGCGACGGGATCTCACTGTGACAACATGGGTGATTCCTTTTGACATCAGACATCTTGTTTGATGAATTGTCTATATTCCTTCATGGAATGCCTAGGCGACGGGATCTCACTGTGACAATATGGGTGATTCCTGTTGACATCAGACATCTTGTTTGATGAATTGTCTATATTCCTTCATGGAATGCCTAGGCGACGGGATCTCACTGTGACAACATGGGTGATTCCTGTTGACATCAGACATCTTGTTTGATGAATTGTCTATATTCCTTCATGGAATGCCTAGGCGACAGGATCTCACTGTGACAACATGGGTGATTCCTGTTGACATCAGACATCCTGTTTGATGAATTGTCTATATTCCTTCATGGAATGCCTAGGCGACGGGATCTCACTGTGACAACATGGGTGATTCCTGTTGACATCAGACATCTTGTTTGATGAATTGTCTATATTCCTTCATGGAATGCCTAGGCGACAGGATCTCACTGTGACAACGTGGATGATTCCTGTTGACATCAGACATCTTGTTTGATGAATTGTCTATATTCCTTCGTGGAATGCCTAGGCGACGGTATCTCACTGTGACAACATGGGTGATTCCTGTTGACATTAGACATCTTGTTTGATGAATTATCTATATTCCTTCGTGGAATGCCTAGGCGACGGGATCTCACTGTGACAACATGGGTGATTCCTGTTGACATTAGACATCTTGTTTAATGGATTATTTATATCCCTTCGTGGAATGCCTAGGCGACGGGATCTCACTGTGACAACGTGGATGATTCCTGTTGACATTAGACATTTTGTTTGATGGATTATCTATATCCATATTCCTTCGTGGAATGCCTAGGCGACAGGATCTCACTGTGACAACATGGATGATTCCTGTTGACATCAGACATCATGTTTGATGATTTATCTATATCCATATTCCTTCGTGGAATGCCTAGGCAATGATATCTTATGATGTCGTGGCGGAAGGACATCATTTTTTATTTATTTTTGTTGTTGTTTGTTTTGTTTTTGTTTGTTATGATGACGAATGTCAAACGTCTACCCACTTGCCATTATCTACAGGAAAATTCAAACGATTATGTCCGTCTTTAAGTGTTTCTTGTTCTATGGGTGTTTGTGTGTATGTGTGTGCGTTTGCATGTTTATATATATATATATATATATATATATATATATATATATATATATATGTGTGTGTGTGTGGGTGTGTGTGTGCTTTTAACGAGTTCTTCTTACCACTCGGTGGTGATAATGAATTTAATTGTTTTTCGAGTAGTAGTTAATAGCGAGTTACCGATTACGGTCTCCGAACCGAAACGATCGACCGTCGACTTAGAAGAAAGTCGGGATCTGTCCTCGGACGTCGCCGCACGACTGGTATTTTCTTGCTCGTCGTTGGTCGATCGTTTAGGGTCGTGGAACTTATTCGTTAACTCTCTTATATTGACGAGTAGTGTCGATGACGGGTAGATATCTATCTACGTGGAAAATATGTGGGAAATATATAATGGAAGTAGGGGGCAATGGTGTGAGATAAGTAGAGAGCGGTGTGGGAGCTGCCTGAAGCCTGCGATCGTGAAAATACTTGCGAAAAGGTGAACATGTGAAAGGCTGCGGGTGGGTGCAGTCCAGGCAATGGACGTTTCGGGTACAAACCTTTTGTCAGCACGTCAACAAACAAAGGGACGTTGAAAAGGATATACACTAAATAAGTGTTTTATTTGTTTTCAACGTTTCTTTTGTTTATTGTGCTGACGATGGATTTGTACCCGAAACGCCTATTGTCTGTACTGTTCCCATTCAAAGCCTTTCCATTTTTTTCACCCTTTCGTTAGACTTTGGCGTAAGTTTAAAACAATAGTCTGTATGAAATTGAAACAATAGTTTGCATGAAACAATAGTCTGTGTAAAGCAATAGTCTGTATATAGCAATAGTATGTATGAAATTGAAACAATAGTATGTATGAACCAATAATGTGTATGAAACAATAGTCTGTATGAAACAATAGTCTGTATGAACCAATAATGTGTATGAACCAGCCGCAGTGCAGAGCCGCAAATTGAGCTAGGGCGAGGTGAATTGCTCAATGCCACATAGCGTAGCGAACTTGGTACCTTTCGGGTACGAAGCAAAGACCGTACCGCTGAGCCACACTGCATTGGCAAGATATGTCATATAAAGATGTTGGCCTTTAAGGACTATTGTTTATTTTTCATCTCTTGGTCGATTTATTGACTTATTTATTTGTTTATCCATTTATCTATCTGTGTAGTTTGTTTACGTATTTGTGTTTATTTATTCATTCATATATTTGTCTGTGTAATTTATTTATTCATTTTTTCTATTTTTCTTTCTTTCTTTCTTTAGTCATCTAATGCGTTTATTCATTTCTTTCTTTCTTTCATTATTTTTTCATTCTTTATTTATTTATTTATTTATTTAGTCATTCACATGTTTGTTTATTCATTTATTCATTCTCCATATTGTTTTTAAAACTTGTTTGTCTGTTTATTATTGATTTTTATATTGATTAATTGTTGTTTTATTATGATTGTATGACAGTCGACCACAGTTTGTCACCACGAGTGACACGTCACCACTACCCTCCCTCCCCTCCCCTCCTTTTGCCTATGGCGTCAAGTTGGAATCGATACTAAACATCTTTAACATCGATTATGTTTGTCATCATCACCATCATCATCATCATCATCATCATCATCATCATCATCATCATCATCATCATCATCATCGTCGTCGTCGTCGTCGTCGTCACCATCATCATCGTCGTCGTCGTCGTCACCATCATCATCATCGTCATCGTCGTCGTCGTCATCATCATCATCATCATCATCATCATCGTCGTCTTCGTCGTCATCATCATCATCATCATCATCATCATCATCGTCGTCGTCTTCGTCGTCATCATCATCATCGTCGTCGTCGTCGTCACCATCATCATCATTATCATCATCATCCGATAGCGCAGTTTGGTAGAGCAGTCGCTTCACACGCAAAGGGAACGAGATCGATCCTGGGTGCATTCGATTTTTATATTATTTTTGGACCCCCGACTGTGCACACAACAGCTGCTGGGTCTCTTCGTGACCTTCGTTAAGTTATGGCCTGACACCGACCAAAAAATGACGCCAAAATGCCAGTCTTTTGCCACAAAAGAAAACAAATCGTGAGTTGTATTCAATAGTTCAACCAATGAAATAACGTTTTCATGAGCACTACTAACGACAGCTCACAAGGAGGTGCATAAACCAAATAATGACGTCAAAATGCCAGTCCTTTTTGGATTTCAGTGTCAGGCTATAATATAACGATGGCAACGCTGATACTGACCCAATAATGACGTCAAAATGCCAGTCCTTTTTGGATTTCAGTATCAGGCTATAACATAACGATGGCAACGCTGATACTGACCCAATAATGACGTCAAAATGCCAGTCCTTTTTGAATTTCAGTATCAGGCTATAACATAACGATGCACGCTGATACTGACCCAATAATGACGTCAAAATGCAGTCTTTTTGAATTCAGTGTCAGGCTATATATAACGATGGCTCGATGATACTGACCCAATAATGACGTCAAAATGCCAGTCCTTTTTGGATTTCAGTATCAGGCTATAACATAACGATGGCAACGCTGATACTGACCCAATAATGACGTCAAAATGCCAGTCCTTTTTGGATTTCAGTGTCAGGCTATAATATAACGATGGCTACGATCTCTTGGATCTCGTTGTGAACACTTTTTCACTATGATGGTCACTTTGAGCACATTTTGCAATGTGACCAACGACCTCGAGCACACGGAAATGTAATATAGATCATGCCCGTTATATCAGTCAGACTATAGATGGTACGATGTTAACGTCGCGCAGGTCTTTGTTATTTGGTGTGTTTTTTTTTCTTTTTGTGTTTCTTTTTGTGTGCCATTTTTCGTTCATGAGTAATTCTCACTAAACTATAGATAGTATGCAGATGACGTCACTCAGGCCTTTGTTATTGTTTTTTTGTTTTTTTGTTGTTTTTTTTTTTGACATCCGCGTTTATGAGTCATTCTGACTAAACTGTATTAACCAGACTATAAACGTTCATGGTTACAAATAGTTTTGTGTGTTGGTCCGTTCGTCCTCCGGATGGCAATATTGTGAGCTTGTTAGTCAAGCGCACACGATCTATAGATAGTATGAAGTTGACGTCACTCGGTCTTTGTTATTGTTTTTTGCCATCCGCGTTTGTGAGTCATTCTCACTAACCTGTGTTAACCAGACTATAAGCGTTTAAGGTTACACACCGTTTTGTGTGTTGGTCCGTTATACATCCGGATGGCAATGTTGTGAGCTTCTTAGCCAAACGCATACTATCTATAAACGTTTTGACCATTTCTGGCTGGCGGATGTTTTGAGTATTTTACCTAACGCAATAGCGTCACTAGATAATGGATAACCTTACGGTGAATAAATAAAAATAGTACAACGCTTGTCGTTCACGACCAAATTCCAATCCGATGATGATTGACCTCATTAGCTTATCAACCAGTGTATTTCCAATCCACCCGTTATCTCTACTTTATCATACATTTTAAGGGGTCCCGATAGCTCAGTTGGTAGAGCACTCTCTTCACACGCAAAGGGACCAAGATCGATCCCGGGTGCAGTCGAGATTTTTTTTTTGCTCCCCCCCCCCCCCCACCCCCCCGCTTCAACCCAACGGTGACGGCGTCTGCTAACGACAACTTACTAGACGCTGCACAAACCTAAAAAAAAAAGAAAAAAGTTTTTTAAAAATGGCGTCAAACTGTAAGTCCTAGAGGGTTCTAGTGTCAGGCTATAGATAGAACGAAGATGACGTCACTCAAGCCTTTGTTATTTATTTTGCCATCCGCGTTTGTGAGTGATTCTCACAAAACTGTATCAACCACACTATAAAAGTTCATGGTTACTCACAGTTTGTGTGTTGGTCCGTTATACTTCCGGGTGGCAATGTTATGAGCTTCTTGATTCTTAGCCAAGCGCATACTATTTATACGTTAACGATGGCTACGCTTGAATGAAATGGACGAGATCATGCTATGGTGAGATCGTGTAAGTGTAACGTTTATCACAGAAGCAGAGCTAGAAGAATCAATTCAAATTTCATGGGATCGAATCGTCGTTATCTAAGACAGTA
Organism: Berghia stephanieae; assembly: GCF_034508935.2. Taxonomy (NCBI): domain Eukaryota; kingdom Metazoa; phylum Mollusca; class Gastropoda; order Nudibranchia; family Aeolidiidae; genus Berghia; species Berghia stephanieae. Next base: position 52,875,909 of record NC_088367.1, read on the forward strand.
GAAAATCTATTGGATCTTGAAGAAGGAAAAAAAAAAACAAAAACAAAAAAAAAACAGAACAAAACAAGACGCTACAGTCATAACGCAAAATAGAGGATCGACAGATCACATCAAAATGTGAGAATTGCGTCAAAACCTTCGATATAATGGCAACTTGAAGGTGTAGGCCTGTCTGTTAAAACAAGTCGTCAAATTAATATTTCTGGATACATTTTGCCGAGAATTTACGAATATAACGTTTAACTCACCCAACCCTAACACCGACTACATCCGTGGTTTACCCCGGTTACTTTTACTCCATGCCTAGTTATTGCTTTTAGTAATTTCATGTTACTGATTGTTGAATAAAACTATCTATCTCATTACATTTTTTTTTCAAACTCTGAAAAGTAGCAAAATCTCTAGGATTGAGTGAGTTAATAACTTGGTTTGATTATGATGAAATTTCAGACTTGCATCAACTATATCATGGTCCTGCGGTTATCGCCTCCTAAACTTTTCGTGTCTTTTTTTTTTCTCGCACCCTATATATATATGCATATATATATATATATATATATATATATATATATATATATATATATATATATCTATATATATATATATGTGTGTGTGTGTGTATTATCTATCTAGCACCCAATCGGTCAATCAATCAATCCATCAATCAATCAATCCTTCAATCAACTCAAGACACGACAAGACCAGCGATGCGATGCCTCCGTTCAGTGAGTGCAGGGATGGCCTATCAATCAATATTGCACACACAAAAGCACCATGGCTGGATGGATTATTAATGTTTCATAGTCATAGTCATCCATTGGGCCCGAACCTGCAGATCGAAGTGTCCGGGCTGGGTCGTCGCCTTCGTCAACATCAGGCCTGATACTGACCCATAAAATGACGTCACGAAAGAAAATGACGATCACCGTACCCAGCTCTATCCCTTTGGCTACAAATCCAAGCAGTTTGAACTCTCGATAACCCCGACTTTATGCAGTTTTGAGGATATGAGTATGAGTAATAGGGAATGAGATTAGCGGAAGAGTAGCGTCCCTTGATTGGAGGTCACCCGTAGTCTGTGACGTCACCGGCGGAAAGAGGACGAGAGACGCATGCGCACAACCAACATGACGTTCTCTCTCTAATAACTTTTCCGCCGGTGACGTCACAGACTATGGGTGACGTCCAATCAAGGGACGCTACTCTTCCGCTAACCTCATTCTTTATAATAAACGACGTTGTTTTTTGTTTTGTTTTGTCTTTGTTTGGGTGGGGTTCCTAACCTCCCATAATGGGTAGGAAGGCCCTTACTGTGTCTTCTAAACCTCTGTATCTGTTTTCCAACATGCTTTCGTTCTTTGTCGTGGAATGAGATTACTTGGTTTTGTCCTGGCCCTGGCCCGGTATCCTAGCTGGGAGGGAAACAGTCAAATGTGTAGTTAGTTTTTGGAGATGATATTTTTTGTCTTTGGAATCATATCTCTGTTATGCACTGTGTTATTTTATTTACATATATATGATTTGTGGGGCCCTGTGCTTGTGTCTTGATGAGACTTGTTGGTGATCTCAAACTAAGTACTTTGATAGTGTGCTCTTGGAATCTGGAATCTACACCAGTTTCCTATTTAAAACAATTCACCTTCGTCTTACCTTTTCTTGGGTGCTTTAATTGTACATGTATAACTTGTTACTATCCCATTTTCTTCCTTTTTACTGGCGCTGATATTATGACCTCAATGTGTTATAAACGCCGTAAAACCCTTTTAAAAAATGATAAATAAATAAATGTTTTATTTCGTTTTTTTGGGGGGTTTTTGTTTGTTTGTCTGTTTTTGTTTTTTTTGTTTTTGTTTTTTTTTTCTTCCATAAAATTGATGTTCTGTGTCAGGGCAGGTCAGAATGTAGTAGTAGATACTCACGGGCTACGGATGAACTCACGTACAGTCTTCTCCACTACTGTTTTGTCGCTTTCATACGTCTGATGTTTAATGGTCCTGATCGTAGAGCGAACGCTTTCAACTTGGTATGTTCTGTGATGGGTTGCATAGCGGCTAGATGATATGTATGCAAGTTTGTCCTTCTGCTTCTCTTTCTCTCTCTTTCTCTCTCTCTCTCTCTCTCTCTCTCTCTCTCTTTCTCTCTCTCTTTCTCTCTTTCTCTTTCTCTCTATTTCTCTCTCTCTCTCTTTCTCTCTCTTTCTCTTTCTCTCTCTCTCTCTCTCTTCTCTCTCTTTCTCTTTCTCTCTATTTCTCTCTCTCTCTCTTTTTCTCTCTCTCTCTTCTCTCTCTCTCTCTCTCTCTCTCTCTCTCTTTTCTCTCTCTCACTCGCTCTTATATATATATACAGTAGAATTACTTTAAACCGAAATTTTGGGGACCTTCTAAACCATTTCGGTTTAAAGACATTTTGGTTTAAAGCAAGTTCCCGTTTTGCAATGTTTTTCAAGGGTAGTAACTATTTAAGGAATTTGCTCATTTAATCGTATCATGGGTTTCCCCTTAAATGGAGTTGTTGAATAAATGCCATCTTCGTAACCATTAATTTTTTATTTTTTTTATTGTTATTTTTTTTTTTGTGTGTGTGTGTTTTAAAAATATTTTTGGGGGTTTTCGTTTTCAATTCAAAATTGTTGAAAGAGTTGAGTTCGGGATGCTGTGTATTTTACCTATCTCCGTCTTGATCAACTTTTTTTTCATCGACTTCACATAGTATTTTGATTTTAAACTCAAACGTGTAAGCACAGTGCTTTCTTTTAGTTTAGACATCTTAGCAAAGCTAAAATAAGATCGAAAGTTCTTGTGCGATAATTGATAATGAATGATGGGCAGCTACTCAGAGGTGAAGTGAAATGGAAATGAAAAGGCGTGTCAATGCTAAGCTGTCTACTACACATCTCTCTTTTGTTGAAAAGCCATTAGGTTCAAAGGCCTAATTACATAGAACCCCCCCCCCCCCCCCCCTCACACACACATTTAAACAAAGTGGAAATGAAATGTCATTTCAATGGTCAGTTGTCTACCCCCCCCCCCCCCTCCTTATCGTCGTGTTGAAAATCCAGTCAGTTCCAAAGCATCAACACACGAGCGAGAACATCTCGCTTGCATAATTCTACACCCCAAACCCCCCTTCTTTCCTCATTTTTCGCCTGCCAGTCACCCGCTGTCTTCCTTTTCCAGTCTGTGCGACTGTGGTGTTGGCCAAGTCCAAGTGCAGTGATTGAAGTGTTTGCCTCCCCCCCCCCCCCCCCCCCCCCCCACCCATCACCCTCATCTTATACTTACGCTCTGTTTAATATTGCCGGACATTATTACGTGTGGCCTCCTTCCCGAATTTTTGAAGAAAAATATAGAGAGAAAAAGGGAAGGTGCTCTCAAGTTGTTTCGGTTTAAAGAAAGTCCTGCTTAGAAGTATTTCGGTTCATCGTAAGAATTAGTACAAAGAAAATGAAGAAACTAGTACAATTTATTAAATTCTTTGCGGTTTAAGGTATTTTTCGGTTTAGCTTCTTTCGGTTTAAAGTAATTTTACTGTATATATATATATATATATATATATATATATATATATATATATATATATATATATATATATATATATATATATATATATATAGTTAGCGACCCTCACATTTTTGTCGATACGATCGTTTCATTGGTTTTCCATATCTTCCGTCGACATTGATGACAACCAGCATATATATATATATATATATAGATATACTAGAAAATAAGATACCATCACTCTGACACCAGAAGATGAATTTCACGAGGTTTGTAGTCGTTTTACACTTCCAATGAAATAGGAACCAGTTTATTTGTTGTTGTGTTTTGACATCGCACTTCTCTTCCCTATGTTTTGCAGGCCAAGATATTATAACAAGGAGATAAAGATCAAGCCAGAGCGTCAGCTAGTGCCAGTAGCGTCCACCAATAGTTAGGCATGGTCCAGTC
>NC_088367.1:52882358-52884858 GCF_034508935.2 Berghia stephanieae
AATGCACCGAACAAAGAAATACAAAATGAAGAAAACAAAACAGAAACTAAGAAAAATAAACAAGGGCCCACACACACACAAAAAAAAAAAAAAAAAAAATAAAAAAAAAAAAGAAAAAAAAAAAGAAAGAAAGAGAACAAGAACAATAAAACTTGACAATAAATAAAAGCTGATTGAAAACTGTTGTTGACTTGTCATGTTTGTTTTCTGTTCCTTTCAGGTAGCCTGTATACACGCAGGCTGTGGCAGTGACGCCGACGATAAGGAAGGACATTCATAAATACCACCCACCAACTCCCATTGGTATAATCGTTATTACATTGGCTGGTACCGAGTATCGATACGGTCTGTCTGCTTAGCCACATCCGAGTATCGCAACAATCTGTGTCTAGCTACATCCTGGTATCGGTACGATCTGTGTCTAGCTACACCCTGGTATCGGTACGATCTGTGTCTAGCTACACCCTGGTATCGGTACGATCTGTGTCTAGCTACACCCTGGTATCGGTACGATCTGTGTCTAGCTACACCCGGGTATCGATACGATCTGTGTCTGGGTACACCCTGGTATCGATACGGATAGAATGGCAACAGCTCGGCCTCAGCGTGGAGAGCAGACGATGGACCGCGCGACCGGAAGAAGCGGCAAGCTGAGCCGAAGCAACAGCCCGCCCGGGGACGACCTGGTTCGTCTCCACAACGCCACGGCCCACGACTGGGTGACGGAAAAGAGGATGAAGAAGAATATATACGACGACGGGACCATGTCGTTTTTCTGGTGAGTCTCCATGTTGAGTATTGGTGGGTGGTTTGGAAGAAAACAAAATTTTATGAGTTTTTTGTTTTGTTTTTTTGTTTGTTTGTATGTTTGTTTTAATTTTTTGTTTGTTGGTTTTTTTTCTGAATTGTTTGTATGTCGGTGTGTGTATGTGTGTGTGTGTAGTGAGAGAGGAGAGAGAGAGAGAGAGGAGAGAGAGAGAGAGAGAGAGAGAAGAGGAGAGAGAGAGAGAGAGAGAGAGAGAGAGAGAGAGAGAGAGAGAGAGAGAGAGAGAGAGAGAGAGAGAGAGAGACTTTGACTGCCAACTCCCATTTAGTTTCGTGTTTCGTTCTCTCCTGCTTTCTGTGAAATTACAAGACAAAAAACAAAACGACCTCCCCTACCACCTCCACCCCCCTCCCCCTCTCCTCCATCCAATTCATGTGTAAAGAATTTGGCCAGAAACTCGTCCTTCTAATAGTGATCGATTCAGATGACCTGAATCTCGCCAACACCTACTCTAAACCTGGGACTTCGTGAAGTCTTGCTTAAACTCCCAGTTTTGAGAGTTTTTTTTGAAAAGACGAGAGTCATTGTTTTGAATTGATCGATGTTATAAGGAATGACACGGATTTATTTATTTATTTATTTATTTATTTATTTATTTATTTATTTATTTATTATTTATTTATTTATTTATTATTATTTATTATTTATTATGAATTTTTTGTTAGATTTGTCTTATCCTGTTTTATTATATAATTAAAAAAAATTAATAATCAAATAAAATAAACGCAAAAATAAGATAAAATATATAAATAAAATTCCATTCATTCATCCCTTTTGGGGAAATTTGTATTTAGGGTCTATTCCAAGGGAATGCTGGAATAACCCAGGCGTTAGCCGCAGTGCAGCACCGCAAATTGAGCTTGGGCGAGGTGGCTTGATCAAGGTTACACACAACGCAGCGGCGGCGGGTGATCGAACTCGGTACCTTCCGGATACGGAGCAAAGACACGTACCGCTGAACCACGCTGCCGCTAAAAAAAAAAAAAATTAAAAGTTGAGCTTTTATATAGGGCAATATCCACTAAATGTGCTCAAAGCGCTTTACAAGGGGTCCCCGGTTAACAGCAACATTAAACATGTAGGACGGGACATGCCGCCTGTTAGGCGATATTACAATTTTTCGGACAAAGACAACGCTGTTAACGGCCAGGTACTCATTTTACACCTGAGTACGTCAGATAATGTGAGTAAAGAGTCTTTTCCAAGGACTCCACTATGCGCCGAGCGAGGCTCGAACCCAGGACCTTCCGATCCGAAAGCGAGTGTCATACCACTAGACCACATAGCCTAAAAAGTTATTGAAGTTGGCAGCTCCAAATCGGTACTCTTGTGTGTTTTTGAAACGTGTCAATCTTGAACCTCGCCGTGAATATAAAGGGGGATAATCTTCATGCATTCTATCAATAGGTATTATTATTACCTCCCTTCCCCCTCCCGACCGCTTCCCGTGTGTCAAAGATGGCGGACGGGTGGATCTGGTTTAATGATGACGTCTGGTTGAAATGATGAGCAAATCGTGACGAGTCGCTGGGACGGAATTGACGCGTAATCATCCCACAATTGATCTGTGAACGCTGCTTAAGGTTTTAACTTTAACTCACTCAACCCTAACACCGACTATATCCGTAGTTTACCCGGGTTACTTTTACCCCATGCCTATTTATTATTACATTT
>NC_088367.1:52889858-52892358 GCF_034508935.2 Berghia stephanieae
TGGTCCGGATAAACGAGTGGAAAGATTTAGAGGTTTGTTTTGTAATGTTGCCTCCATTTTGCCTGCTGATTCCACCCGCTGGTACCCTTCTCGTGTGTGTGTGTGTGTGTGTGTGTGTGTGTGTGTGTTTGTGTGTGTGTGTGTGTGTGTGGTATGTAAACCGTGACACAGAAATTTGACCCCGTTCGTGGTGACAGATTAGATAAAGTCACCCGAACTGTTTTCGAACGAACTCAATGCAAACCGCCGCCAAATCGCTTCATCAGTGGGGACTTTCCACCTGCCCAACATGTACCCGTTGTGGTAACGAGCCCGAAAAGGCAGAGCATCTCGTTGAACGGTGTGTTGTGACGAAGCTTCCTGGCGGGTTTGCGACGGTCAACATTGTAATGTGAACACCATTAGAAGCTGTTGCTGATTGGGTCGATCGTCATAACATAGTAGTGTGAGCACCATCCAGCAACGATAGGGTGGTTGGGTCTGCTAGATCTGGCGGAAAGTACGTTTCGGTAGACTAGCGTCCTATCCATAGAGTAGCAAGCAATTGCTATTGTCCGTTTCCAGCTATATAAACCGAGATCAACTCCCGGCTCCATTGCTCCAATGGCCCTGAAGGACTAACTTTTTTTTTCCCTGTCGTTCATAGGACTGCGTGGCTCAGAGGTACGGTCTTTGCTTCGTACCCAAAAGGTACCGAGTTCGATCACCCGCAGCGCCGTGTAGCCTTGAGCAAGTCACCTCGCTTTGCGGTTGACACCTGGGTTATTCCAGTCTTCCGTTGGAATAGACCCTAAAGACAAATTTCCCAAATGGGGATGAATAAAAGTAAAAGGGAATTTTATTATTTTAATTTAATTTAATTGTATTATTTTTATGAATGAATCATGGCCATCGTCCCACCCTTCAACATCGCCCTACTTTGATATACCACGGTATCTTATCTCAAACAACAGCCGGCCATTTCCAGGTTGTTGGCACTTTTGGCAAGGTCAACGTGACGTCCTTGAACGACACACACACACACACACACACACACACACACACACACACCTCGTTAATGGATGGGTTAGTTATTTCGCTATTCTGACGCATTTTGAATTTTAAAAAAAACATTTTTTTCTTATTTATTTGTATGATGTTGTTGTTTTTTTTATTCCCCCCCCCCCCCGGGGGGGGGGGGGGCTCTAAAAAAACAAAAAAAAAACAAGAAAAGCAAACGAAAAATAAAAACTTTCGAATATCTGTGGATTAAAATTACCCTCAACTTGGAGGGGGTAAAATACAAACAAACACAAAACACTTTCAAACCTGGGACGTCACGGTCGACATTTGAAGGACGTGTTTTCTGGCCAGTCCAAATCCCCAGGTTTTTAGATTTTTAGACAAAATGGGAGTCAATTTTAATTATTTTAATATTTGTAGGACGGATGTTCTGACCAAGTTTCAAAACGTGATTTAAAAAAAAAAACAAAAAAAAAAAAAAAAAACAAACAAAAAAACAAACTTTTTGTTGCTGCTGTTGTTCTGTTTGTTTGTTTATTTAATAGGCTTCAACAGTGTGATGTCACGTTTTCCCATCAACGAGAAGCTTGGTTCTAAACAAAGAATATCGATACTTTTTATTCTTCACAGTGGCTAGAATTTTTTCGCATGTCATGTGATCAGAATGTATAAAAGTCAAAACCTCACAGATTTATAATGTTTTTATCCTCTGGATACACTTTTATTCTCGTCGGAGAAGTATTTCATAAGGGCGTCCGCCATTGTTCCGATAGTTTAGAACCAGTTACTAAGTTACCATGCGTCATTACGAGGGAAGTGACGTCACGACTGTTGAAGCATATAGAATAGCAGAATAACACCATTGTACTCGTATTTGTTGTGAAACGTGGACGCTTGACAAAGAATGTACGAGGAGGTTAGAGGCATTTGAGATGTGGGTGTATAGAAGAATATTGAGGCTACCATGGACAGACAGGTGTACGATCGAGGGCGTGTTGGAGAAGGTGAGAAAGGGAAGAATAATGATCGATAACGTCAGAAAGAGGCAGGGACGGTTTCTGGGACATGTGTTGAGAAGAGACGGAATAGACAAGTTGGTAACATCTCGGATGATCGAAGGAAAGAGAGCTAGAGGAAGACAAAGAATGACTTATCTAAATAACCCAAGAATGGCCAAATGTGATTTTAAAAGCAACACAGATTCCCTGCGCACCGCAGAGGATCGTGATTCGTGGAGACAGCTGACCGGCAACGGCGTGTTCAAGAGCACAAGCCGCAATGGATGATGATGATGCTTTGTGGCCATTCTGTTTGTATGGATCTTAAGCTATTTTGAATGATATCCTGCATCTTCTCATTTGTTTGTTCTAACGTTCTATAGGGAATGAGATTAGCGGAAGAGTAGCGTCCCCTGATTGGACGTCACCGGCGGAAAAGTTATTAGAGAGAGAACGGCATGTTAGTTGTGCGCATGCGTCTCTCGTCCTCGCTTCCGGTG
>NC_088367.1:52894858-52899858 GCF_034508935.2 Berghia stephanieae
TTCGGGCCCAGCAGGTGACGGACGACCCAGGCTTATTTATTGTGTCGTCCGTAGCTGTCCCATGGTATTTGTTGGGAGGTCGTGTGGAGTCTGGAGTGGTGAAACGTTGTCTTGGATTTTCGTCATAGTATTATTATTTATTGTGTATGACGTATTGTGTGTGTGTGTGTGTGTGTGTGTGTGTGTGTGCATACTTCTTCTTCTTCTTCTTCTTCTTCTTCTTCTTCTTCTTCTTCTTCTTCTTCTTCTTCTTCTTCTTCTTCTTCTTCTTCTATCACAAACCACTTTACACCAAATCCAATGGGTAGTCGGGTCTGTTAGAATTTGCGGAAAGTGCTTTGCGATAGGATGCTAGTAGCATCCTATCCAAAGAGTAGCAAGCAATTGCTATTGTCCGTGTCACACTATAGATAGTTCGAAGATGACGTCACTCAAGCCTTTGTTATTGTATTTTGCCATCCGCGTTAGTGAGCGATTCTCACTAAACTGTATTTCCCCGACTATAAAAGTTCATGATTACACAATGTTTTGTGTATTGGTCCGTTATACTTCCGGATGGCAATGTTATGAGCTTCTTAGCCAAGCGCATACTATCTATAGAAACCGGGATAAACTCCTGCTCCACGGGCCTTACGGCCCCTGAAGGACTACATTTGGACAGAGATGGGGGTAGCAGGGGAGGATGGGGGGAGGTGGGTGGCAACCCGACGTTTGAGACTTAACTTGAGAACTCCTGTTTTCCAGACTTTTCCATAAATACATTTTTTTTAATACATAAAGAGATACAGTAACAACCAATATTTCAAAAACTGCCCCCCCCCCCCCTCCCTCCAAAAAAAAAAAAAAAATAGAAAAGAAAAAAAAAAACAAACCCAAAACAAAACAAAACAAAGGCAAAAAAAATAAAAAAATAAAACTAAAACATACCAAAAGATATGACTTTTGAAAATAAAGCAAAACAAAAAAAAACAAAAAAAAACAAACAAAACAAAAAAAAAAAAAAAAAAAAGCAACTGCATCGTTAAAAAAAAATTCAAACAAAAAAAAATGAAATAAAATAAAATTTCAAAATTATAACAACAAACAAACACACTAAATATACAAGAACAAAAACAAAAAAACAACAAAACCCTACAAAAACAACAAAACCCAAAGAACTGCCGCCATCCAAGACACTCACTGCTTACAATAAATGGCGACCTGATCAATTTGCCTCAATAATAATAATGATCCATTCCAGCTTTTCCCCCATAGACATTCCATCCGTTGTTTGTCGTCAAACTCAAACCCTCCCAGTCTCAGCAGGAAATTGTTAGGGTTGGCTGTCCCATCAATGAAGGAATTGAATGGATTTGGATATTAAGAGCTACTTGAAATTTTTTTTAAAAATCGTAGTTTTCAAGGGGGAAAAAAAAACAAAAACAACAAACTTTAAACGGATTAATAAATCAGTGCAGATGGTTTTCCTCGGATCCGCGTAAATCCGCGATTTTGGAGTCCAGAGGAGGAATTTCCCCCTTTTAAAAATTACATTTTCTTGAAACAATGTGCTAGCAATGAGAGAGTTGATGTGTGGTGGAACACAGGTGCAGTTTCCACCCACTCTCCAGAAGTTAGTTAGAGTATCAATGATAGTCTATCATATCAATTGCTCTAAAAGTGGGGTTTAGTGCAGTAGAAATGGGGCTTAATGGCCATCGATTCACTTTTTCCTACTTTTTCACTTTTTGTCACCATCAGCACTGATAAATAACCAATTTGCCCTCATAATGATTCAAAAAAACGTTTCAAAGTCCTGAACAAGATCGTACGTTCTACGGAATTCAACTTTCCTTCTCATCAAGATTGATTGAGTCCGTGGTATGAGGCGAATGTAGTTCTGTAGCTGGAGCGAAAAATCCGTATTTCTACGACTTTTTCGAAGTTCCAGGCAGGTTTGGATATTATGCCTACTTACTCAACTGTGTCTGATCGTCCAGACTGGGTGGGACCGTGGGCTTCGTAAAGTTATGGCCTGATACTGACCAAAAAAATGACGTCAAAATGTCAGTCTTTTGGATTTCAGTGTCAGGCTATAACTTTACGAAGGCTACGGTGTCAGGCTATAACATAACGATGGCTACAGTGTCAGGCTATAACATAACGATGGCTACGGTGTCAGGCCGTAACTTTACGAAGGCTACGGTGTCAGACCATAACATAACGATGGCTACGGTATCAGGCTATAACATAACGAAGGCTACGGTGTCAGGCTATAACATAACGATGGCTACGGTGTCAGGCCATAACTTTACGATGGCTACGGTGTCAGGCTATAACATAACGAAGGCTACGTGTCAGGCTATAACATAACGATGGTACAGTGTCAGGCTATAACATAACGATGGCTACGTGTCAGGCTATAACATAACGATGGCTACGGTGTATCAGGCTACTCACATAACAACGATGGCTTACGGTAGTCAGGCTATAACATAACGAAGGCTACAGTGTCAGGCTATAACATAACGATGGCTACAGTGTCAGGCTATAACATAACGAAGGCTACAGTGTCAGGCTATAACATAACGAGGCTACAGTGTCAGGCTATAATAGAACATGAAACGAAGGCTACGGTGTCAGGCTATAACATAACGATGGCTACGGTGTCAGGCTATAACATAACGATGGCTACAGTGTCAGGCTATAACATAACGATGGCTACAGTGTCAGGCTATAACATAACGATGGCTACAGTGTCAGCCTATAACATAACGATGGCTACAGTGTCAGGCTATAACATAGCGATGGCTACGGTGTCAGGCTATAACATAACGATGGCTACAGTGTCAGGCTATAACATAACGAAGGCTACGGTGTCAGGCTATAACATAACGAAGGCTACAGTATCAGGCTATAACACAACGAAGGCTACGGTGTCAGGCTATAACATAACGATGGCTACGGTGTCAGGCTATAACATAACGAAGGCTACGGTGTCAGGCTATAACTTTACGAAGGCTACGGTGTCAGGCTATAACATAACGATGGCTACGGTGTCAGGCTATAACTTTACGATGGCCACGGTCTGATTGTCCAGACTGGCTGGGACTCGGACTCGACTCTTGACATTCCAGGACAATCGACTCGAAGTTGCTTCATATTCTGCCCTATCTACTTCCTTAAAAAAACAAAACAAAAAAAACAAAACACACACACACACACACACACACACACACACACACACACAAAACAAAACAACAACAACAAAAAACCAAACCCAAAAGAAAAAAAAAAAAAAAAAAAAAAAAAAAATTAAAAATAATTAAAAAAATAACCCAAAGTAAGTAGCATTAAAAGCAAAACAAAAAAAAACAACATACAATCAAAAACAACAATAACAGTTAACAGTAACAAAAACAATAAACAAAAAAACAAAACAACAAAACTCGTCTTAAAAATTTAGACCAAAAAAACGCATCCTATGTTAATTGTCAATATCTTAGAACGACCCTCATCTTGACAAAAAACTATAGATAGTATGCGCTTGGCTAAGAAGTTCACAACATTGCCATCCGGAAGTATAACGGACCAACACACAAAAGTATGTGTAACCACGAACGTTTATAGTCTGGTTAATACAGTTTAGTGAGAATTACTCATAAACGCGGATGGCAAAAAAAAAAAAAAAAAAAAACAATAACAAAAACCTGAGTGACGTCATCTTCGAACTATCTATAGATAGTATGCAGATGACGTCACTCAGGCCTTTGTTATTGTTTTTGCCATCCGCGTTTGTGAGTTGTTCTCACTAAACTGTATTAACCAGACTATAAAAGTTCATGGTTACACAGAGTTTGTGTGTTGGTCCGTTATACTTCCGGATGGCAATGTTGTGAACTCCTTGGCCAAGCGCATTCTATCTATACAGTTTAGTGAGCATTACTCATAAACGTGAGTTGCAAAAAAACAATAACATAGACCCTAGTGACGTCATATTCGTTCTATTTATTCACGTTGAAGGTTACACACCGTTTTGTGTGTTGGTATGTTTAATCTGGCCCACGGGTTTTGTGGGTAGTTTACTTAAACGCATAGAATCAATTCGAAAGAGGGGGGGGGGGGGGGGGTTACCAAGGGACACGACCGACGAATTTGAACAAGAAAAAAAATCAAACTAGATCCGCCCCCTTCCCTGCTCTTTGAAATCTTGAACTTTTATTACTTCCGGTTTGAAGTAAATTAAATATGATTATGATGTCTAGGTACTCCTTGTAAAGTGCTTTAATTCAAATTAAAATTACGATTCCTTTATCAATCCCTAAGGGGAAGTTTTCTTTAGGATCTGTTCCAAGGGAGGACTGGAACAACCCAGGCGTCATCCGCAGTGTAGCGCCGCAAATTGAGCTATCGGTACTTTTCAGGTACGAAGCGAAAGACGCTTTCAGCTGGGCCACGCTTTTAGCACGCTGGGTGGATATTGCACTAAATAAAAGCTCGAAGTTAAAAATCTGTTTGTGATAGATTAGCTGGCATCTTATCCGTTAGCAAATGGTTCACAGTTGTTACGTCACTTCCCTCGTAATGACGCATAGTAACTGGTTCTAAACTATCGGAACAATGGCGGACCCCATTATCTCCATCGCTGCGCTTATGAAATACTTCTCCGACGAGCATAAAAACATATCCAGAGGAGAACAAACATCAATTTGATTCATGTTTTGGCTTCTATACATTGGGATCACATGACATCACGTGAAAAAGTTCTAGCCAGCCTGAAGAATAAAAAAATACCGATTGTCGTTGTTTAGAACCAAGTTGCTGGTTGCTGGGCGGACGTGACATCAGACTATTGAATCCTATTGCTATTTCTCTCCAATAATGCCTGAGGCACGACCATGTTGTCAAACGGGAGTTATATATAAAAAATATTGAAGTTTATATAGCGCAATATCCACTAAATGTGCTCAAAGCGCTTTACAAGGGGTACCTGGTCAACAGCAACATTTAACATGTAGGAC
>NC_088367.1:52912358-52919858 GCF_034508935.2 Berghia stephanieae
ATTATTTATTATTATTTATTATTATTATTATTATTATTATATTATGATTATTATTGTTATTATTATTATTTATTATTATTATTCTATTATATTATTATTATTATTATTATTTTATTATTATTATTATTATTATTATTATTATATATTATATTATGAGCATGACGATGATGATGATAATTATGACAAATTATATTGTAATAATAATTGACATAAAAATGAATAAATTTGAAGTTTTCAATTTGGCGAGTCTGTCATTGATGATTTCTCGCAATGAACACTACTCACAGTTGGTACAACTACTATCTATATGGGACTGAATTGGGTAGTATATACATTCGTTCTCAATCGGTGCAAAAACTGCCAAGGGCAATAACTTAGTAATGGTTATAAACCATATTTAATTTTTATTTCTTTCTTTTTTTTTTTAAATTAATTAATTAATTAATTTATTTATTTATTTATTTATTTATTTATTTATTTATTTATTTATTTATTTATTTATTTATTTATTTATTTTATTTATTTTTTTCATCTTCCTTCAGAATGTTGATGATGCTAGGAAATTAATGCGAAATTTTGATGCCAAACTAGGACGGCCGCTTCCAGAGAAAGATTACGGGGGGAATTGTCTTATCTACGATAGAAACCATACCGACCCCTGGCACAACCTCAAAGTAAGTCAACTGGATGGGGTTCCTGACCTCCCATAGTGGGCAGGGAGGATCTTACTGTATCTTCTATTCCCTTATATCACTGGTTGGGGTTCCTGACCTCCCATAGTGGCTAGGGAGGTCCTTACTGTATCTTCTATTCCCTTATATCACTGGGTGGGGTTCCTGACCTCCCATAGTGGCCAGGGAGGTCCTTACTGTGTCTTCTATTCCCTTATATCACTGGGTGGTTCCGACCAGTGGCTGGAGTCTACTGGTCTCTATCCCTTATATCATGGTGGGTTCCACCCATAGGCAGGAGGTACTTATTGTGTCTTCTATCCCCGTATAACTGTTTTCCAAGTTGCTTTGTCTTTGTCTTGGAATGAGATTACTGGGTTTTGCCCTGGCTGTAGATTTTGGCCGGGAGGGAAACAGTCAAATGCATAGTTATTGTTTTGGGAGATGATGTTTTTTTTTAAACTTGTAAATCATCTCTCAGTTATGTATTGTTATATTTGTTATTTTGAATGTATAATGTGTAAGCATTTGAGTGTACTCCTCTTAGTGGGGCCTTATGGTGGTATCTGGGTGAGACTTTTAGATCTCATACTAAGTACACTGAAAATGTGCTCTTGGAATCTACATCTGTTCTCTATTTGAACCAATTCTCCTTTGTCTTACTCTTTCCTCAAGTCTTTTTAATGGTACATCTAAATTCTTTTCACCATCCAATTTTCTTCATTTTACTGGCGCTGATATGACCTAAATGTGTTGCAAGCGCCGTAAAACCTTTAAAAAACAAACTAACAAAAAGTCAACGTAGTGCAGGAAAAGAAAGTTATCTTTCATACGATCCCTACCCTTATCTATATTAAATAAAAAATAAAAATAAAATATAATTCCCTTTATTCATCCCATAAGCGAAATTCGTCTCTAGGATCTATTCCAAGGGAAGACTGGAATAACCCAGGTATCGTCCGCAGTGCAGCGCCACAAATTTAGCCAGGGCGAGGTGAATTGCTCAAGGCCACACAGCGCAGTGGCGGGTGATCGAACTCGGTACCTTTCGGGTACGAAGCAAAGACTGTACCGCTGGGCCAATTAACCTCATATTAACCCCACCTGATTGAAAAGAAAAGAAAAATAAATCTTGAGTATCTTTTTATAATACTAATTTGGAATTGTGATCTATCCATACCTGCCAACCCTTCCACTTTTGGTGGAATCATTTCCAATTTTCACTCTTCATTTTTTGTACTATTCCGCCATTGTCTCTAACATTCCGATTTTCAAAAAAAAAATTGATAATGGTAAGAATAAAAAAAGAGCAAAGAAGGGTAGGGGGGGGGGGGTGAAAGAGGTGACATTCCTATTTTTTTGGTCTCAAATTCCTATTTTCAGGCGTTCTGATTCCACTTTTGTAATGTGAAGGGTTGGCAGGTCTGTTGTCTATGGTATAAAAAATAATCTCATTTCTATGTTATGAATATGTTGACACAGGACAAGGCCGACGGGTTTGTGCCCACCCATTTCTTTGGCTGGTGGCTGAAGGTAAGCTGGATTCATCATGTCTCTTTTTTATTTCTGTAATATTCTATTGGTTTTAAAGCTGTATGTGTAAGAGACTGTATGACTGAGTGAGTGACTTCTTCTTCTTCTTCTTCTTCTTCTTCTTCTTCTTCTTCCTTTTTCTTTTCTTCTTTCTCTTCTTCTTTCTTCTTCTTTTCTCTTCTTCTTCTTCTTCTTCTTTCTTCTTCTTATTTTATTATATTATTATTATTATTATTATTATTATTATTTATTTATTATTATATTATTATATTATTTTATTATTATTATTTTTTTTTTTATTATTATTTTTTTATTTTTTTTTTATTAATTTTTTTTATTTTTTTTTTTAATTTTGGTTTGTTTGTTGTTGTTGTTGAACATTTGATTTTACCTTTAAGTGAAGCAAATATGTTTTTTCTTTCATGGTTTATGTTCAACCACCAAAAAAAAAAAAATATATATATATATATATTTAAAAACATTTCATATTGATTCACCCAGCCAAAGTGAGCATTAGTAACGTAAGTAAAAAGAAAAAAAAAATACAAATCACAAATCGTTGCCTGTAGAGTTGTGAAGAGCAGAGCGTATATTTTGATGACTGATAGCTACCAGTATCATAGCCAGTGTCCTCCTCCCCCCACCAAAAACAAAAAAAAAAACAAAAACAAAAACAAAAAAACAACCCTATGATATGAGCATGAGAGTAAATGTATGTCACAGATATAGGGAATGAGATTAGCGGAAGAGTAGCGTCCCTTGATTGGACGTCACCGGCGGCAAAGTTATTAGAGAGAGAACGTCATATTGGTTTTGCGCATGCGCAAAATCATGTTGACGTTCTCTCTGTAAGGTGACGTCCAATCAAGGGACGCTACTCTTCCGCTAATCTCATTCCCTATAGTCATCTCGATGCTACATTCAACCTACTGTGATACAAAGCTGCGAGAAGCTGTGGACTGTAAAACGTGATAATAATAATAATAGAAAACAAAACAAAATGAAAGTAACAGCTTCAGAAAAGAACAAAATACCAAACACCTATTTTTTCACGCTAAAAACCTTTCTTCAGCCTACAACAAGAAAACAATAAATGCATAGATATATGAGTAAAAAAAAAAGAAAAAAAGATTGATTGCCTTCCTTTTCTTCTTTTGTTATTTTATGAAGCTGTTATATTCTTTTTTTGGTTTGTTTATTTCTCTCAGTAGAACACTCGCTTCACACACAAAGAGAGCGAGTTCGATCCTGGGTGTGGTCGAGATTTTTTTCTTACCCTCTTTTCACCCAGCTGTGATTGGGTAGCTGGGTCTATTACATCTAGTGGAAAGTACTTTTCGATAGACTAGCATCCTTTCCAAAGCGTAACAAGCAATTGCTGTTGTCGTTTTCACACTATAGAAACCAGGATAAGCTCCAGCTGCATGAGCCGAATGGCTAAGAAGGACGACTTTACTGTTTAAATTTTTATTCAATGCGTTCAAAGCATTATTTAACGATTACGTATTTACTAAGAAATGATCGGGTTTTTGCAATGGACGGCCTGGAATAATATGAAAAGACAACTTACCAGTGAGGCCTCAAAGCAGCTACAAGTCCGAATTCATAGGGAATCCATCTTATGAATCTTTTCCTATCTATTTTGAATCACTTTTGTGTTTTGAATTTCCAGACGTTGATCCTGAGAGATTGGTGGTTGTGCACCGTCCTCAGCATCATGTTCGAAGTTCTGGAATACACTCTGGAGCATCAGCTGCCCAACTTCAGCGAGTGCTGGTGGGACCACGTAAGTAAAGTAGCAGACTTTATGGATAACGATTCAATTATTCTTAGATCAGTTGGTAGAGCACTTATTCACTCACTTACTCACTTACATACTTACCCTCTTGGTGCTTGATCAACACATAAGGCTGACACTGTGGAACAACGCCATCTTTCTCGGTTGGAGGTCATTTTGGTCATCTGTCCCCAAAACCAACCACAAGCTTTACTTTCTCTGTCGATGCTCCTCCTCCCGGGTCTTCAGCGGGCGGCCCCTTTCTTCTCGTTCCCTGGAGGGGGGAGGTATGGGGGGGGGGGGGGGGGGGGGGGGGGGGGGGGGGGTCCACCTGAGGTATATCCTTGGAATGGCATTGATATTGTTTTGTGTTGATGTAATTTAATGCACGAAGAGCCTCATTGTTGAGGATACCGTGTGCTCTATAAGAGTATTATTATTATTTTTATTATTATTATATTATTATTATTATTATTATTATTATTATTATTATTATTTTATTTATTATTATTATTATTATTATTTATTATTTATTATTATATATTATTTATTATTTTTATTATTATTAATATTATTATATTATTATATTATTATATATTATATTATTATATATTATATATTATATATTAGTAGTAGTTAGTGTAGTAGTAGTAGTAGTAGTAGTAGTAGTAGTAGTAGTAGTAGTAGTAGTAGTAGTAGTAGTAGGTAGTAGTAGTAGTAGTAGTAGTAGTAGTAGTAGTAGTAGTAGTAGTAGTAGTAGCAGTAGCAGTAGTAGTAGTAGTAGCAGTAGTAGTAGTAGTAGATTGAATATAACATGATAAATGATATTTATTTTATTATTTGAATTTATTTTTGTTTTGTTTTTGTTTTTTGTTTTTTAATTTGTATGATTCATGGCCCTCTCTGTTGTCAGTGGATCATGGATGCCCTGGTGTGCAATGGCGGAGGGATTTATCTGGGCATGAAGACCCTCAACTACCTCTCTATGAAGCCTTATCACTGGAGGGGCATGTGGAACATTCCAACCTACCGGTAAACGCTTATATATATATTATATATATATATATATATATATATATATATATATATAATATATATTATATATATATATATATATATATGACACGTCTTGACAGCCAATCATTGCTAAAGTTTATCATGTTTTTTGATATTTTTTTTTATTGACTGAAGAAGGGTTTTGAGCCAAATCGTTCCATGTTTGGTAATTTATTTATATATTTATTTATTTATTTTATTTATTTATTCATTTTTTCTTCATCATGTCGATTGATTCAAGTGATCATTATTATTATTATTATTATTATTATTATTATTATTATTATTATTATTATTATTATTATTATTATTATTATTATTATAATCATTATCATCATCATCATCATCATCATCATCATCATCATCATTATTATTATTATTATTATTATTATTATTATTATTATTATTATTATTATTATTATTATTATTATTATTATCATTATTATCATCATGATTATAACCATTGTATAAATGGTGATTGATTTCCCCAGAGGCATGTTGAAGCGTGTAGCCCAGCAGTTCACACCTCACCATTGGACAGACTATGAGTGGAAACCCACCTCTAGCCTCAAGCGTTGGCTGTCCATGCTGGCTGTCATTGCTATCGTAAGTACCCACCCCCCTACATCCAGTCTCAAGCGATGGCCGTCATTGCTATTGTAAGTAGCCCCCCCCCCCCCCCCCCTACATCCAGTCTTAAGAGATGGCTGTCCATGCTGGCCGTCATTGCTATCGTAAGTACCCCCCCCCCCCCTCGTCTACAAAAAGCAACTTGAACTTTTATATAATGACCTGTTACATGATGCAGCAATCACTAAAGGTGCTCAAAACGCTTTACAAGCCAGGAGCAGTACATTTAATTTGTTTTCGACAAGACAAAACTGTTACAGGCCCAATACTCATTGTACACCGGAGTACAGGGATAGAATGAGAGTAAAGATGCTTTTTTAGAAAGGACCCAATTCTGCACGGACTAGAACAGGACTAGAAGGATGGACATATATATACAGTATATCAATTTTGTATTCCCCCAAGTCTGTACAAGGGATAGCAAGCAATTATTACTTTATCCTTTTTTTTTTTCCAAAAGAAAACTGAGATAAACTTTATCTGCAAGGGGCGCTCAGTTCGGAAGGACTGCTTTTGTTTGTATTTTTTTTGTTTGTTTGTTTGTTTGGTTGGTTTTCACGGTGCAGCGCGGCTCAGCGTTGCAGTGTTTCCTTTGTACCCCAGCGGAACTGAGTTTGAATACCCACTGCACTGTGTGGTCTTGATCAAGTCGCCCTTGCTCAGTTTGCAGCACTGTACTGTGTAATTCCAGACTTCCCTTGGAGTAGACCCTCAAGACAAATGTCCCCTATGGGATGAGACAAGGAATTTTAGTTTTTTGTTTAGTTGTTTTTTGTTTTTTTAAATTATTATTATTCTCTTTCTCATTCACTCCAATCTCTCCCTTTTCCTCCCTGACAGTTCCTTCTAGCCGAGCTCAAAACATTCTACCTAAAGTTTGTGCAGTCGATTCCCCCCAGTCTTACATTCTGTATAAGGGATAGCAAGCAATTGTTACTATAATATGTGTGATACTACAGAAAATGGAGATAAACTTTAGCTGCAAGGGCCTTTCACTTCTAAATGACTAATTTCATGTTTCGTTTGTTTTGTGTTGTTTTTTGATATTATTATTATTCTCTTTCTCATCCACCCTACTTTCTTCCCTTCACAGTTCCCTCTAGCAGAACTCAATACGTTTTACCTCAAGTCTGTGCAGTCGTTTCCCCGGAGTCTTACATCCTGTACGCGGGATAGCAAGCAATTCTTCAAGGCACTTTCAATTCTAAAGGACTAATTTTGTTTTTTGTTTGTTTTTTAATTTTTTTGTTTGTTTGTTTAAAAAACAAAAACAAATGTATTATTATCTTTCTCATTTCCTGACAATTCCTTCTAGCAGAACTCAATACATTCTACCTCAAGTTTGTGCAGTCAATTCCCCCCACTCTTACATCCTGCACAAGGGATAGCAGGCAATTTGTTCAAGGGACTTTCAGTTCTAAAGGACTAAATATTTTTTTTTTTGTGGGTTTTAATATTATTATCTTTCTCATCCCTCTGACAGTTCCTTCTAGCAGAACTCAATACATTCTACCTCAAGTTCGTGCTGTGGATCCCCCCAGTCTTACATCCTGTACAAGGGATATTAATCAATTGTTACTATAATATGTTTGATATGACAGAAAATGGAAATAAACTTTAGCTGCAAGGGCCTTTCAGTTCTTAAGGGCTAATTTTATTTTTTGTTTGATTTTGTGTTGGGTTTTTTTTGTTTGTTTTTTTTTTTTATTATTCTCTTTCTCATCCACTCTACTTTGTTCTAGCGGAACTCAATAGAGGTTTTTTTGTCTCAAGTATGTGCAGTCGATTCCCCCCAGTCTTACATTCTGAACATGGGGTGGCAAGTAATTCTTC
>NC_088367.1:52927358-52954858 GCF_034508935.2 Berghia stephanieae
TTGAATGTTGCTGATGGATTATTGGGCGAGATCTCTTGTAGAAAGCTTTGAGTTTGTATAGTGGATAGTTGTATAGCGGATAGTTGCACAGTGGATAGTTGTATAGTGGATCGTTGTATAGTGGATCGTTGTATAGTGGATTGTTGTATAGTGGATAGTTGTATAGTGGATAGTTGCATAGTGGATAGTTGTATAGTGGATAGTTGTATAGTGGATAGTTGTATAGTGGATCGTTGTATAGTGGATAGTTGTATAGTGGATCGTTGTATAGTGGATAGTTGTATAGTGGATAGTTGTATAGTGGATAGTTGTATAGTGGATAGTTGCATAGTGGATAGTTGTATAGTGGATAGTTGTATAGTGGATAGTTGTATAGCGGATAGTTGTATAGTGGATAGTTGTATAGTGGATAGTTGTAGTGATGTTGAAGTGGATGTTGTATAGTGGATAGTTGTATAGTGGATAGTTGTATAGGGATAGTTGTACAGTGGATAGTTGTATAGTGGATAGTTGTATAGTGGATAGTTGTATAGTGGATAGTTGTATAGTGGATAGTTGTATAGTGGATCGTGTATAGTGGATAGTTGTATAGTGGATCGTTGTATAGTGGATAGTTGTATAGTGGATCGTTGTATAGTGGATCGTTGTATAGTGGATAGTTGCATAGTGGATCGTTGTATAGTGGATAGTTGTATAGTGGGCCGCTGTAAAGTGGATCGCTGTATAGTGGATAGAGTGCCATGAAAAGAAGATATGAAACAGTTTGTATGATGAAACGGTGTCAGACAAAAGCAAGAAGGAAAAAATATAAGAAAATGAACCGTTTCCCCCCAAAAATCAGGTTTCCTCGTTCATCGACAGTTGAGGAGGACTGATTTATGGGATGGTTTATTTTCTTTTTCCTTTTTTTTTTTTTTGCTTTATCTGGCACCGTTTCTTACAAACTGTCTCAGATCTTTATCTTACGCCAGTGCCTGCTCCTCTACTTTCTCAATTTGATATTTCCATGTAAAAAAAAACCACTAATCATTATCATTATAATTTTTGCGGGTTTTTATTTTGAAGGAAATTATTCGTCTGTCGTAGTCGTAGCTTTACGTCGTGTGGAGATTGGTGATCTTGATAATTTCTATATTGTAACTGGGATAATCCACTGCAGAAACTATACCTTGTTTTGGGGGGGGGGGGGGAATTTTTTGTTCTGAAATCGTTGCCAAAATCATACAGGAATCGATGACAAAGAGTTGGTGTGAATTTCTAATGGGGACTTTGCCTATTTTTGCGGTCAAAATGAATCATGAGTGAAGTAACTGAACGCTGAAGTCTTTTTATTATTATTTTTTTTTTTTCTTCGTATAGTTGTGAAATAACGTGATAAACCAAAATGAAAAGAACAGCTTCAATAAAAGAACAAAATACCAAACACAGAATGTTTTGGGCTCAAAACCCTTCTTCAGCCAACAACAAAAAAACCATAAAGACATAGATACATCTGTTGTCTATCTGGAATTTAGTAATGTGTTTATGACTTTATTGTTTTTTGGTTGTTGGCTGAAGAAGCGTTTTGAGCCCGAAATGTTCCGTGTTTGGTATTTTTGTTCTTTTTTTGAAGGTGTTATATTCCTTTTTGTTTATTACTTTTTTACAGTCCAAAGCTTATAGCAGCTTGTAGTATCAGTTTGAAATATGATGACCGTATGACTGAAATGATCTCAGTCCTAGAACGTGTAATGTTGATTGATATAAAATGCCGATATATGCTATAGGAAATATTTCTATTTTACTGTGAGATAACTGGATGGGGTTCCTGGCCTCCCATAGTGGACAGAGATACACTTGCTGTGTCTTCTATACCCCTTATATCTGTTTTCCAATTTGCTTTTCTGTCCTTGTCTTGGAATGAGATTACTTGGTTTTGTCCTGTCCCTGGTCATAGTGCTTGGCTGGGAGGGAAACATTCAAGTTCATAGTTATTGTTTTGGGAGATGATATTTTTTTCCCCTTGTAAGTCATCTCTCTGTTATGTATTATTATATTTATTTTTAATGTATGATGTAAGCATCTGAGTGTGTTCCTCCTTGTTGGATTTTGTGCTTGTGTCTGGATGAGACTTATAGGTGATCTCAAACTAAGTACATTGATGGTATGCTCTTGGAATCTACATCTGATCCCTATTTGTTCCCAATTCCCCTTTGTCTTACTCTCTCTTGGGTGCTTTAATTGTAATTCCAGAACTTTCGACTAGCCCATTTTCTTCCTTTTTACTGGCGCTGATATAACCTAAATGTGTTGCAAGCGCGGTAAAACCCTTAAAAACAAAAAAAAAAAACAAACTAAGTACACTGATAGTGTGCTTTTGGAATCGACATCTGATACATGTTTGAACCATTTCCCCTTTATCTTAGTTTTTCCTCAATTCCTTTTAATTTTACATCTAGAACCTTTATACTGTCCACTTTTCTTCCTTTTTACTGGCGCTGGTATGACCTAAATGTGTTGCATGCCCCGTTAAACCCTTAAAAACAAACACAAACTTAAACAAAAACAAAACAAAGAATATTAATGATTGATTGATGTGTTCTGTGCAAAGAAATGTCTGTTTTACTGTTTAACAAAAGGCAAATAGTATTAATGATTGATTGATTTATAACACACGCCTCCAAGAGCAGTGTTGTGTAACGCATGAGATGTGTATTTACTGCTATTCCACTGTGTATGCGTTGGTTTGTTTGTTTGTTGTTGTTTTTTTGTTGTTGTTGTTTTTTTTTAATAGGAGGACTTTGGATACACATCGACTCTATTTCCTCTCATTCCCTGTGCTCTGACCTCTGACCTCTGGACTTTGGATACACATCGACTCTTTTCCTCTGATTCCCTGTGCTCTGACCTCTGGACTTTGGATACACATCGACTCTATTCCTCTCATTCCCTGTGCTTCCACCTCTGACCTTTGTGGCCACAAATGCACACATTTGTTTCATTCCTCTACCACGCCATTTAACACTAGTGAATACAATCAAAATAGCTTCAATTCCAACAAGGCAGCAAAAAAACATTTCCTTATACTCCCCCCCCCCCCCCCCCTTTCAAGAGTATCAAAAGACGGAAACTAACCTTTCTGTTATCGTTTTTAGCCAGCCATTTTTGTGAGTAGTTGTCACTACATTGTATCAATCAGACTATAGATAGAACGAAGTTGACGTTACTCAGGCTTTTGTTATTGTTTTTTGCCATCCAAGTTTATGAGCAATTCTCACAATATTATATTAACCAGACTATAAACGTTTAAGGTTACTCAGAATTTCGTGTGTTGGTCTGTTATACTTTCGGATGGCAATGTTGTGAGCTTTCGTAGCCAAGCACATACCATCAATAAACGGCCAAGTTTACACTCAGTTTTGTGTGTTGGTACAAATATAACCAGCTGGTGCAATGTTGTGAGTAAATTACCTAAGCTCATATCATCAATATCATTTCTTCAAACACCCCCCCCCCTCCCTTTTCACTATTTTCTTTACCCAATATTTTTTTTTTTTTAATTTAGAATAATTTATTTTAAAAAATAATTTACAAGAAAAACAGACTTTTTAGAATGTAAATGTATCGACTTGACATACAGTCCCATTTTTACCCTGATAATGATTATGAGTTCATTCATTTTTACCGAACCGTGGAGTGAATTAAGTGATTTTCTCAAACTGTAGAGTGACATTTTCAAATTATTGCCTACTGGTTCAAATGGTTTTTGTATATTGTCTGGGGAGATTTATGATGAACAATGGAATTTATAGTCAAAAGTAGCAACGGTAAAGCCTTAAGGCCCATGGAGCTGGAGTTGTTCTCCGTTTACTGTAACATGAAACAAGACAACATCAATTGCTTGCTACCCTTTTGATAGGACATTAGTCTATCGCAAAGTACTTTCCGCCAGATCTATCAGAATTGCGAAAGACGTCTAACCTCTACGTCATGGCACAAGACCGAAGGGCTAGAGCTCAGATGGTCCTTGGTTCGGATAAGTAAGTAAGTTATTTAGTATCAGAATTGCAATGATAAGAATGAGAGTAATTATAAGTAAAATCTATGGCCATATCTATGTGATTTTTTGTGTCCTTTTTTTTTTTTGTCGTGTACAGATAATATATCTTTTATTTTACTTACATTTTTTACTTAATGAATCCCATATTGGCTGCTTCAAGAAGTTTGTCGATCGTTTGAATCAGTTTTGATTTTCGTTATACTTTTGTTTTTATATTGATTTGATTTCTCCATTCATTGATTGTTTTTTTTTTTGTTTTTTTTTTCTATTTTGCTTTCTTTGAAATACGCTGGACATTTTCATTATGACTGTTTTGTCATTGTAGTTTGTAGATTTATTATTATCATTATTATTATTATTATTATTATTATTATTATTATTATTATTATTATTATTATTGTTATTTATTATTATTATTATTATTATTATTATTATTGTTGTTGTTGTTGTTGTTGTTGTTGTTGTTGTTGTTGTTGTTGTTAAATTAAACATTATTTTTATTGTTATAGATCAAGCCATAATTTTTTTATGTTTTTCTACTTAAGATTTGGTAATGTATTTGTTGTTTATTTTTTTCATTTAATTCAGTGATATCGTTCTGCAGTGGCAATTTTAAAAATAAATTTACACCTCATTCTTAAGAAATATCCCACTGAGTTTTTGAAAAAAGAAAATTAAAGAGAGACTTTAGGTGTAGAATTGATCTCTTGGTCGAATGTAAAAATAATTTTCAGTCTCAATTTTATTTTAATAACAATTTATTACGATTGTCTACATGGTTACATTATTTATTTACGCCGTCCTCATCATCATCAGATATTAATGATTTTTTTGGGTCTAATTTTATTAATTCATTAAAAATTTTTTTTTTTTTTTTGGTTACTTTTTCTTTCTTTGGCAAGGCATCGGTAAAGGGAAAGAAAAAAGTTATTCAAATATGGCGGTTTTGTTATAGTCTGCGACAGTTACCGTATAATCATCCCCCCAGTAGCGTGTCTGTCCCAAGGATAAAATGAATCAACAAAAAAAAAAAAAAACTAACGCAATCAAACAACGAATTCAAAGCCTTCTACGCTTTTTTATTTTGTTTTGTTTTGTTTTTTCTTAATATTGCTTACTTCCATCATTTTTTTTTTGGTTGGTTTTTTTTTTTTTTGGTTGTGCATTCTTTGACATAATAAATACCTATATCATCTGTTGTCAATTACTGTAACATTGCAATTGTTTAACAAATGATTTAATATTTCCCGTTGAACTGTTGAACTTTGCCTGACAATTTATTCATTCATCAAGTCATTCATTTATTCATTCATTCATTCATTCATGCATTCATTCATGCTTTCATTCATTTATTCATTCAGTCAATCATTCATTCATTCGTTCATTCATTCATTCATCCTGTTGTTATGAATGATACTCATTAACAAAAATGTCAAGTTTAACACTTGATCCAGTAACAAAAATGTCAAGTTTAACACTTGATCCAGTAACAAAAATGTCAAGTTTAATACTTGATCCAGTAACAAAAATGTCAAGTTTAACCCAGATAACCAAGTAGTCAATAATTCACCTGTCTCATTATATTCATTGTTTACTGTATTTTTGTTGTTTTGTTTTGTTTTGTCTTATGTTTGTTGGGGTTTTTTTTTTCATTTTTGCTTTGTTTTTCTTTTATAATGAGTTTTCATTTTTATTTATTTCGTTTTATTTTTGAAAAAAAGATAAATTTAACCAGATGCTGTATTTCCATATGTTACATTGTAATGGACAACTGGTGGATAGATTTCCTTGTACGGCCGATCATCGCAAAACTATTTTATGTCAGCTGAACTAAATGTCAAAAACATTTTTTTATAACTGACTTAAAATGTGAGATTTTAGTTTTGTTACTTTCAATTATTGATTCCACTATTCTAAAAAAAAAACAACTTATATATATATATATATATATATATATATATATATATATATATATATATATATATATATATATATATATATATATATATATATATATAATTATATATATATAATATATATATATAGGTATAATGTATACGTACAACATATATACGTTCACTTCACCAGAGTTTTGTGGTTTTTTAATCATTCATTCAGTAGTTTAACCTACTTTTGAATTAGCCTGAGATGAAGCACTGTTTTATGGAGGTTGGTCTCATATTTCAAATAGTGGTATATCATTGATCTCACTGGGTGGGGTTCATGACCTCCCATAGTGGGCAGGGAGGTACTTACTTAAGCACTGTTTTGTGGAGGTTGGTCTCATATTTCAAATAGAGGTATATCATTGATCTCACTGGGTGGGGTTCATGACCTCCCATAGTGGGCAGGGAGGTACTTACTATGTCTTCTATTCCCCTGTACCTGTTTTCCAACATGCTCTCTGTCTTTGTCTTGGAATGAGATTTCTTGGTTTTGTCCTGGTCCTAGCCGGGTACCCTGGCTGAGAGGGAAACAGTCAAATGTATAGTTAGTTTTGGGAGATGATTTTTTTTTCTCCTTGTAAATCATCTCTCTGTTATGTACTGTCTATTGTTTTTGTTTTACGTATTATGTACGATTTGTAAACATTTGAGACTGTTCTTCTTAGTGGGGACCCGTGTTTGTGTCTGGATGAGACTTTTAGGTGATCTCAAACTAAGTACTTTGATGGTGTGCTCTTGGAATCTACATGTTCCCTATTTGAACCAGTTCCCCTTTTGTTGTCCATTTTCTTGGGTGTTTTAATTTTAATTCTAGAACTTTTTATTATCACATTTTCTTCCTTTTTACTGGCATTGATATGACCTTAATGTGTTGCAAGTGCCGTAAAACCCTTAAAAACAAAACATAAAAACAAACTAATGAAAGAGTGAAAATGGAGAGGCTTTGTATTGGAACGATATATGAAGCCTCTCCATTTTCACTATTCCGTTAGTATTTTGGGATGAAATAGGGAGTTGGTTTCATTGGAAGACTGTCAATTGGAACTAATAACAAGAAATGAAGTGAGTAGGAAAGTGCCTGAAGACAATAGAGAATCAGAATTTCGCGGCAGCCATCGGGGCTCGAACCCACAACCTTACTGGTACGACAACTCCGCCTGGTCGAGGAGAGCATGACTCTACTGTTTGAGCTATCCATTACTCAAAAAAGTTGAAAATTGAAATTTTTATTCCCTGTTGTCTTCAGGCACTTTCCAACTCACTTCATTTCTTGTCGTTATCAACATAAGTGCCTGCTCCACTCACTTTTTTAAATAGGAACAAATATACAAAACACGAATATTCAAACAAAAATATTGCAAACTTATAAATACAGTATTATTGAATTTTTTTCTCTTAAAAACGACAACGACAAAAAGCAAAAATACCCCCCCCCCCCCCCCCCCCGCTAAATAAAATGTGAATGTCATAAAATGCTTTTTACAATTATTCGTTTAGAACTGCTTAAGAGTATAATTCAAACATCAAACGTGTTCTTTGGAAATTAGCCTTTGGAGAGAATGTCTTCATTGTTGCTAAATAAAGGGCTCATTTCGTATTCATAGGATGATAGTAACCAAAATGTCAAGTTTAACACTTGATCCAGTAAAAAAAATGTCAAGTTTAACACTTGATCCAGTAGCAAAAATGTCGAGTTTAACACTTGATCCAGTAACAAAAATGTCAAGTTTAACACTTGATCCAGTGGAATATTCTTTTAAATGCGTCTCGGAGATTTTAATTATTTATTTATTTTTTAAATATTATTATGATTAAGTATATCGTTAACAAACTGTTTTTGAATATTATAAGGTACACTGATTGTGAATTTAGTTTTTTTTAAATATTGTTTTAAATGAAAATCCTCTGTGTGCGTGTGTGTGTCTGTACGTGTATGTGTGTCTGTACGTGTGTGTGTGTCTGTACGTGTATGTGTGTGTGTATGTGTGTGTGTGTGTGTGTATGAGTGTGTGTTTGCATGATGAAACTTCCTTTGAACAAAAAACAAGAGCATATTTAAAATTTCGTCCAGAGACTTCCAAATATCGATTGGTTATTATTTCAATCAATCGATAATCACTTGAAGGATGAGTTTGCTGACCAAAATGTCAAATACCTGTTGTTGTTGTTGTTTTTGTTGTTGTTTTTGTTGTTGTTGTTGTTGTTGTTGTTTTGTTGTTGTCGTTGTTGTTGTTTTGTTGCGGCCGTACAATGCTAGAAATTTGAGTTAAGGTTGGCTGATTTTAAACTAACAGCATTTGAGAGATAATAATACTTCTGATGTGTTATTCTGTCTTATGTACTTTGCCATTCACTCATTCTGGGCGGGGTTCCTGACCTCCCATAGTGGGCAGGGAGGCACTTACTGTGTCTTCTATCCCCCTATATATGTTTTCCAAATTGCTTTCTGTCTTTGTCTTGGAATGAGATTACTTGTTTTTGTCCTGGCCCTGGCCGGATATCCTGGCTGAGAGGGAAACAGTCAAATGTATAGTTAAGAGTTTTGGGAGATGATATTTTTTGTCTTGTAAATCATCTCTCTGTTATGCACTGTATTATGAATTGTTTACATATTATGTAATATATAGTTTGTAAAAATTTGAGTGTATTCCTCTTAGTGGGGACCTGTGCTTGTAGCTGGATGAGACTTTTAGGTGATCTCAAACTAAGTACTTTGATTGTGTGCTCATGGAATCTACATCTGTGTCTTATTTAAATCAATTCCCCTCTTGTCTTCCCTTCTCTCTCAAGTCGTTTTAATTGTACATCTATATGATTTGACTATCCCATCTTCTTTCTTTTTTTACTGACGCTGATATGACCTTAATGTGTTTCAAGAGCCGCAACACCCTTATAAACAAACAAATTTTTAAAAAAAAAATTCACTCCTCAAAGGCCTTATTCTCATCATCATAAACACCATCATAATTATCATCATCATCATCATCATCATCATCATCTTCATCATCATCAAGCTGTTTTCACGATTTGACAAAGGATGTAAAATATTATTTTGTCGTTTTTAGGGTTTTATGGGTTTTTCTTTTTTGCTTTTTGTTTTTTTTTTTTGGTTTTTTTTAGGGGGTGGGGTTTGGTATTTTTTTTTTTCAAATGTCTTGAATTTTGATGAATTGATTGTGATTGATAATGACGTGCTCATGACAGAGGGCTCATTCTCTCACCACCAAATGATGATGTTGTGTTTCCAATGTTGTTATTTTCGAAAATCACTTTTCTTTTTTAGCTTATAATACAATATAATATATTTTTAAAAATGCGTTGATGATTGGGTCATCTGCTGGCTTTGCTTTCATATCATTCCAATCTAATCTACTGCATCATATTATGATTGTTGCTATTGTTGTTGTTGGTCTTGTTCTTCTCCTCCTCCTCCTTCTTCTTTTCTTCTTCTTCTTCTTCTTCTTCTTCTTCTTCTTCTTCTTCTTCTTCTTCTTCTTCTTCTTCTTCTTCTTCTTCTTCTTCTTCTTCTTCTTCTTCTTCTTCTTTCTTCTTCTTCTTCTTCTTCTTCTTCTTCTTCTTCTTCTTCTTCTTCTTCTTCTTCTTCTTCTTTATTATTATTATTATTATTATTATTATTATTATTATTATTATTATTATTATTATTATTATTATTATTATATTATTATTATTATTATTATTATATTATTATTATTATTATTATTATTATTATTATTATTATTATTATTATTATTATTGTTATTATTATTATTATTATTATTATTATTATTTTATTATTATTATTACTATTATTATTATTATTATTATTATTATTATTATTATTATTATTATTATATCATCATCATCATCACTATTATGCCATTGCTATATTTACAACGTGTCTCTTTAACTTTTCAAACAAATCAATTTGAATCAAAATTATATTGTCTCAATATATGTAAATGTATAGGTAGCCGTGGTCAGATTGCTGAATTTGATGGCCAAAAACAATTATATATTACTGAGCGAGAGAAATGATTATAGTTTATTTAAAATGAGATGAATTCAGCAGCAAAGCGTACCGCCATGATACTTTGTCACTCTCAATTATATTTCAATATTTTTAGCTGAAAATTAATGGTCGTGATTTTGATCATATTTGATACAATTTACATTTGGCATGATTTTGTGCTTTTTTTTTTTTTCTTATGGGGGCAGAGGGGGTTAGGTAAAACTATCATGTCAAAAGTGTTAAAATAATCGGTCTTAATCTGCATGATAACATTCCCTCGAATAAGTTATAGATAAGGAGTTATCTGGACTTGCTTATAAATGAGGAGTTATCTGGACTTGCTTATTAAAATGGAGTTATCTGGACTTGCTTATTAATATGGAGTTAACTGGACTCGCCTCTACATAAGGGATAATCTGAGCTTGTTTATTTAATATAAGGTGTTATCTGTACTTGCTTATAAATTACGAAAGTGCTTTGACCGCGTGTGCTTTGTTGTGCTTACATGATATTATTTTATATTATAATATATTGATGGCACATGACAATGTCGTTGTTGTTGTTGTTGTTGTTGTTGTTTTTTGTTTTTTTTCACGTGTTTCCAGCTTGCCTTTCAGCCTCGTCACTTCAATCATTAGTTATCTATACTGTCATTGCATTTAATACAAAAACACGCTTAACCGTCTCCTATGTGCCGCCGTCAGGCAATGTTCTATTGAATTTCCGATGCATTCCTCTATGATCCTTTCTGATTGAATTCATACGTATCCACCTACTACTACTACTACTACTACTACTACTACTACTACTACTACTACTACTACTACTACTACTACTACTACTACTACTACTACTACTACTACTACTACTACTACTACTACTACTACTACTACTACTACTACTATAACTACTACTACTACTACTACTACTACCACTACTACTACTACTACTACTACTACTACTACTACTACTACTACTACTACTACTACTACTACTACTACTACTACTACTACTACTACTAGCGGGTGGTTGGATGGGAGCATCACCCTTGAATCATATACCTATGATGTTCGCATGGGTGTACGATCCGATAGTGATGTCGTTTCTTCTTCTCTTTACTAGCCTATCCTGCTTCTTTGGTTTGTGATTGTATTTTTGACAGGGATATTTTTTTTCTGTAAATCTTCTGCCTGTTTGTTCTTGGTTATTTATAATTTAGCTTATGATATCTTTAGGTTATGATTTTGATTTACATTTGTACTATTTTTGTTAGATTGCTTGTTTTTTTGTTTCAGCGGTCTCTCATATAACCTCAATTGTGTTGGAAGAGACCTAAAGCAACAAACAACCAAACTACTACTACTATACTACTACTACTACTACTACTACTACTACTACTACTACTACTACTACTACTACTACTACTACTACTATACTACTACTAATACTACTACTACTACTACTACTACTACTACTACTACTACTACTACTACTACTACTACTACTACTACTACTACTACTACTACTACTACTACTACTACTACTACTACATGATAACGAGAACGATACAATACAATATCGGGCTGGTTCGGACCTTGAACCAACCAATGTATTGCCGAAAATACCAAACTTGTTACTGAGGTCATGCCTTCCGATGAGAAGGAATAAATAGCAACAAATTCATTGGGTTTCTTAATGTTATAGATACATGGATGTTGGTGATGCTTGGTGAAGGGCGTATGGTTTAAATGATGAGAAATTATAGGGTCTGGAATTCAGGAGTTTAGGATACTCGATTTTATATTCTCCTCAATGAAACAAAATTTATTTTAAGTTGTATAGCTTGGCTGTAAATTGTAAATTCAATTGCTGGAATCTCAAACACCCGACATCTCACCTTTGTCTGGCCGTATACAGATGACATCCTACTGTTGTCTGGCCATATACAGATGACATCCTACCGTTGTCTGGCCATATACAGATGACATCCTACCGTTGTCTGGCCATATACAGATGACATCCTACCGTTGTCTGGCCATATACAGATGACATCTCATCGTTGTCTGGCCATATACAGATGATATCTCACCGTTGCTGGTCATATACAGATGACATCTCACCATTGTCTGGCCATATACAGATGACATCTCATCGTTGTCTGGCCATATACAGATGACAGCCCACCTTTGTCTGGCATAACATCCCACCTGTCTGGCCATATACAGATGCATCTACGTGTGGCATACAACATCCCACCTTTTGTCTGGCCATAAAGCATGACATCCAAACACACTTTGTCTGGCCATAAGTGCACCCACCTTGTCTGGCCATAATAACGCGCAGAGCACGTTTAACTGGATGTTAGGCCTATATAATCATTATTACTATTTACCATAGATTGATGACATCCCACCATTGATGGATGACATCACGCCGATTCTCATGGCCATAGATGGATGACATCCCACCATTGTCTGGCCATAGATGGATGACATCCCACCATTGTCTGGCCATAGATGGATGACATCCCACCATTGTCTGGCCATAGATGGATGACATCCCACCATTGTCTGGCCAGTGATGGATGACATCACGCCATTCTCAGGCCATTGATGGATGACATCCGACCATTGTCTGGCCATTGATGGATGACATTACACGTATGATAATATTCAACTCTTCATTATGACTTCTTTTAAATCAAATATTACAATGCCTTATCCATTTCATTGTTGCTTATAATTATTCGTTTCACTTTCAACAAACAAACAAACATTTTTTTTCTTTTTAGTTATGAAGATTTTTATTTTTTAAACTAAACAACAAAATGTTTATCTTTTTCTTTTTGTTCAATCAGCGGATCTTTTTTTTTTTTTTTTTCTCGCAATCTACTGTGTGGCATTTTGTTGTTATTCCAATCGTTATATCACCATCCTGTCTGTGTGAGCCTTGCCTCTGTTCTGTTGGTGTCAGCAGTAACCTTTAACCTATAACCACCTGGGCGCTTTATTCAAAAGAAAAAAAATCTTTCTAAGCTGCTAAAAGCTGTGGGCTGTAAAAAGTAACAAACAAACAAACAGACAAAAAGAACAAAATACCAAACGCGGATTTTTATTTATGTTTTTTTTTTTTTTTTTTGGATCAAAGCCCTTTTTCAGCCAACAACAAAAGCAATAATTTGACCAATACTTTACTTAAATGCCAGACAGATGGCCATGGAATAAAATAAGTTAAGGTTAAAAATGTCCACAAAATATACTATTTTTTCAAAAGTCCCATTCTCATTGATTGTTAGACCTAAAGTTGAGATGAAGAAGGAAAAATTAAAATAAGAAGAATAATGCCTTGAGGTTGACGACAATCAGCTCCGTGCAGAACGATGAACTGGGTTAATACCACCTTGAATTCATGCCAAGCAGTCGATATACTCCTGGGCCGACGTTACAGAACGATGTACTGGGTCATAGCCACCTTGAATTCATGCCAAGCAGTCGATATACTCCTGGGCCGACGTTACAGAACGATGTACTGATGTCATAGCCACCTTGAATTCATGCCAAGCAGTCGATATACTCCTGGGCCGACGTATATATATATATATATATATATATATATATATATATATATATATATATATATATATATATATATAGAGAAGAAGAGAGAGAGAGAGAGAGAGAGAGAGAGAGAGAGAGAGAGAGAGATATTATATATATGGCAAATGTATAGTATTCGTTTTGGGAGATGAAAATCATCTCTCTGTTATGTATTATGTTCTTCGTTTGGTTTGTAAACATTCGAGTGTATTCCTCTTAGGGAATCCTGTGCTTTTGTGTGGATGAGATTTTTTAGGTGATCTCAAACTCATTGCACTAATAGTGTGCTCTTGGAATCTTTATCTGTTCATTGTTTATACCATTTCCCTTTGTCTTTCTTTTTTGTTTTTTCTTGAATTGAAATTCTACATTATTTTTTTTTTTGACTATCCATTTTTCTTCCTTTTTTACTGGAGTGGAGCTAAAATGAACTGCATGTGTCGTCGCAAACGCTGTAAAACATTTAAAAGAAAGCGAACAAACTGGAAGGCCGCCATCCTTATCCAGCTGTTAGGCATGAATATCGACGTGGCTATGACCGGACTCTTGACTATCACGTCTCATAGCCGACACGCGTGCTATTCCACCTATTGCCATATTATTGTGTTGTGTACGAATTGAACCCCGGTCAATCCATGCGTCATTCTATTTGACCATGCATCAATCAATGCCTTACAGAAAATTATATCTATCTATTTGTGGACACTTTGTCATTGTATTCAACTTTCTATCTATTTTATATACCGTGCTTCTATCTATTTATATATATATATATATGGTACTTCTATCTATTTATAGAGGGTATTTCAATATAATATTATATTTTTCCTCTTTTTTTTCTCTGCCTTTCTTTTGTTTTTATTTTTTGTTGTTGTTATTGTTGGGGGTTATTTTTTGTTCTTTTTTTAAAAAATGTTTTTGTTTTTGCCATGCGGCTTGTTTTCTAAATTTATGTGTGTGTGTGTGTCTGTATGTGTGTGTGTGTGTGTGTGTGTGTGTGTTTGTGTGTTTATTGATAACGAATGTTGAAGCCTTTATCATGTCTGTCAAAAATGTAAGTTTTATATAAATATACATATACATATATATTTTTTTAAATATTCGATGGCTTTAACCATAATACTTAGGCTATTGTAAATGACTGCTGAGTTGTTTTATTCCTTTTTTAAAAATTAGTATTTGGAGGGGAAAGGTTAACTTTTTGCTCCCCCCCCCTCTCTCTCTCTCTCTCTCTTCTCTCTCTCCTCTCTCTCTCTCTCTCTCTCTCTCTCTCTCTCTCTCTCTCTTTCCGCTCTCTCTCTCTCTTTTTCTTCCTCTCTCTCTTTATTCCTCTCTCTCTTTCTCTCTCTCAATCCCTCTTTCTTTCTCTCTCGCTCTCTCTCTCCTCTCTCTCTCTCTCTCCTCTCTCTCTCTCTCTCTCTCTCTCTCCTCTCTCTCTATTTATATATATATATATATATTATATATATATATATATATATATATATATATATATATATATATATATATATATTAATTATATCTTTTCTCTCTCAATATGTCTTTACTCCTTTATCTCTTCTCCCCTTCTTCTCTATTCTTCTCTCCTTTCTCACTCTCTCTCCCCCTGTCTCTCTCTCTCTCTCTCTCTCTCACACACACACACACACACACTCTCTCACTCTCCCTCTCTTTCTCTCTCTCTCTCTGACATGTTAGGCTTGGCTGTTTTCCATAATTAGCATATCTAATGGTTTGTGACAAGCCAACGGTAGCGTCTCTTTAGGCTGTAGTTTTCGTGTAAACATTCGTCACAAAAAAGCTCCAATACTGCCATATTTGGAAAATCAATATAAACGTATCTGGCTGGGGTTCCCGACCTCCCATAGTGGACAGGGAGGCACGTACTGTGTCTTCTATCCCCTTATATCTGTTTTCGAACCTGCTTTCTGGCTCTGTCTTGGAATGAGATTACTTGGTTTTGCCCTGGCCCTGGCCGGAGTCCTGGCTGGGAGGGAAACAGTCAAATGCATAGTTATTGTTTTGGGAGATGATATTTTTTTTTCCTTGTAAATCATATCTCTGTTATGTATTATTATATTTGTTATTTTTAATGTATAATGTAGGCATTTGAGTGTATTCCTCTTTGTTGGATTTTGTGCTTGTGTCCGGATGAGACTTATAGGTGATCTCAAACTAAGTACATTGGTGGTATGCTCTTGGAATCTACTAGCAGCCTGGTTCTGAACAAAGAAAATCGGTACTCTTTATTCTTCATGCTGGCTTAGAACTTTTCCACATGTCATGTGATCAGAATGTATAAAAGGCAAAACATGATCAGATTTATAATGAATTTCTCCTCTGGATACACACTTATATGCTCGTCGGGTAAGTATTTCATAAGGGCGTCCGCCATTATTCCGATTGTTTAGAACCAGTTACTCTGCGTCATTACGAGGGAACTGACGTCACGACTGTTGAACCCTATTGTGTATTTTTAATTTGTCGAACAAGTCTGGACGAAGTGGACACTCTGTCCACGCTTATTTTAATCTTTAAGAAACGTATTTTTCATTTTACTCACGCTATACGCCCAATGTAAATCCCCGTGTGTTTTGTTTTATTTTCACATTTATTATTCACGGCTTCTGTTTCTGTAGGACTGGGTTTTGGTAACGGGAATGTAAAAATATGAATATTTTGCTTCTATTATTGTTGTTATTATTATTATTATTATTATTATTATTGTTATTATTATTATTATTGTTATTATTTATTATTATTATTATTATTATTATTATTATTATTATTATTTTATTATTATTATTATTATTATTATTATTATTATTTTTATTATTATTATTATTTGTTTGTTTGTTTGTTTGTTTGTATCTTCTTGTTTGTTTTGTTGTTTGTTTGTTTGTTTGTTTGTTTTTACCTCAGGCGTGACTAATATCAAACGTTTACCGACATTTTTTTGTTGTTGTTTGATTATATTTTGTTTTAATGAGATAATTAATCCATTTTCTTTTTTTCATTTTTTTTTTCTATTTTATATCATTAAAAAAAATTAAACTTCAATTTAATTTAATGTATGATTTTTGTTGTTTGTTTTTTTTTTTTTTTCGTCTTATTTTGACGGGGTTTTTTTTGGATATATTAAAAAAAAAAAAGTATATCTGCTAATCATTGTTTGGTGTATGGCGTCCTACTCAGTATACATGGATGTTGATCATGGAATATCCAACCTAACACTAACACCCCTAGGCCTGGGTGGGGTTCCCTACCTCCACAGTGGGCAGGGAGGTACTTACCGTGTCTTCTATCCCCTTATATCTGTTTTCCAACTTGCTTTCTGTCTTTGTCTTGGTGTGAGATTGCTCGGTTTTGTCCCGACCCTGGCCGGAGTCCTTGACTGGGAGGGAAACAGTCAAATGCATAGTTATTGTTTCGGGAGATGATATTTTTTTCCTTGTAAATCATCTCTCTGTTATGTATTAGTATATATGTTATTTTTTAATGTATAATGTAAGCATTTGAGTGTGTTCCTCTTTGTTGGATTTTGTTCTTGTGTCCGGATGAGACTTATAGGTGATCTCAAACTAAGTACATTGGTGATATGCTCTTGGAATCTACATCTGATCCCTATTTGTTCCCAGTTCCCCTATGTCTTACTTTCTCTTGGATGCTTCAATTGTAATTCTAGAACTTGTTACTATCCCATTTTCTTCCTTTTTACTGGCGCTGATATAACCTAAATGTGTTGCAAGCGCCGTAAAACGCTTAAAAACAAAAACAAACAATGGAATACCTAACACTAACACCCCTAGGCTGTTCTTCTATCTCAGTCCGCCTAGGTCTTTAGTACAGACGTTGGATAAAACGTCAAAGATAGGCTAGATATTATACAATTTCTGAATGATTGGAATGAACAACCTTCCCTTTGAATGACGTCATGCCTAGAAATCTCATTTGGAGTGGACAAATCTGCCTTTGAATGACGTCATGTCTAGAAATCTTATTTGAAGAAGATGTTTAAAAAATAAATAACGTGCCATCTGCTTTTATCTCCATTTTGATATTAATAAAATACCATTGATCATATTCGACGTGCACTTATTTGCAGGTCTGATAACCCAATTTATTATGGGCTCATTGTTGTAATAGAAATCTCAATATTGCGGGTGGTTGGATGGGAGCATCACCCTTGAATCATATACCTTTGATGTTCGCATGGGTGTACGATCCGATAGTGATGTCGTTTCTTCTTCTCTTTACTAGCCTATCCTGCTTCTTTGGTTTGTGATTGTATTTTTACAGGGGATATTTTTTTTTTCTGTAAATCTTCTGCCTGTTTGTTCTTGGTTATTTATAATTTAGCTTATGATATCTTTAGGTTATGATTTTGATTTACATTTGTACTATTTTTGTTAGATTGCTTGTTTTTTTTGTTTCAGCGGTCTCTCATATAACCTCAATTGTGTTGGAAGAGACCTAAAGCAACAAACAAACAAACAAAAAAAATCTCAATATTGACGCAAAATATTGCCCATAGATTATAACAATGATAAACTAGGCTCATTATTGCGTTCGGATACAGACCTGCATATATGTGCACGTTGATTGTATTCTATTTTTGTATTCCATCTATGACACACTGACAGCCATTTTGCAGTTTTCTAGATGTATAAATTTTCGATTAAAATTTATAGAAAAGCATTTATAATGAAATGTCTGGAAAATAGTTGAATGATTCTATCCACAATTTAGTGTATTATTGAGAGTTTGTGGATGTATAAATAATATCAATGCTTTGTGCCTATATAGTCTGTTCAAACAAATTGAATACAATTGGTGTGTGTATGTGTGTTTGTGTGTGTCATGTTTGAGTCATGGGTCTTGCTCTATGATGTCTGTGTTATATTGAGCATTGTGTCACCGTGCTTGATGACACGTGGTCTGTGTTATATTGAGCAGTGTGTCACCGCGCTTGATGACACGTGGTCTGTGTTATATTGAGCAGTGTGTCACGGTGCTTGATGACACGTGGTCTGTGTTATATTGAGCAGTGTGTCACGGTGCTTGATGACACGTGGTCTGTGTTATATTGAGCAGTATGTCACGGTGCTTGATGACACGTGGTCTGTGTTATATTGAGCAGTGTGTCACGGTGCTTGATGACACGTGGTCTGTGTTATATTGAGCAGTGTGTCACCGTGCTTGATGACACGTGGTCTGTGTTATATTGAGCAGTGTGTCACGATGCTTGATGACACGTGGTATTTGTTATATTGAGCAGTGTGTCACGGTGCTTGATGACACGTGGTCTGTGTTATATTGAGCAGTGTGTCACGATGCTTGATGACACGTGGTCTGTGTTATATTGAGCAGTGTGTCATCACTATATTTTTATATGAACAACTACAAATTCGTTTGCTAAATAAATATTACATCTTGGATATGCTCTTGTTCCCTGTAAATCATCTCTCTGTTATGTACTGTTATTTTAATTTATTTATTTTTTAACTTTTAACACATGATTTGTAACTGGGTGGTGATCCTGACCTCCCATAGTGGGCAGGGGGGTACATACTGTGGCTTCTATCCCCTTATTTATATTTTCCAACATGCTTTCTGTCTTTGTCATGGAATGAGATTACTTGGCGCTGTTCGGAGTCCTGGCTGGGAGGGAAACAGTCGAATACATAGTTATTGTTTTGGGAGATGATATTTCATTCCTTTTAAATCATCTCTCTGTTATGTATCATTATATTTATTCTGAATGTATAATGTAAGCATTTCAGTGTTTTCCTCTTTGTTGGATTTTGTGCTTGTATCCGGATGAGACTTATAGGTGATCTCAAACTAAGTACATTGGTGGTATGCTCTTGGATTCTACACCTGATCCCTATTTGTTCCTACCTAGTTCCCCTTTTGTCTTACTTTTTCTTGGGTGCTTTAATTGTAATTCCAGAACTTTTTTCTATCCCATTTTCTTCCTTTTTACTGGCGCTGATATAACCTAAATGTGTTGCAAGCGCCGTAAAACCCTTAAAAACAAAACAAACATGATTTGTAAATATTTGAGTGTATTCCTCTTTGTGGGATCTTGTGCTGTTGTCTGGGTGAGACCTTTAGGTGATCTCAAACTAAGTACAATGAACGAATTCGAAGGTTGATTGAAGTGAAGATTATATCACTAAAGATGAGAGAAGATAGAATGAAATGGTTCGGACATGTAAATAGACGAGAGAGGGAGTACGTGGGAAGAAAAGTATTGGACTTACAAATAGCGGGAAAGAGGAAGAAGGGACGCCCAAAGACAATATGGTTTGATAAGGTAAATGATGATATGAAAGAACTGGGCCTGGAGGAAGATGATGCGGTGAACTGAGATGCATGGAGATGTGGCATTCATTATGGCAACCCTGCAAAATGCGGCATAAGCTGAAAGAAGAAGGAGAAACTAAATACACTAATAGTGTGCTCTTGGAATCTGCATAATCTATTTCCTATTTGTACCATTTCCTCTTACTTTTTCCTCACGCCCTTTTAATTGTACATCTAGAATGTTTTTGCTTTTCAATTTTCTTCCTTTTTACCGGCGCTGATGGCCTAAATATGTTTCTGGGTGGGGTTCCTGACCTCCTATAATGGACAGGGAGGCAGTTATCGTGTCTTCTATCCCCCTTTATCTTCTTTCCAACATGCCTTCTGTCTTTGTCTTGGGATGAAATTACTTGGTTTTGTCCTGGCCCTGGCTGGGAGGGAAACTGTCCAATGTGTAGTAAGTTTTGGGAGATGATACATATTCCTTGTAAATCATCTCTCTGTTATTCACTGTATTATGTTTTGTTTAAATGTTACATATGATTTGTAAAGATTTGAGTGTATTCTTCTTAGTGGGGACCTGTGCTTGTGTCTGAATGAGACTTTCAGGTAATCTCAAACTAAGTACACTGATAATGAACTCTTGGAATCTACATCTGTTTCCTATTTAAACCAATTCCCATTTGTCTTCCTTTTCTTTGGAGCTTTAATTGTAATTCGAAAACGTTTTATTATCCCATTTTCTGCCATTTTACTTGCGCTGATATAACCTTAATGCGTTGCAAGCGCCGTAAAACCCTTAAAAACAAACAAAACATGGAACCTTGCCTCATCGTGTTCATTGTTACTGGCGCTGATATGTCACAAAAGTTTCGCAAGGGCCGTAAAAACCCTATAAACAATCCGATCGAATCCATTACAGGCACATCTTTAATGATGAAAAGTAAACCCTGACTATTTATATAGCGCAATATCCATTAAGTACATGCACAAAGCGCTTTACAATCGTCCCAAGCCAACAGTAATACTACCGTACTGTGGAGAGAAAAAAAAACACATATTAAAAAATCTGGCCAGAAAACTCGTCCTTGCGAAGTCCCGGGTTTGAGAGTTTTTGCCAAGATGAGAGTCATTTAAGTCGATCGATATTTGAAGGACGAGTTTTCTGGCCAAATTTTTTAATATGTGTATTTCCAGAGTACGTCATAATAGGTAAACACAGTGAGTAGATTTGACTTATTTGGCATGTACAGTTTGAGATGCTTGTATTGGATTTCAGATCATAGTACAGGAAAAATAAATAAAACCCTTCATTAAATATAAGAAAGGATTTGGTTTGTCTGTCTGCGTTTCTGTAACGTTTTGAATTTAACGGAAAGGGGTGTTAACCCTTTGCCAACCCCCAACCAAATCCTTTTTTTTTTAGCTTGGGCGACCGAAGAGTTTCTGGAATGACAGAATTTATGAAGGACAACAGACAAAGCCGAAAGGACTCTGCTGACACGATGACGTCTTCGCCAAACAAGCAGCTTCGAATTAACATGGAGAAGAATTAAAGAAGCTGATATTCAGAGAAGTGGTAAGACTTGGAATGAGATTAAAAAATTAGCTCGGGATAGAGAAGGATGGAAACTGTTTGTCTGTGGCCCATACCCTGACCCAGGGTGAAAAAGGCAATGATGATGATGATGAAATATAATAACAGTAGTTGGATTCTTAAAGAGAAGAGAAAGGGAGTACGTGTGAAGGAAAGTATAGAGGGAAAGAGGAAAACGGGACGCCCAAAGACTAGATGGTGGGATAAGGTAAAGGATGACATGAAAGAACTGGGCCTGGAGGAAGATGGTGCGCTGAACCGAGATGTATGGAGATGTGGCATTCATTACGGCAACCCTGCAAAATGCGGGATAAGCTGAAAGAAGAAGAAGAAGGTAGAGTCCTTAAAAACGGGGTACTTTGTATCTTATCACGCTATGGAAGCCGGGATAAACACCGGCTCTTTGGGCCCAATGGCTTTGAAGGACTACTTCTCTCACCGAACTCAGGTGTAAAATGAGTACCTGGCCGTTAACACCGTTGTCCTGTCGGGAAATAACAATGCGATATCCCCTAACAGGCATCATGTCTCGTTCTACATGTTACGTGTTGCTGTTGGTCTGGGACCTTTTGTAAAACGCTTTGGACACGTTTGTGGATATTGCTTTGTACTAAAGCTCCTTTTTTTATTATTATGTTTTTCTAACCAAAACAAAACAAAAACCCCAACTCTTTAAAATATGAAGGGAATTAATCGTGTTTATTTTTTATGCCATATAATTATTATAGAGTTTTATCCCTTGTCCGTGTTAGATATTTTAAAAAAGACAGTTATCTCCCTTGTTTTATAAAAAAAATGGCTGTCGTTGCATCAATCATTCTAAAGCCAACCAGAGCTTAATTAATTCATTTCTCATGGCGACGGGGCTGAATGAGTACCTGACCGTAAACGACGTTGTATATGTCGGGGGGGGGGGAGGGGGAGGGGGGGGGGGTGAATGTTAATCGTCTCTTTAAAAAAAAATACTAGAGCATTTATATAGCACAATATCCACTAAACTTGCTCAAAGAGCTTTACAAGGGGTCCCTTGCCAACAGCAACATTTAACATGTAGAACGAGACATGACACCTGTTAGTCGATATTACAATATATTTTTCGGACAGAGACAACGCTGTTAATGGCCAGGTACTCATTTTAAACCTGAGTACGGTGAGAGAATGTGAGTAAAGAGTCTTTTCCAAGGACTCAACTATGCGAGGCTCGAACCCAGGACCTTCCGGTCCGAACGCGGGTGTCATACCACTAGACCACATAGCCGCACATAGGTGTTATGTCTCGATAGACTTAGAGGACATATGTTGACAAAGCTAGGTATTGGAACAACCCCTTATTGCTCATGTGGAACCGACCATGAAACCACTTTACATGTGCTTATGGATTGCCCATTATACAACGTGCAACGTTCGAACCACTGGGTCACCCC
The DNA here is from genome assembly GCF_034508935.2 of Berghia stephanieae. Taxonomy (NCBI): domain Eukaryota; kingdom Metazoa; phylum Mollusca; class Gastropoda; order Nudibranchia; family Aeolidiidae; genus Berghia; species Berghia stephanieae. The sequence continues at coordinate 52,950,279 of NC_088367.1, forward strand.
TACAACACTCAACACAAAGCTCTATGGTGAGGCTGAGGACCTAAAGCGGACCACAGACTTCATAGCAGATATCGGACTGCAGCCATAGAAGTCCATCAGAGGAACGAAGAAGGAGAAGAAGAAGAAGAAGTCTTGCACGTGTTGTGTTGCTGTTGGACAGGGAACCCTTGATAGATGGTCATAACATGGTAGTGATACACCATTGGGTGCTCCTGACCCAAAACAGGATATGGACCAAAGGGTACAGCATTGCCCCGTCACGTTTATAGATAGAACGAAGTTGACGTCACTCAGGCCTTACTTACTGTTTTGTTTTTTTGTGTTTTGTTTTTGTTTTGTTTTTGTTTTGGATTCGGATTTGTTTTTGTTAATTTTTAAATATTAAAAAAATGTTTTTAACTTAAAAATTTTTTGTTGTTGTTGTTGTTTTTGTTGTTTTTTTTTTTTGTTTTTTTTTGTTTTTTAAAATGTCATCCGCTTTAATGAGTAATTCTCACCAAACTGTATTAACCATACTATAAACGTTCAAGGTTACACATAGTTTTGTGTGGTGGTCCATGATAATTCCGGATGGCAATGTTGTGAGTTTCTTAACCAAGCGCATACTATCTATATCGGAAGAAAAAAAAAGTAAAATCGACTCTTAAACGTTATGTTTTCGTCCTACATGTTAAGTGTTGCTGTTGTCTAGGGACGAAATGTAAAGCGCTTTTAGCACGTTTAGTGGATATTTCTTATAATTTGTTCAACTTTATATTTTATAACCTAGTCCCCATGTAGTTTTCGCTCAGGCCAAGGAAAAATCGGCTCCGTCGCCAATGAGAATTGAATTAATTAAGCGCTGGCTCGCTTCCGAATGATGCCAAAAGGGAACTTACTATTTTATTTAAATATGTAATTATTCAACACTGACAAGGGATAAAACTCTATAATAACCATATGGCATTAAAAAAATAACACGATTAATTCCCTTGATACATTACAAAGTTGTTTTTTTTTGTTTTTTGTTTTTTTTTTGTTTTTTGTTTTTGTTTGTTTGTTTTTTGTTTTTTTTTGTTTTGTTTTTGTTTTTTGTTGTTTTTTTTTTTGGGGGGGGGGGGGGAGGGTGGTTGGTTAGAAAAAACATAAATTAAACATTTGAACTTTTTATAAAGAGCAATATCCGCTAAACGGGCTCTAAGCGCTTTATAAAAGTTCCCTGAATAACAGTAACACGTAACATGTAGAACGAGACATGGTGCCTGTTAGGCGGTATTACAATTTTTTTTCCGGACAGGACAACGCTGTTAGCCAGGTACTCATTTTACACCTGAGTACGGTGAGAGAAGTAGTCCTTCAGAGACATTGGACCCATAGAGCCGTTGTTTATCCCGATTTCTATAGCGTGAATCGAACAATAGCAATTGCTTGCTATCCGTTGGAAAGGACACTAGTCTATCGCAAAGTTCTCTCCGCCCAATATAACAGACTCAGGTACCTATGCACTTCTGGTTGGACAGGTGGGGTGGGGGGGGGGGGTCCAACAAACCCTCGGCACCCGGGTTCGATCTTGGTCCCTTTGCGTGCTAAGCGAGTGCTGTGAGAGAATGTGAGTAAAAAGCCTTTTCCAAGGATTCACCTATGTTCCGAGCGAGGCTCAAACCCTGGACCTTCCGATCCGAAAGCGAATGTCTTGCTCTTACCAAAAGACCACATTGTACACATGACATTATGACGTTGAACGTTTTAAAGAGCTAACAAAATGATATTGGATGAATGCTTGGGGCCATAGAGCTGATGGTTGGTTTTGTGTTCAAGGGTTTTACGGCGCTTGAAGACACAATTAGGTCATATCATTGCCAGTGAACAGGAATAAAATGGGTTAGTTACAAGGTGTATATTTAGATATTGAAAGGACATAAAAAAAGAAAGACAAAGAAGAAAGGTTCAAATAGGGAATAAATGTAGATTCCAAGAGCACACTATCAGTGTACTTAGTTTGAGATCACCTAAATATCTTTTCCAGGTCTGGTCCCAGCTAAGGGGAATACACTCAAATGTTTATAAATCATATATAATATGTAAACAAATGATATTACAGTACATAACAGATAGATGATTTAAAGACAAAATATATATCTCCCAAAACTCTCTCTATATATATATATACATTTGACTGTTTCCCTCCCAGCCAGAGTATCCGGCCATGGTCAGGACAAAACCAAGTAATCTCATTATAAGACAAAGATAGAAAGCATGTTGGAAACCGGATATAGAGGGATAGAAGACACGGTGTCTGCAAATCCATTATGGGAGGTCAGGAATATAAAGTTGGGCGAGTATTGTGAAAAATCTGTCTAATAAAACTTGAATTCTAGACCAGAGGTGGCCTGTGGTTTAAAAGAAGAAGAAGAAAGACTAGAAGTAGTAGTAGTAGTAGTAGTAGTAGTAGTAGTAGTAGTAGTAGTAGTAGTAGTAGTAGTAGTAGTAGTAGTAGTAGTAGTAGTTGAGTATAGTAGTAGTAGTAATAGTAGTAGTATAGTAGTAGTAGTAGTAGTAGTAGTAGTAGTAGTAGTAGTAGTAGTTAGTAGTAGTAGTAGTAGTAGTAGGTAGTAGTAGTAGTAGTAGTAGTAGTAGTGTAGTAGTAGGTAGTAGTAGTAGTAGTAGTAGTAGTAGTAGTAGTAGTAGAGTAGTAGTATAGTAGTAGTAGTAGTATAATAGCAGCAGTTGTACTTACTACTACTACTACTACTACTATACTACTATACTACTACTACTACTAGTAGTAGTAGTAGTAGTAGTAGTAGTAGTAGCAGTAGTAGTATTTGCAGCAGTAGTAGTAGTAGTAGTAGTAGTAGTAGTAGTAGTAGTAGTAGTAGTAGTAGCAGTAGTAGTGGTAGTGGTAGTAGTAGTAGTAGTAGTAGTAATAGTAGTAGTAGTAGTTGTTGTAGTAGTAGTAGTAGTAGTAGTAGTAGTAGTAGTAGTAGTAGTAGTAGTAGTAGTAGTCAATATTTTAAAGAAAAAACGGATACCATCAGGAAAAAACTCTCGTCTGAATCGATCCATACAACATTTGACAAGTTTCATGGTGATTCGTTAACACATTTTTCAAAGATTACTGAAGCTGACTTGTGCGATTGCATTGTGTCGTCTCCAACTAAAAGATGTGATTTAGACCCCGTAAATACTGCCATTCTAAAAAAATGCATTGATGTAATTTTAACACCATTTACATGTATTGTTAATAATTCGTTGCAGTCAGGTGCTGTACCAGACATTTACAAAGTTGCTCATGTCAAACCCCTTTTGAAAAAACCTAATCTCGATAAAGAGAACTTAAAAAACTATCGCCCTGTCTCTAATATTCCTTTTCTCTCTAAGATCTTAGAAAAGCTTGTTTTGAAACAATTACTGTTACATCTTAAAAATAATTGTCTTGAAGAAAAATTTCAGTCTGCTTATAGGCAACATCATTCGACGGAAACCGCACTTGTTAGGGTTGAACAATGGTTCATGTTCTTTGCTGAATTTGCTTGACCTATCGTCTGCTTTTGATACTATTGATCACAATCTTCTTCTCAAACGTCTTGAAATTACTTATGGCGTGTCTGGTGCAGCGCTTAAAGGTCATATCTGTTTAATCGTAAACAGATTATTACGGTGGATGAATATAGATCTGAGGAAATCTTTCGTGATTGTGGGGTTCCCCAGGGTTCAGTACTTGGACCCGTTCTTTTTGTTTTGTACGTTGGTCCTCTGTCTAAAATCATCAGAAGTTTCGGTCTGTCTTACCATCAATACGCTGATGATACGCAATTGTACTGTATTTACAATACGAGAAATTTACAAGAAGTATCAGCCAATAGTAAAAATTGTATCCAAAGTGTTAAGAAATGGATGAATGAGAACAGACTGAAATTGAATGATGATAAGACGGAGGTGCTTTATGTGGGGAACAGGAAGTGGAAAAGTGAAACAGATTTGAAGTTGGGGGATGCCTCCATTCAAATTGTTGACAAAGTGAAAAACCTTGGCACATTCTTAGACTCTGGACTGTCGATGGAGCATCAGGTTAATAATTTGGTTAGATCTCTCTTTTTTCAACTAAAAAAGATTGCTTCCATTAGACGGTTCATATCTGAGGATGTGACCAAGCACCTGGTTGTGTCCCTCGTACTATCGAAATTGGATTATTGTAATGCTCTGTTGTTTGGCGTTTCGCAATACGTCTTCAGATTGTCCAAAACAGCGCCGCCAGACTAGTATTCATGAAGCGTAGGTGCAATTCTGCCGGACCTCTACTTCATGACCTGCATTGGCTGCCTGTTGAGAAAATGATTAAATTCAAAGCTTGTGTTTTAGTGTATCGTTGTCTTGAAAGTACTGCCCCTTCCTACCTTTCAGAACTAATTGAAAGATATTCAAAACCCCGCCCCTTACGTTCGGCCAGTGATTCCACAAAACTAGTTGTCCCTCGAATTCGGAAAAATGCTGGAATGAGATTCTTTTCTCATTTCGGACCCTCTATTTGGAACGCCTTACCGCAGAGCATTCGTGAAAAAGAATCTTTGTCTATTTTTAAACGTTCGCTTAAAACATAT
>NC_088367.1:52969858-52989895 GCF_034508935.2 Berghia stephanieae
TCTCAGCGATCTTTCTCTTCTTTATGGTGACTTTTTTTTTCTCTTTTTTGGGGGGCGTTAGAATCAGGTCATCAGTTTTGAAGGCTCCGGAAGAGCTCATGATATTTAGGACAGAGTGGTTAGGGAAACAGGCATGCATTATGAGGGCTATGGGTTACAAAAACTACATTTACCTGCACATTACAGTCAAGTCACTGCGCAATCCTGCAACAGCTTGAACTTTCTTGGCACATTCCTGCATTCCATGGACACAACCTGTGGTCATCGGAATGACTGACATGGATGATGATGATAATGATGATGATGATGATGATGATGATGAATATGATGATGATGATGATGATGATGATGATGATGATGATGATGAAGATGATGATGATGTGATGATGATGATGATGATGATGATGATGATGATGATGATGATGATGATGATGATGATGATGATGATGATGATGGTCATGTAAGTAAAGAACCTATTTCCAATGACTCAACTATGTGGCGCAGACACTTGTGTAATTTAACGATTTGAAAAGTTTTCTATGAAACAATATCAAACGAAGGAAAAGAAAGAAATGAAAATACAAGACAAAACACACCATCCCCAAAAATCATTTTTTCTTCACGATCCCTCTCTTGTGTAATGCTAACACCTCTGATCAGTAATCAGAAGGTCTGTGGTTTGATCCCTAGTTAGGGAATAATTAGTTTTGGAATTCTATTTTCTTTCTTGTTTTGTCTGGACTGTTACATGCCGCGCTTTCCAGGTCGTTATCCTACTCATATTAGGCATTTCTGGTTGGAATAATTACCATTGGAGCCACCACCTTCTCCAGAGCTACCACAAGCTTGTAGTCCCGTGTTCACTCCGTCAATAGATGTCTTCAAAGATGCTGCAAACGCTCCATCGCATTTCCCATCAAGATCCATGACGCACTTTTTAGCTTCGTTCAATGCACTGTAAAATGACAATCATAGTAATTTTGAAAAAGATAATTGAGCTTCTATATAGGGCAATATTCGCTAGACGTTCTGAAAGCGCTTTAAAAGGGGTACCTGTCAAACATGCATGACGGGACATGACACCTGTTAGGCGATATTACATTTTTTTTGGACGGAAACAGGAAAGTTAACGACCAGGTACTCATTTTACACTTGAGAAGTGTGAGAGAATTTGAGTAAAGAACATTTTCCAATGACTCAATTAACCGCCAAGCGAGGATAGAACCCAGAAACTTTAGATCCGTTAGTGTCATACCACAAGACCACCTAGCTAAATATCCAAGCTAAAGCGACGTATAAAGATTTGCAGGTTTGACAACCCAAATTATTAAGGGCTCATTGTTGTAATGGAAATACTCTCAAACTACATAAAATATTGTACAATGGATTAGTGTAAAACTAGGCTGATAATAGCGTTCGGATGACAGGCCTGCGTAAGTTTACACGTTGGGCTAGAGCAATACAGTAAATGTAACATATTATAAGTCTAATAATACGAAACAAGTTACAGGTACATTGTTATAAAATGAAATATTCACATGGCTGAAAGTACATTGCGGTTTTCTAGGGTAGCAAGCAATAATTGCTATTGTCTGTTTAACGCTATAGAAACTGGGATAACTTCCGGCTCCATGAGTCTACTGGCTCTGAACTACTACTACTACTACTACTACTACTACTACTACTACTACTACTACTACTACTACTACTACTACTACTACTACAACTACTACTAATACTACTACTACTACTTCTACTACTACTACTACTATTACTACTACTATTTATACTACAACTACTACTACTACTACTACTACTACTACTACTACTACTACTACTACTACTACTACTACTACTACTACTACTACTACTACTACTACAACTACTACTAATACTACTACTACTACTTCTACTACTACTACTACTACTATTACTACTACTGACGTCTCATAAGAAGACGATGAACACCAAACGAAAGTAAAAAGTGCGTTGTTGTTAGAAGTGCCAAAGGACAAAAATGATTTTACTTGTTGAGCTATTGAAAAAAAAAACCACAATTAACATTTTTCTCAGCGATCTTTCTCTTCTTTATGGTGACATTTAAATTTTTTTTTTTTTTTGGGGGGGGGGGGGGGGGTTAGATTCAGGTCGTCAGTTTTAAAGGCTCCGGAAGAGCTCATAATATTTAGGACAGAGTGGTTAGGGAAACAGGCATGCATTATGAGTGCTATGGGTTACAAAAACTACATTTACCTGCACATTACAGTCAAGTCACTGCGCAATCCTGCTACAGCTTGAACTTTCTTGGCACATTCCTGCATTCCATGGACACAACCTGTGGTCATCGGAACGACTGACATGGATGATGATGATAATGATGATGATGATGATGATGATGATGATGATGATGATGATGATGATGATGATGATGATGATGATGATGATAATTATGATGATGATGATGATGATGATGATGATGATGATGATGATGATGATAATGATGATGATGATGATAATAATGATGATGATGATGATGATGATGATGATGATGCTGATGATGATGATGATGATGATGATGATGATTGTCATATAAGTAAAGAATCTATTTCCAATGACTCAACTATGTGGCGCAGACACTTGTGTAATGTAACGATTTGAAAAGTTTTCTATGAAACTATATCAAACGAAGGAAAAAAGAAATGAAAATAGAAGAAAAAACACACCATCCCCAAAAATCACTTTTTTTTTCACGATCCCTCTCTTGTGTAATGCTAGCACCTCTGATCAGTAAACAGAATGTCTGTGGTTTGATCCCTAGTTAGGGAATAATTAGATTTGGGATTCGTTTTTCTTTCTTGTTTTGGCTGGACTGTTACATGCCGCGCTTTCCAGGTCGTTATCCTACTGATATTAGGCATTTCTGGTTGGAATAATTACCATTGGAGCCACCACCTTCTCCAGAGCTACCACAAGCTTGTAGTCCCGTGTTCACTCCGTCAATAGATGTCTTCAAACCTTCCGCAAACGCTCCATCGCATTTCCCATCAAGATCCATGAGGCACGTTTTAGCTTCGTTCAATGCACTGTAGAATGACAATCATAGTAATTTTGAAAAAGATAATTGAGCTTCTATATAGGACAATATCCGTTAGACGTTCTCAAAGCGCTTTAAAAGGGGTCCCTGTCAAACATGCAGGACGGGACATGACACCTGTTAGGCGATATTACATTTTTTTTTCGGACGGAAACAGTACTGTTAAGACCAGATACTCATTTTACACCTGAGGAGTGTGAAAGAATTTGAGTAAAGAACATTTTCCAACGACTCAATTATGCGTAGAGCAAGGCTATAATCCAGGAATATCCTATCCAAAAGCGAGTTTCATGCCACAAGACCACATAGGCCCACATCCAAGAAGTTTTATGAACAACCGGCTTAAGCGACGTATACATATTTGCAGGTCTGATAACCCAAATTGTTAATGCTCATTCTTGTAATGGAAATACTCTCAAACGAACGCAAACTATTGTACATTGACTTATATATATATATATATATATATATATATATATATATATATATATATATATACACCTCATACAGTAAATTGTTATTGTAAGTCTGAAAGTCAAGAAAATATTATGAAGGTCTGATCATACAACATATAATGGGCTCATTGTTGTAAATAGAAATAACTCAAAATGAAAACTAAGGTGTATGCACTGGTGTAAGATAACGAAATGAAAAAAAAATATTTATGTAAATAGTGTCTTCCTCGACTTGGGATCGAACCTAAGAACTCAAATGAGTCCATTGATTGAGCTATTGATTAAAAAGCAAATTAACTTCTATTTTTCCCCATGATCATCGTTTTCTTAAATGTTGTCTTTTGTTGTGTTTGAATCAGATCATCAGTTTGTGAAGAGCCCATGATATTAGGACAGAGTGGTCTGGGAAACAGGCATGCACTGAAGAGGGCTATGGGTAACAAAGACGACACTTACCTGCACTTTGCAGTCAGGTCCCCACCCATTCTCATTGAAGCCCGCATTTTCTTGTTGCATTCCAGGAGATCAGATCCACAACCAGTTGTCATCGGAACGACTGTCATAGATAATGATGGTGATAATAATAATAATAATAATAATAATAATAATAATAATAATAATAAATAATAATAATAATAATAATAATAATAATAATAATAATAATAATAATAATAATAATAATAATAATAAGAAGAAGAAGAAGAAGAAGAAGAAGAAGAAGAAGAAGAAGAAGAAAGAAGAAGAAAGAAGAAGAAGAAGAAGAAGAAGAAGAAGAAGAAGAAGAAGAAGAAGAAGAAGAAGAAGAAGAAGAAGAAGAAGAAGAAGAAGAAGAAGAAGAAGAAGAAGAAGAAGAAGAAGAAGAAGAAGAAGAAGAAGAAGAAGAAGAAGAAGAAGAAGAAGAAGAAGAAGAAGAAGAAGAAGAAGAAGAAGAAGAAGAAGAAGAAGAAGAAGAAAGAAGAAGAAGAAGAAGAAGAAGAAGAAGAAGAAGAAGAAGAAGAAGAAGGAGAAGGAGAAGAAGAAGAAGAAGAAGAAGAAGAAGAAGAAGAAGAGAAGAAGAAGAAGAAGAAGAAGAAGAAGAAGAAGAAGAAGAAGAAAGAAGAAGAAGAAAGAAGAAGAAGAAGAAGAAGAAGAAGAAAGAAGAAGAAGAAGAAGAAGAAGAAGAAGAAGAGAAGAAGAAGAAGAAGAAAGAAGAAGGAAGAAGAAGAAGAAGAAGAGAAGAAGAAGAAGAAGAAGAGAAGAAGAAGAAGAAGAAGGGGAAGAGAGAAGAAGAAGAAGGAGAAGAGAAGAAGAAGAAGAAGAAGAAGAAGAAGAAGAAGAAGAAGAAGAAGAAGAAGAAGAGAAGAAGAAGAAGAAGAAGAAGAAGAGAAGAAGAAGAGAGAAGAAGAAGAAGAAGAAGAAGAAGAAGAAGAAGAAGAAGAAGAAGAAGAAGAAGAAGAAGAAGAAGAAGAAGAAGAGAAGAAGAAGAAGAAGAAGAAGAAGAAGAAGAAGAAGAAGAAGAAGAAGAAGAAGAAGAAGAAGAAGAAGAAGAAGAAGAAGAAGAAGAAGAAGAAGAAGAAGAAGAAGAAGAAGAAGAAGAAGAAGAAGAAGAAGCGGGGTCTTAGGGCCCAAATATCCACTTAAAGGCAAACTGATATAAGATGATGGACACAAGTCACGTGACACAAAGCTGCTGAAAGCTGTGGAGTGTAACAAGTAATCAAGAAAAATAAATATAACACCTTGAAAATAGAACATAGTGACAAATATGGGTGATAATTTTAAAATGATGTGAGTATTTTTATCTTTATGTCCTTCAGAACCATTTGGCCCATGGAGCCGGTGTCTATAGCGTGAAATGGACAATAGCAATTGCTTGCTATCCCTTGGATAGGACGCTAGTCTATCGCAAAGTACGTTCCGCCAGATCTAACAGACCCAGCTAACCATCATTGCTGGGTTTAGACCAAGGGGTCCAGGAAAAAAAACAACTCTCTCGACTGCATACGGGATCGATCTTGGTCCCTTTACGTGTGAGACGAGTGCTCTACCAACTGAGCTATCGGGACCCCCATGATGTGATTCACATCCCCAGAGTTACCTCCCCCTCCAGAGGTTCAATGCCATGGAACGCCATTCTTCACGGTCAAAGGCCATTACCGGAGTTCCGTCTCCCTCCTGAGGTTCAATGTCATGGAACGCCATTCTTCACGCTCAAAGGCCATTACATTACCTGGGAGTTCCGTCCCCCTACAGAAGTTGAATGCAATGGAACGCCATTCTTCACGCTCAAGGGCCAATACATTACCTGGGAGTTCCGTCCCCCTACAGAGGTTGAATGCAATGGAACGCCATTCTTCACGCTCAAGGGCCAATACATTACCTGGGAGTTCCGTCCCCCTACAGAGGTTGAATGCAATGGAACGCCATTCTTTACGCTCAAGGGCCAATACATTACCTGGGAGTTCCGTCCCCCTACAGAGGTTGAATGCAATGGAACGCCATTCTTCACGCTCAAGGGCCATTACCTTACCTTACCGGAGTTCCGTCCCCCCTACAGAGGTTGAATGTCATGGAACGTCATTCTTCACACTCAAGGGCCATTACCTTACCTTACCGGAGTTCCGTCCTCCTACAGATGTTGAATGCAAAGGAACGCCATTCTTCACGCTCAAGGGTCATTACCGATGTGATTATAGTATTATTTAACTCAAATTAGATTTTTTTCAGTATAGAGATCCCCCAGACATCTCACCGTCTTGAGATGGTTCGTAACAAATATGCAATTCTGTGTACGGAAAAGTAGAAAACGGTAGGGCTGCCTGAAGCCGGTGATCGTAAAATTCTAACGAAAGAGTGAAAATTGATAGGCTTCTCCCATACAAAGCCTCTCCATTTTCACTTTTTCGTTAGAATTCCCTGTACGTTGGTGTGAATCATAACAAGTACTAAACAAAAATGCATATAATAGCTTTAAAATTGGAAGAAAAAAAAAACATGGGATGTTTCGGGCTCAATACCCTTCTTCAGCTTACAACAAAATACAATGAAAGCATACATACATTTGAAAGAAATTAAAAACAAACAAACAAACAAACGGATCGACTGCAGGGAACATGACGTGGAGAAAACGTACAATAACACGGTCCAAGTAGCATTTCCGGCGACGGGAAATCTAGTGTCAAAAATAAATCAACAGATAACAATCGCCAGTGTTGGGACAAATGTCTTTCTCTCTCCCTCTCTCTCTCTCTCTCTCTCTCTCTCTCTCTCTCCCACACACAATCCCCCGTTCTCTCTCTCTCTCTCTCTCTCTCTCTCTCTCTCTCTCTTCTCTATTTCACTCTATCTCTCTTCCTCTTTCTCTCTCCCTTTCTTTCTCTCTCACTCTCTTTCTCTCTCACACACACATACACACACACACACACACACTCTCACGTTCTCTACCTCATTTCTCTATTTCACTCTATCTCTCTTCCTTTTTCTCTCTCCTTCTCTTTCTCTCTCTCCCTTTCTCTCTCTGTCACTGTCTCTCTATCTCACTTTCTCTCTCTTTCTCTCTCTCTCTCTCTTCCTTTCTCTCTCTCTATTTCTCTATCCCTCACTTTCTCTCTTTCTCTTTCTCTCTCTCTCTCTCTCTCTCTCTCTCTCTCTCTTCCCCTCTCACATTCTCTCTATCTCTTTCTCTATCTGTCGAGTGTTGTTATTGATATAGTGTTTGTACGTTTTAGCCGGCCGGCAGATGTTGTGACTGTTTTTTTATAGGATAAATGCAATGCATCAATAACATGTTTGAAAAGAAATAGTGAGAACTACTCATAATAATAAAAACAAAAGAAAACACTTTTTATAGAAAGAATGAAGATGACGCTACTCAAGCCTTTGTTATTCTATTTTGTCATCCGCGTTTGTGAGTACTTCTCCCTAAAATGTATCAACCACTCTATAAAAGTTCATGTTTACACAGTTTTTGTGTGTTGGTCTGTTATACTTCCGGATGGCAATGATATGAGCTTCTTAGCCAAGCGCATACTATCTATAGAGCTGTACCCCGTCTAAACAGACATCCAACGCTTTCCATTGACATCAATGGAAATATTGTACAAACACACAAACAAACAGATCATCATTTCCTTACTTTTGAAACAAATGGGGTTTTTGTTGAGTTTTATAAAGAATGAAGGGATGAAGATGACCTAAGAGATGCTGGTAGGGAATTCCAACATTGAAAGGGGGGGGGGGGGGGAGGAAAGGAAACTGTTGAGTGACAACAATGTTCTTTTTGGAGTATTGATAGTATGCGTTTGGCTAAAAAGCTCACAACATTGGCATCCGGAAGTATAACGGACCGACACACAAAACTATGTGTAACTTTGAACGTTTATAGTCTGGTTAATACAGTTTAGTGAGAATTACTCGTAAACGTGGATGGCAAAAAGCGATAACAAAGACCTGAGTGACGTCTACTTCATACTATCTATATACCTTTAAAAGATTGTTAATAATGTAAAGATTGATAAGCCCGGGAAGCAATCATATAAATTATTCGCTTCTCACCAGGAAAACAATGAAGCTCTTGAAGAAGGCAGGTGGCTGAGGAGGATTTTGATTGGTTTAAAACAAGCCTGGCGCCATTATTCTATACAGCTTGAAGGCTGTCTGTTTTTTTCATTGGCCACTTCAATTCGTAGTACTACTGCGAATAGTAGATAGCGTTCGTAGTCGTTATTCGCAGTATTACCGCGAATAGCCATGAACGTAAAATATATATCTATGCAAATTAAATAATAGATATAGCTTGTTTTTATATCTTTTACTACTGCAAAGAGTGCGTATCGCTTATTTCTATTATTTGCAGTCGTAGTACTGCAAATGTTCAATTCGGGTTCGTTCTATCTTTGCAGTGAGTGGCAGCCTACAACAAATATTTTGTTATTTTGCGCATGAGCTTTAGAAAATAGTAGTTTATTATTATTATTATTATTATTATTATTATTATTATTATTATTACTATTATTATTATTATTACTATTATTATTATTATTACTATTATTATTATTATTATTATTATTATTATTATTATTATTATTATTATTATATTATTATTATTATTATTATTATTATTATTATTGTTATTATTGTTATTATTATTATTTTTATTATTATTATTATTATTATTATTATTATTATTATTATTATTATTATTATTATTATTATTATTATTATTATTATTATTATTATTATTATTATTATATTATTATTATTATTATCATTATTATTATTACTATTAATAATAATAATAATACATGACATTTATAACGCGCATTTTCATCACTGGGTGATGCTCAATGCGCGAAACAATAATACAGTGACATTATTATACAAATGAAACATTATACAAACTACATCAACATAATATTATCATTATACAACAATGTAATAACTAAACATAAAGTCATTAATACAAGATATGTTATAATACATCCACATGCTATGTCAAATACGGAAATAATATAAAATAATGATATAATAACATAAACTAAATTAACATTCATATTGGGGTCAAATTACAAAGATGCATTAATCAAGATGTGTTTTAACAAAGAGATGGTGTTTTAACTTTGATTTAAATATTGATAAGGACTGCGCTTCTCTTATTCTTTTAGGAAGAGAGTTCCAGATGGAAGGTCCGACGTGACTGAACGATCTGCCGCCGTAAAATTTATATTTATATTTATTTGTAACAATTAATTTTGTAGAATCTAGTGCAGAACGTAGACTCCTCGTTGGCTTATAAGTTTCTAAAAATTCAGTAATATACAATGGTGCTTGATCATTAAGGCACTTTATAGCACAATACTGCTAGTTTGAATTCGATTCTCACATTAACTGGTAACCAATGCAGCTCATACAAAAGTGGCAACGAGTAGGATGTTATCTTCTTTCTTAAAATCAATTTAGCAGCCGCATTCTGGATACTTTGAAGGCGTGATATTTTATCGTTGCTTACATTCGAGATTAACGAATTACAGTAATCTATTTTAGATAGTATGAAAGATGTTATTAGTTTGCATGTTACTTCTCTTGTTAGGAAAGGTCTAACTGAAGCAATTCTTTTTAAGCCTATTGTCAAACTTCTACATAGAGAATCAAACTGTGCCTGCATAGTCATATGTTGATCTAGCATTACCCCGAGGTTTTTCACACACGTTGAGAGGTTAATTGTGCACCCATTTATATTTAGAGTAAACTTCAGAAAATCATCTTTCAAAACACTTTTTCTACCACACACCATCACCTCTGTCTTTTCATTATTCAGCTTTAACTTGTTAATTTCCATCCAGCATTTAACATCTCTAATACAGTCTTCAACACGGGTAATTAATGATGGGATATTACTAGGGATATCGCTTACATAGATCTGAGTGTCATCAGCATAGAAATGATACATTAATTTATTTTTAACAAAAATATCCGAAAGAGGTTGAGTATAAAGAGTAAAAATAACAGGACCAAGGACAGACCCCTGCGGAACGCCGTAATATAGAGGAAATGTTTCTGATACTGCGCCATCGATCAGAACCGACTGAGATCTTGATGTTAGGTATGATTTAAACCAACTAAGCGCAGTGTCTCTAATTCCAAAAGTAATTTCTAATCGTTTAATAAGTATCTCGTGATCAATGGTGTCAAATGCAGCCGAAAGGTCCAACATAGTCAATAAACAGACATGATTTTTGTCAATACTATTAAGAATATCAGTGCATACTTTTAAAAGGGCAGTTTCAGTGCTATGATGTGATTTATAGGCAGATTGGAAAATTTCACTTAAATTATTTAGATGGATATGATACAAAAGTCTTTTTAACACAATGCGTTCAAGCACTTTGGATAGATATGGAAGGTTGGAGACAGGTCTGTAATTTTTCAGTTCGTTTACATTTAGATCGGACTTCTTTAATAGTGGTTTAACAATGGCACGTTTAAACGAGTCGGGGACACTACCTGAGACAAACGAATTATTTATAAGTTATTATTTATTTATTATTACTATTATTATTATTATTATTATTATTATTATTATTAGTAGTAGTAGTAGTAGTAGTAGTAGTAGTAGTAGTAGTAGTAGTAGCAGTAGTAGTAGTAGTAGTAGTAGTAGTAGTAGTAGTAGTAGTAGTAGTAGTCGTAGTAGTAATAGTAGTAGTAGTGATGATGGCTATAAGGATAATGATGATGATGTAATGGAGGTGGCGGTAGCTGTGGTTTTTTATAACGATGTGGAGGTAGCTGTGGTAGTGGTAGTAATGATGATGATGATGATGTGATGGTTATGGTTGTAGTAGTGGCGGTGGTAGCGATGATGACGGGGGTAAGGATTGTCACCTTAAGGATGATTCACATTTATTTTACTATATTTTTTTGATTTTTTTTTGTTGTTGTAAGAACGGAGTTCATCTCACTCCAGTGATATTTCTGTATGATTAGAAAAACTTTAACTTCTAATATACGATTATCATTCCTTTAATAGCCTTCTCTCTGAATTAAGTTCTAATCAGTGGTACTTCCCGTTCTATCTTCTGTCTCGTAGCCACTTATTATAAAAGCTGATTGATTTAATCTTCTCACTCACTTCTCTCAATAACATATTTTGCTTTGACGGCCAGACCACTCCACTTAATAATAATTATACATGACATTTATAACGCGCATTTTCATCACTGGGTGATGCTCAATGCGCGAAACAAGAATACAGTGACATTATTATACAAATGAAACATTATACATACTACATCAACATAATATTATCATTATACAACAATGTAATAACTAAACATATAGTCATTAATACAAGATATGTTATAATACATCCACATGCTATGTCAAATACGGAAATAATATAAAATAATGATATAATAACATAAACTAAATTAACATTCATATTGGGGTCAAATTACAAAGATGCATTGATCAAGATGTGTTTTAACAAAGAGATGGTGTTTTAACTTTGATTTAAATATTGATAAGGACTGCGCTTCTCTTATTCTTTTAGGAAGAGAGTTCCAGATGGAAGGTCCGACGTGACTGAACGATCTGCCGCCGTAAAATTTATATTTATATTTATTTGTAACAATTAATTTTGTAGAATCTAGTGCAGAACGTAGACTCCTCGTTGGCTTATAAGTTTCTAAAAATTCAGTAATATACAATGGTGCTTGATCATTAAGGCACTTATAGCACTTATAATATTGCTAGTTTGAATCCGATTCTCACTTTAACTGGTAACCAATGCAGCTCATACAAAAGTGGCAACGAGTAGGATGTTATCTTCTTTCTTAAAATCAATTTAGCAGCCGCATTCTGGATACTTTGAAGGCGTGATATTTTATCGTTGCTTACATTCGAGATTAACGAGTTACAGTAATCTATTTTAGATAGTATGAAAAATGTTATTAGTTTGCATATTACTTCTCTTGTTAGGAAAGGTCTAACTGACGCAAATCTTTTTAAGCCTATTGTCAAACTTCTCATATCATTTATATTTTAAAATTTATATATTACCAGGACTTGGTGGAAAACTCCATAAAGATTTAAATCTTATTATCAGGACTCGTGGAAAACTCCATAAAGATTTGTATAGTATTATCAGGACTCGTGGAAATCTCCATAAAGATTTATATCTTATTATCAGGACTCGTGGAAAACTCCATAAAGATTTATATCTTATTATCAGGACTCGTGGAAAACTCCATTACTAGTCAGAGCCTCATTTTTCATCTTTGCCAGCTACTGCCCGGATTGTTGTATCCGGATGTCAAATAAAAATTATGTCCTCTGCCTGGAAGTAGGACCTCACGAGACTATACAACTTTATCCCCAAGATCACAGAAGTCACGTAATAGTGTCATGGTATCATTTGTAACTGTGATCGCTATTTATTTATAAGAACGTTCGTCTCATTAAATGGCATCTTTCTATATTATTCTCATCATCTTAAACAAATTCGTCATTTGTTCTTTATTTAAAATGTAACAAATAAATAATGGGGGCCTTATTTGTCACATCTTTATTTTGTGAATGTAGTCCCATTAATCTTAAGCACTCATAAGACCATGGAGGGGACACACATTATAAAGAATTGAATTTATTTAGTTACATATATCTATTTCAATCAAATTTTACAGTTTAAATAGTAACGCTCTTAATTGCCCCACTTGATCATATTTTATTTGTACTCGCTATTTACAGAATTGCCTTGATTTTATTTTTCATTTATCCATTCATATATACATTCATTTATTAATTCACCTATTTATACATTATTCATTCACCCACTCATTCAATCATTCATCCATCAGTTCATTCGTTTATTCAGTAATTTATCCAATCATTCATTCATTTATTCCTCCATCCATTCGTTCATTCACGCATTTTTCATACATTCATTCATTTATTCATTGAGTTATTCATTCATTCATTCATTCCTTGTCCACGTTGTTATTGTATCACTTATTTCATTTTGTTGTTTGCCTCATTCATGAATTGTTTTCGCTGTGTTTACATTCCATAACGATTTATTCACCTATCATCCAATTACTCAGTGTTGTGAACACATTTTGTAACTATTGTAAAACTTACCGATATTTTATTGTTTTGTATTTCAGACATCACTCTGAAACACTCTTCGATATCTACTATACAATAGGATACAATGGTCTGACGTCACGTCCGCCTAGCAACAAGCAGCTTGGTTCTAAACAAAGAAAATCGGTACTTTTTATTCTTCATGCTGGCTAAAACTTTTTTACATGTCATGTGATCAGAATGTATAAAGTCAAAACATGATCAGATGTATAATGTTTTTCTCCTCTGGATACACTTTTAGCTCGTCGGATAAGAATTTCATAAGGGCGTCCGCCTTTGTTCCTATAGTTTAAAACCAGTTACTAGCGAAAGGACGCAATGATTACAATAGACATTTTGATGATAGGGATGATGATGTAAGGTGGTGGTGATGGTGGCTGCTATAGTTTTGATAACGATGTGTAGGTTGCTCTGGTAGTAATGATAATGTGGTGGTGGCTGTAGTAGTAGAGGTAGTTTATTGATGGTAATTTCTATTATTTGCAGGAGCACTGAGAGACGAGTCATCAGCAACGGCGAGGGTGTGTGTGTGTGTGTGTGTGTGTGTGTGTGTGTGAGAGAGGGAGAGAGAGAGAGAGAGAGAAAGAGAGAGCGAGAAAGAGAGAGATAGATAGATAGATAGATAGACAGAGATAGAGAGAGAGAGAGAGAGAGAGTGAGAGAGAGAGAGATTCCTTGAACCTTTATACAATAAATAACTTTAAATAAGACAATAAAAGGGGACGGTACAATTCTCATTGAAGTAATCGGACAGAAGATAAGCTGGTAGATTTCAAGATGTGAACGAATGATCAAGTCGGAGGGGTGGGGACGGGGAGTTTTTCATGGATTAGATTGGGGTAGCAAAAACAAAACAAAACACGATCTTGTCAAGTTTCAGACTTGAAGGAAAAGTTAAAACGTTCAAAATCTCAATTCTCAGTCACACAAAATGTTTCATTCATCCCTCCTTTTCTTTCCGTCTCAAACTTACACACTCTCATTCAACTTCAAGCCAATCGACAACACACCATTAACATAGAATTTTAAAAAAGTGTTGTGTTCAATGAGGGGACAAAGACTCATTTTCAGGGTCGGGAGAGCGCTTCTACTACTGCGAATAGTGATTTCACGATGACATCACTCTTCGCAGTACTATTGCGAATAAGCCCTTCGTTTTTCTTTAGTAACATGTTCCTATTTTTAACAATTTTCTCTTTTCTAACATGTTCCAGTGATGAATTGCAACCGTCTAATATTGAAAGTACAAAGAATTTATCAAAACTTCTGATATTTCATTTAGGTATAAGGTTTCTGATTTTACAAATTCTTCTGATTTCAAGGTATATTGTATTTATAAGTGATTGACGTGACTGGACATTGAAAGATCAGCGTCAATCAAGATTGTATTTATGTTGTGATTGACTTGACTGGACATTGAATGATCAGCGTCAATCAAGATTGTATGTATAAGTGATTGACGTGACTGGACATTGAAAGAGCAGCGTGAATCAAGATTGTATTTATAACGTGATTGACTTGATTGGACAATGAAAGATCAGCGTCAATCAAGATTGTATTTATAACGTGCTTGACGTGACTGGACATTGAAAGAGCAGCGTGACTCAAGATTGTATTTATAACGTGATTGACTTGATTGGACAATGAAATATCAGCGTCAATCAAGATTGTATTTATAACGTGATTGACGTGACTGGACATTGAAAGATCAGCGTCAATCAAGATTGTATTTATAACGTGATTGACGTGACTGGACATTGAAAGATCAGCGTCAATCAAGATTGTATTTATAACGTGCTTGACGTGACTGGACATTGAAAGATCAGCGTCAATCAATATTGTATTTATAACGTGCTCGACGTGACTGGACATTGAAAGATCAGCGTCAATCAAGATTGTATTTATAACGCGCTTGACGTGACTGGACATTGAAAGATCAGCGTCAATCAAGATTGTATTTATAACGTGATTGACTTGACTGGACATTGAATAATCAGCGTCAATCAAGATTGTATTTATAAGTGATTGACGTGACTGGACATTGAAAGAGCAGCGTGAATCAAGATTGTATTTATAACGTGATTGACTTGATTGGACAATGAAAGATCAGCGTCAATCAAGATTGTATTTATAACGTGCTTGACGTGACTGGACATTGAAAGAGCAGCGTGAATCAAGATTGTATTTATAACGTGATTGACTTGATTGGACAATGAAATATCAGCGTCAATCAAGATTGTATTTATAACGTGATTGACGTGACTGGACATTGAAAGATCAGCGTCAATCAAGATTGTATTTATAACGTGATTGACGTGACTGGACATTGAAAGATCAGCGTCAATCAAGATTGTATTTATAACGTGCTTGACGTGACTGGACATTGAAAGATCAGCGTCAATCAAGATTGTATTTATAGCGTGCTCGACGTGACTGGACATTGAAAGATCAGCGTCAATCAAGATTGTATTTATAACGCGCTTGACGTGACTGGACATTGAAAGATCAGCGTCAATCAAGATTGTATTTATAACGTGCTTGACGTGACTGGACATTGAAAGATCAGCGTCAATCAAGATTGTATTTATAACGTGATTGACGTGACTGGACATTGAAAGATCAGCGTCAATCAAGATTGTATTTATAACGGGATTGACGTGACTGGACATTGAAAGATCAGCGTCAATCAAGATTGTATTTATAACGTGATTGACGTGACTGGACATTGAAAGATCAGCGTCAATCAATATTGTATTTATAACGTGATTGACGTGACTGGACATTGAAAGATCAGCGTCAATCAAGATTGTATTTATAACGTGATTGACGTGAATGGACATTGAAAGATCAGCGTCAATCAAGATTGTATTTATAACGTGATTGACGTGACTGGACATTGAAAGAGCAGCGTCAATCAAGATTGTATTTATAACGTGATTGACGTGACTGGACATTGAAAGATCACCGTCAATCAAGATTGTATTTATAACGTGATTGACGTGACTGGACATTGAAAGAGCAGCGTCAATCAAGATTGTATGTATAACGTGATTGACGTGACTGGACATTGAAAGATCAGCGTCAATCAAGATTGTATTTATAACGTGATTAACGTGACTGGACATTGAAAGATCAGCGTCAATCAAGATTGTATTTATAACGTGATTGACGTGACCGGACATTGAAAGATCAGCGTCAATCAAGATTGTATTTCTAACGTGATTGACGTGACTGGACATTGAAAGATCAGCGTCAATCAAGATTGTATTTATAACGTGATTGACGTGACTGAACATTGAAAGATCAGCGTCAATCAAGATTGTATTTATAACGTGATTGACGTGACTGGACATTGAAAGATCAGCGTCAATCAAGATTGTATTTCTAACGTGATTGACGTGACTGTAGATTGAAAGATCAGCGTGAATCAAGATTGTATTTATAACGTGCTTGACGTGACTGGACATTGAAAGATCAGCGTGAATCAAGATTGTATTTATAACGTGCTTGACGTGACTGGACATTAAAAGATCAGCGTCAATCAAGATTGTATTTATAACGTGATTGACATACTGGACATTGAAAGAGCAGCGTCAATCAAGATTGTATTTATAAGTGATTGACGTGACTGGACATTGAAAGATCAGCGTCAATCAAGATTGTATTTATAACGTGATTGACGTGACTGGACATTGAAAGATCAGCGTCAATCAAGATTGTATTTATAACGTGATTGACGTGACTGGACATTGAAAGATCAGCGTCAATCAAGATTGTATTTATAACGTGATTGACGTGACTGGACATTGAAAGACAGCGTCAATTAAGATTGTATTTATAACGTGATTGACGTGACTGGACATTGAAAGATCAGCGTCAATCAAGATTGTATTTATAACGTGCTTGACGTGACTGGACATTGAAAGATCAGCGTCAATCAAGATTGTATTTATAAGTGATTGACGTGACTGGACATTGAAAGAGCAGCGTCAATCAAGATTGTATTTATAAGTGATTTACGTGACTGGACATTGAAAGATCAGCGTCAATCAAGATTGTATTTATAACGTGATTGACGTGACTGGACATTGAAAGATCAGCGTCAATCCAGATTGTATTTATAACGTGATTGACGTGACTGGACATTGAAAGAACAGCGTCAATCAAGATTGTATTTATAACGTGATTGACGTGACTGGACATTTAAAGAGCAGCGTCAATCAACACTCCAAAGGGGATTCGTGATTTTAGAAAAATAATTTAAAATGCCCAAAAGAAAGTCCCGTAACTTTTGCCATTTTAAGGATGTTCTGCCCACCACAGATTATAATTTCTGTCTTTTCATCATTCAATATTAGTCTATTTCTGCCCACCATAGATTATGATTTCTGTCTTTTCATCATTCAATATTTATTTCTGCCCACCATAGATTATGATTTCTGCCTTTTCATCATTCAATATTAGTTTATTTCTGCCCACCACAGATTATAATTTCTGTCTTTTCATCATTCAATATTAGTCTATTTCTGCCAACCATAGATTATAATTTCTGTCTTTTCATCATTCAATATTAGTCTATTTCTGCCCACCATAGATTATAATTTCTGTCTTTTCATCATTCAATATTAGTCTATTTCTGCCCACCATTGATTATGATTTCTGTCTTTTCATCATTCAATATTAGTCAAATTTCTGCCCACCACAGATTATAATTTCTGTCTTTTCATCATTCAATATTAGTCTATTTCTGCCCACCATAGATTATAATTTCTGTCTTTTCATCATTCAATATTAGTCTATTTCTGCCCACCACAGAATATAATTTCTGTCTTTTCATAATTCAATATTAGTCTATTTCTGCCCACCATAGATTAAAATTTCTGTCTTATCATCATTCAATATTAGTCTATTTCTGCCCACCATAGATTATGATTTCTGTCTTTTCATTATTCAATATTAGTCTATTTCTGCCCACCATAGATTATAATTTCTGTCTTTTCATCATTCAATATTAGTCTATTTCTGCCCACCATAGATTATGATTTCTGTTTTTTCATCATTCAATATTAGTCTATTTCTGCCCACCACAGATTATAATTTCTGTCTTTTCATCATTCAATATTAGTCTATTTCTGCCCACCATAGATTATGATTTCTGTCTTTACATCATTCACTATTAGTCTATTTCTGCCCACCATAGATTATGATTTCTGTCCTTTCATCATTCAATATTAGTCTATTTCTGCCCACCATAGATTATGATTTCTGTCTTTTCATCATTCAATATTAGTCTATATCTGCCCACCATAGATTATGATTTCTGTCTTTTCATCATTCAATATTAGTCTATATCTGCCCACCATAGATTATAATTTCTGTCTTTTCATCATTCAATATTAGTCTATTTCTGCCAACCATAGATTATGATTTCTGTCTTTTCATCATTCAATATTAGTCTATTTCTGCCCACCACAGATTATAATTTCTGTCTTTTCATCATTCAATATTAGTCTATTTCTGCCCACCATAGATTATGATTTCTGTCTTTTCATCATTCAATATTAGTCTATTTCTGCCCACCACAGATTATAATTTCTGTCTTTTCATCATTCAATATTAGTTTATTTCTGCCCACCACAGATTATAATTTCTGTCTTTTCATCATTCAATATTAGTCTATTTCTGCCCACCATAGATTATAATTTCTGTCTTTTCATCATTCAATATTAGTCTATTTCTGCCCACCATAGATTATGATTTCTGTCTTTTCATCATTCAATATTAGTCTATTTCTGCCCACCATAGATTATGATTTCTGTCTTTTCATCATTCAATATTAGTCTATTTCTGCCCACCATAGATTATGATTTCTCTCTTTTCATCATTCAATATTAGTCTATTTCTGCCAACCATAGATTATGATTTCTGTCCTTTCATCATTCAATATTAGTCTATTTCTGCCCACCATAGATTATGATTTCTGTCTTTTCATCATTCAATATTAGTCTATTTCTGCCCACCACAGATTATAATTTCTGTCTTATCATCATTCAATATTAGTCTATTTCTGCCCACCATAGATTATGATTTCTGTCTTTACATCATTCACTATTAGTCTATTTCTGCCCACCATAGATTATGATTTCTGTCCTTTCATCATTCAATATTAGTCTATTTCTGCCCACCATAGATTATGATTTCTGTCTTTTCATCATTCAATATTAGTCTATATCTGCCCACCATAGATTATGATTTCTGTCTTTTCATCATTCAATATTAGTCTATTTCTGCCCACCATAGATTATGATTTCTGTCTTTTCATCATTCAATATTAGTCTATTTCTGCCCACCATAGATTATGATTTCTGTCTTTTCATCATTCAATATTAGTCTATTTCTGCCCACCATAGATTATAGATTTCTGTCTTTCATCATTCAATATTAGTCTATTTCTGCCCACCACAGATTATAATTTCTGTCTTTTCATCATTCAATATTAGTCTATTTCTGCCCACCATAGATTATGATTTCTGTCTTTTCATCATTCAATATTAGTCTATTTCTGCCCACCATAGATTATAATTTCTGTCTTTTCATCATTCAACATTAGTTTATTTCTGGCAACTACAGATTATAATTTCTGTCTTTTCATCATTCAATATTAGTCTATTTCTTCCCACCACAGATTATAATTTCTGTCTTTTCATCATTCAACATTAGTTTATTTCTGCCAACTACAGATTATAATTTATGTCTTTTCATCATTCAACATTAGCTTATTTCTGCCCATCACAGATTATAATTTCTGTCTTTTCATCATTCAACATTAGTTTATTTCTGCCAACTACAGATTATAATTTATGCTTTCAT
>NC_088367.1:53012495-53034995 GCF_034508935.2 Berghia stephanieae
ATCGCATTTCCCATCAAGATCCATGAGGCACTTTTTAGCTTCGTTCAATGCACTGTAAAATGACAATCATAGTAATTTTGAAATAGATAATCGAGCTTCTATATAGGGCAATATCCGCTAGACGTTCTCAAAGCGCTTTAAAAGGGGTCCCTGTCAAACATGCAGGACGGGACATGACACACTGTTAGGCGATATTACATTTTTTTCGGACGGAAACAGTACTGTTAAGACCAGATACTCATTTTACACCTGAGGAGTGTGAAAGAATTTGAGTAAAGAACATTTTCCAACGACTCAATTATGCGTAGAGCAAGGCTATAACCCAGGAATATCCTATCCAAAAGCGAGTTTCATGCCACAAGACCACATAGGCCCACATCCAAGAAGTTTTATGAACAACCAGCTTAAGCGACGTAAACATATTTGCAGGTCTGATAACCCAAATTGTTAATGCTCATTGTTGTAATGGAAATACTCTCAAACGAACGCAAACTATTGTACATTGATTTAATGTCATTCTAGGCCGATACTTGCGTTCCGATGACAAACCTTCATATATATATATATATATATATATATATATATATATATATATATATATACACCTTATACAGTAAATTGTTATTGTAAGTCTGATAATAGGAAACATGTTACTGGTTCATTGTTATAATGGAAATACTCTCCCATCCAATCGACCTCCTACTTATTCACAAGTGTTATAATTCCAAATTGCATGGCGCTCATTGTTGTCAAGAAAATATTATGAAGGTCTGATCATACAACATATAATGGGCTCATTGTTGTAAATAGAAATAACTCAAAATGAAAACTAAGGTGTATGCACTGGTGTAAGATAACGAAATGAAAAAAAATATTTATGTAAATAGTGTCTTCCTCGACTTGGGATCGTACTTAAGAACTCAAATGATTCCATTGATTGAGCTATTGATTAAAAAGCAAATTAACTTCTATTTTACCCCATGATCATCGTTTTCTTAAATGTTGACTTTTGTTGTGTTAGAATCAGATCATCAGTTTGTGAAGAGCCCATAATATTAGGACAGAGTGGTCTGGGAATCAGGCATGCACTGAAGAGGGCTATGGGTGACAAAGACGACACTTACCTGCACTTTGCAGTCAGGTCCCCACCCATTCTCATTGAAGCCCGCACTTTCTTGTTGCATTCCAGGAGATCAGATCCACAACCAGTGGTCATCGGAACCACTGTCATAGATGATGATGGTGATAATAATAATAATAATAATAATAATAATAATAATAATAATAATAATAATAATATAATAATAATAATAATAAGAAGAAGAAGAAGAAGAAGAAGAAGAAGAAGAAGAAGAAGCGGGGTCTTAGGGCCCAAATATCCACTTAAAGGCAAACTGATATAAGATGATGGACACAAGTCACGTGACACAAAGCTACTGGAAGCTGTGGAGTGTAACAAGTAATCAAGAAAAATAAATTTAACACCTTGAAAATAGAACATAGTGACAAATACGGATGATAATTTTAAAATGATGTGAGTATTTTTTTCTTTATGTCCTTCAGAACCATTTGGCCCATGGAGCCGGTGTCTATAGCGTGAAATGGACAATAGCAATTGCTTGCTATCCCTTGGATAGGACGCTAGTCTATCGCAAAGTACGTTCCGCCAGATCTAACAGACCCAGCTAACCATCACTGCTGGGTTTAGACCAAGGGGTCCAGAAAAAAAAACTCTCTCGACTGCATACGGGATCGATCTTGGTCCCTTTACGTGTGAGACGAGTGCTCTACCAACTGAGCTATCGGGACCCCCATGATGTGATTCACACCCCCAGAGTTACCTCCCCCTCCAGAGGTTCAATGCCATGGAACGCAATTCTTCACGCTCAAGGGCCAGTACCTTACCTTACCGGAGTTCCGTCTCACTACAGAGGTTGAATGTCATGGAACGCCATTCTTCAAGCTCAAGGGCCATTACCGTACCTCACCGGAGTTTCGTCTCCCTAAAGAGGTTGAATGTCATGGAACGCCATTCTTTACGCTCAAGGGCCATTACCGATGTGATTATAGTATTATTTAACTCAAATTAGATTTTTTCAGTATAGAGATCCCCCAGACATCTCACCGTCTTGAGATGGTTCGTAACAAATATGCAATTCTGTGTACGGAAAAGTAGAAAACGGTAGGGCTGCCTGAAGCCGGTGATCGTAAAATTCTAACGAAAGAGTGAAAATTGATAGGCTTCTCCCATACAAAGCCTCTCCATTTTCACTTTTTCGTTAGAATTCCGTGTACGTTGGTGTGAATCATAACACGTAATAAACAAAAATGCATATAACAGCTTTAAAATTGGACGAAAAAAAACATGGGATGTTTCGGGCTCAATACCCTTCTTCAGCTTACAACAAAATACAATGACAGCATACATACATTTTAAAGAAATTAAAAACAAACAAACAAACAAACGGATCGACTGCAGGGAACATGACGTGGAGAAAACGTACAATAACACGGTCCAAGTAGCATTTCCGGCGACGGGAAATCTAGTGTCAAAAATAAATCAACAGATAACAATCGCCAGTGTTGGGACAAATGTCTTTCTCTCTCTCTCACACACACACAATCCCCCGTTCTCTCTCTCTCTCTCTCTCTCTCTCTCTCTCTCTTCTCTTCTCTATTTCACTCTATCTCTCTTCCTCTTTCTCTCTCCCTCTCTTTCTCTCTCACTATCTTTCTCTCTCACACACACACATACACACACACACACACTCTCACGTTCTCTCTCTCTCATTTCTCTATTTCACTCTATCTCTCTTCCTTTTTCTCTCTCCTTCTCTTTCTCTCTCTCCCTTTCTCTCTCTCTGTCACTCTCTCTCTATCTCACTTTCTCTCTCTTTCTCTCTCTCTCTATTTCTCCATCTCTCACTTTCTCTCTTTCTCTTTCTCTCTCTCTCTTTTCTCTCTCTCTCTCTCTCTCTCTCTCTCTCTCTCTTCCCCTCACACATTCTCTCTATCTCCTTCTCTATCTGTCGAGTGTTGTTATTGATATAGTGTTTGTACGTTTTAGCCGGCCGGCAGATGTTGTGACTGTTTTTTTATAGATAGTATGCAGATGACGTCACTCAGGTTTTTGTTATGGTTTTTGCCATCCGCGTTTGTGAGTTGTTCTCACTAAACTATATTAACCAGACTATAAAAGTTCATGGTTACACAGAGTTTGTGTGTTGGTCCGTTATACTTCCGGATGGCAATGTTGTGAACTCCTTGGCCAAGCGCATTTTATCTATAGGATAAATGCAATGCATCAATAACATGTTTGAAAAGAAATAGTGAGAACTACTCATAATAATAATAACAAAAGAAAACACTTTTTATAGAAAGAATGAAGATGACGCTACTCAAGCCTTTGTTATTGTATTTTGCCATCCGCGTTTGTGAGTACTTCTCCCTAAAATGTATCAACCACACTATAAAAGTTCATGTTTACACAGTTTTTGTGTGTTGGTCTGTTATACTTCCGGATGGCAATGATATGAGCTTCTTAGCCAAGCGCATACTATCTATAGAGCTGTACCCCGTCTAAACAGGCATCAAACGCTTTACATTGACATCAATTGAAATATTGTACAAACACACAAACAAATAGATCATCATTTCCTTAAATTTGAAACAAATGGGGTTTTTGTTGAGTTTTATAAAGAATGAAGGGATGAAGATGACCTAAGAGATGCTGGTAGGGAATTCCAACATTGAAAAAAAGGGGGGGGGGGGGGGGGAAGGAAAGGAAACTATTGAGTGACAACAATAAACTATGTGTAACTTTGAACGTTTATAGTCTGGTTAATACAGTTTAGTGAGAATTACTCGTAAACGTGGATGGCAAAAAGCGATAACAAAGACCTGAGTGACGTCTACTTCATACTATCTATATACCTTTAAAAGATTGTTAATATACAACGGGGACCCAATATGTAAAGATTGATAAGCCCGGGAAGCAATCATATAAATTATTCGCTTCTCACCAGGAAAACAATGAAGCTCTTGAAGAAGGCAGGTGGCTGAGGAGGATTTTGATTGGTTTAAAACAAGCCTGGCGCCATTATTCTATACAGCTTGAAGGCTGTCTGTTTTTTCATTGGCCACTTCAATTCGTAGTACTACTGCGAATAGTGGATAGCGTTCGTAGTCGTTATTCGCAGTATTACCGCGAATAGCCATGAACGTAAAATATATATCTATGCAAATTAAATAATAGATATAGCTTGTTTTTATATGTTTTACTACTGCAAATAGTGTGTATCGGTTATTTTTATTATTTGCAGTCGTAGTACTGCAAATGTTCAGTTCGGGTTCGTTCTATCTTTGCAGTGAGTGTAGCCTACAACAAATATTTGTTTTTTGCGCATGAGCTTTAGAAAATAGTAGTTTATTATTATTATTATTATTATTATTATTATTATTATTATTATTATTATTATTATTATTATTATTATTATTATTATTATTATTATTATTATTATTATTACTATATTATTATTATTATTATTATTATTATTATTATTATTAATTACTATTAGTAGTAGTAGTAGTAGTAGTAGTAGTAGTAGTAATAGTAGTAGTAGTAGTAGTAGTAGTAGTAGTAGTAGTAGTAGTAGTAGTAGTAGTAGTAGTAGTAGTAGTAGTAGTAGTAGTGATGATGACTATAAGGATAATGATGATGATGTAATGGAGGTGGCGGTTGCTGTGGTTTTTTATAACGATGTGGAGGTAGCTGTAGTAGTGGTAGTGATGATGATGATGATGATGTGATGGTTATGGTTGTAGTAGTGGCGGTGGTAGCGATGATGACGGGGGTAAGGATTGTCACCTTAAGGATGATTCACATTTATTTTACTATATTTTTTGATTTTTTGTTGTTGTTGTAAGAACGGAGTTCATCTCACTCCAGTGATATTTCTGTATGCTTAGAAAACTTTAACTTCTAATATTAGATTATCATTCCTTTAATAGCCTTCTCTCTGAATTAAGTTCTAATCAGTGGTACTTCCCGTTCTATCTTCTGTCTCGTAGCCACTTATTATAAAAGCTGATTGATTTAATCTTCCTCACTCACTTCTCTCAATAACATATTTTGCTTTGACGGCCAGCCCACTCCACTTAATAATAATAATACATGACATTTATAACGCGCATTTTCATCACTGGGTGATGCTCAATGCGCGAAACAAGAATACAGTGACATTATTATACAAATGAAACATTATACATACTACATCAACATAATAGTATCATTATACAACAATGTAATAACTAAACATATAGTCATTAATACAAGATATGTTATAATACATCCACATGCTATGTCAAATACGGAAATAATATAAAATAATGATATAATAACATAAACTAAATTATCATTCATATTGGGGTCAAATTACAAAGATGCATTAATCAAGATGTGTTTTAACAAAGAGATGGTGTTTTAACTTTGATTTAAATATTGATAAGGACTGCGCTTCTCTTATTCTTTTAGGAAGAGAGTTCCAGATGGAAGGTCCGACGTGACTGAACGATCTGCCGCCGTAAAATTATATTTATATTTATTTGTAACAATTAATTTTGTAGAATCTAGTGCAGAACGTAGACTCCTCGTTGGCTTATAAGTTTCTAAAAATTCAGTAATATACAATGGTGCTTGATCATTAAGGCACTTATAGCACAATACTGCTAGTTTGAATTCGATTCTCACTTTAACTGGTAACCAATGCAGCTCATACAAAAGTAGCAACGAGTAGGATGTTCTCTTCTTTCTTAAAATCAATTTAGCAGCCGCATTCTGGATACTTTGAAGGCGTGATATTTTATCGTTGCTTACATTCGAGATTAACGAGTTACAATAATCTATTTTAGATAGTATGAAAGATGTTATTAGTTTGCATATTACTTCTCTTGTTAGGAAAGGTCAAACTGACGCAAATCTTTTTAAGCCTATTGTCAAACTTCTCATATCATTTATATTTTAAAATTGATATATTACCAGGACTTGGTGGAAAACTTCATAAAAATGTATATCTTATTATCAGGACTCGTGGAAAACTTCATAAAGATTTATATCTTATTATCAGGACTCGTGGAAAACTTCATAAAGATATATATCTTATTACCAGGACTCGTGGAAAACTCTATAAAGATTTATATCTTATTATCAGGACTCGTGGAAAACTTCATCAAGATTTATATCTTATTATCAGGACTGGTGGAAATCTCTATAAAGATTTATATCTTATTATCAGGACTCGTGGAAATCTCTATAAAGATTTATATCTTATTATCAGGACTCGTGGAAAACTCCATAAAGATTTATATCTTATTACCATGACTCGTGGAAATCTCTATAAAGATTTATATCTTATTATCAGGACTCGTGGAAATCTCCATAAAGATTTATATCTTATTATCAAGACTCGTGGAAAACTTCATAAAGATTTATATCTTATTATCATGACTCGTGGAAATCTCCATAAAGATTTATATCTTATTATCAGGACTCGTGGAAAACTTCATAAAGATTTATATCTTATTATCAGGACTCGTGGAAAACTCCATAAAGATTTATATCTTATTATCAGGACTCGTGGAAAACTCCATAAAGATTTATATCGTATTATCAGGACTAGTGGAAATCTCCATAAAGATTTATATCTTATTATCAGGACTCGTGGAAAACTCCATAAAGATTTCAATCTTATTATCAGACTCGTGGAAAACTCCATAAAGATTTGTATAGTATTATCAGGACTCGTGGAAATTTCCATAAAGATTTATATCTTATTATCAGGACTCGTGGAAAACTCCATTACTAGTCAGAGCCTCATTTTTCATCTTTGCCAGCTACTGCCGGGATTGTTGTATCCGGATGTCATAAAAAAATTATGTCCTCTGCCTGGAAGTAGGACCTCACGAGACTATACAACTTTATCCCCAAGATCACAGAAGTCACGTAATAGTGTCATGGTATCATTTGTAACTGTGATCGCTATTTATTTATAAGAACGTTCGTCTCATTAAATGGCATCTTTCTATATTATTCTCATCATCTTAAACCAATTCGTCATTTGTTCTTTATTTCAAAAGTAACAAATAAATACTGGGGGCCTTATTTGTCACAGCTTTATTTTGTGAATGTAGTCCAATTAATCTTAAGCACTCATAAGACCATGGAGGGGAAACACATTATAAAGAATTGAATTTATTTAGTTACATATATCTATTTCAATCAAACTTTACAGTTTAAATAGTAACGCTCTTAATTGCCCCACTTGATCATATTTTATTTGTACTCGCTATTTACAGAATTGCCTTGATTTTATTTTTCATTTATCCATTCATATATACATTCATTTATTAATTCACCTATTTATACATTATTCATTCACCCACTCATTCAATCATTCATCCATCAGTTCATTCGTTTATTCAGTCATTTATCCAATCATTCATTCATTTATCCCTCCATCCATTCGTTCATTCACGCATTTATACATACATTCATTCATTTATTGACTGAGTTATTCATTCATTCATTCATTCCTTGTCCACGTTGTTATTGTATCACTTATTTCATTTTGTTGTTTGCCTCATTCATGAATTGTTTTCGCTGTGTTTACATTCCATAACGATTCATTCACCTATCATCCAATCACTCAGTGTTGTGAACACATTTTGTAACTATTGTAAAACTTACCGATATTTTATGGTTTTGTATTTCAGACATCACTCTTAAACACTCTTCGATATCTACTATACAATAGGATACAATAGTCTGACGTCACGTCCGCCTAGCAACAAGCAGCTTGGTTCTAAACAAAGAAAATCGGTACTTTTTATTAATTCTTCATGCTGGCTAGAACTTTTTCACATGTCATGTGATCAGAATGTATAAAGTCAAAACATGATCAGATGTATAATGTTTTTCTCCTCTGGATACACTTTTATATTCGTCGGAGAAGAATTTCATAAGGGCGTCCGCCTTTGTTCCTATAGTTTAAAACCAGTTACTAAGTTACTATGCGAAAGGACGCAATGATTACAATAGACATTTTGATGATAGGGATGATGATGTAAAGATGGTGGTGATGCTGGCTGCTATAGTTTTGATAACGATGTGTAGGTTGTTGTGGTAGTAATGATAATGTGGTGGTGGCTGTAGTAGTAGAGGTAGTTTATTGATGGTAATTTCTATTATTTGCAGGAACACTGAGAGACGAGTCATCAGCAAGGGCGAGGGTGGGTGGGTGTGTGTGTGTGTGTTTGTGTGTGTGTGTGAGAGAGAGAGAGAGAGAGAGAGAGAAAGAGAGAGAGAGAAAGAGATAGATAGATAGATAGATAGACAGAGAGAGAGAGAGAGAGAGAGAGAGAGAGAGAGAGAGAGACAGATTCCTGGAACCTTTATACAATAAATAACTTTAAATAAGACAATAAACGGGGACTGTACTATTCTCATTGAAGTAATCGGACAGAAGATAAGCTGGTAGATTTCAAGATGTGAACGAATGATCAAGTCGGAGAGGTGGGGACGGGGATTTTGTCATGGATTAGATTGGGGTAGCAAAAACAAAACAAAACACGATCTTGTCAAGTTTCAGACTTGAAGGGAAAGTTGAAACGTTCAAAATCTCAATTCTCAGTCACATAAAATGTTTCATTCATCCCTCCTTTTCTTTCCGTCTCAAACTAACACACTCTCATTCAACTTCAAGCCATTCGACAACACACCATTAACTTAGAATTTAAAAAAAGTGTTGTGTTCAATGAGGGGACAAAGACTCATTTTCAGGGTCGGGAGAGCGCTTCTACTACTGCGAATAGTGATTTCACGATGACATCACTCTTCGCAGTACTATTGCGAATAAGCCCTTCGTTTTTCTTTAGTAACATGTTCCTATTTTTAACAATTTTCTCTTTTCTAACATTTTCCAGTAATAAATTGCAACCGTCTAATATTGAAAGTACAGAGAATTTATCAAAACTTCTGAAATTTCATTTAGGTATAAGGTTTCTGATTTACAAATTCAAGGTAGATTGTATTTATAAGTGATTGACGTGACTGGACATTGAAAGAGCAGCGTCAATCAAGATTGTATTTATAAGTAATTGACGTGACTGGACATTGAAAGAGCAGCGTCAATCAAGATTGTATTTATAACGTGATTGACGCGACTGGACATTGAAAGATCAGCGTCAATCAAGATTGTATTTATAACGTGATTGACGTGACTGGACATTGAAAGATCAGCGTCAATCAAGATTGTATTTATAACGTGATTGACGTGACTGGACATTGAAAGATCAGCGTGAATCAAGATTGTATGTATAAGTGATTGACGTGACTGGACATTGAAAGATCAGCGTCAATCAAGATTGTATTTATAACGTGATTGACGTGACTGGACATTGAAAGATCAGCGTCAATCAAGATTGTATGTATAAGTGATTGACGTGACTGGACATTGAAAGATCAGCGTCAATCAAGATTGTATTTATAACGTGATTGACGTGACTGGACATTGAAAGATCAGCGTCAATCAAGATTGTATGTATAAGTGATTGACGTGACTGGACATTGAAAGATCAGCGTCAATCAAGATTGTATTTATAACGTGATTGACGTGACTGGACATTGAAAGATCAGCGTCAATCAAGATTATATTTATAACGTGATTGACGTGACTGGACATTGAAAGATCAGCGTCAATCAAGATTGTATTTATAACGTGATTGACGTGACTGGACATTGAAAGAGCAGCGTCAATCAAGATTATATTTATAACGTGATTGACTTGACTGGACATTGAAAGAGCAGCGTCAATCAAGATTGTATTTATAACGTGATTGACGTGACTAGACATTGAAAGATCAGCGTCAATCAAGGTTGTATTTATAACGTGATTCGCGTGACTGGACATTGAAAGATCAGCGTCAATCAAGATTGTATGTATAAGTGATTGACGTGACTGGACATTGAAAGATCAGCGTGAATCAAGAGTGTATTTATAATGTGATTGACGTGACTGGACATTGAAATAGCAGCGTCAATCAAGATTGTATTTATAACGTGATTGACGTGACTGGACATTGAAAGATCAGCGTCAATCAAGATTGTATGTATAAGTGATTGACGTGACTGGACATTGAAAGATCAGCGTCAATCAAGATTGTATTTATAACGTGATTTACGTTACTGGACATTGGAAGATCAGCGTCAATCAAGATTGTATGTATAAGTGATTGACGTGACTGGACATTGAAAGATCAGCGTCAATCAAGATTGTATTTATAACGTGATTGACGTGACTGGACACTGAAAGATCAGCGTCAATCAAGATTGTATTTATAACGTGATTGACTTGATTGGATATTGAAAGATCAGCGTCAAACAAAATTGTATTTATAACGTGATTTACGTGACTGGACATTGAAAGATCAGCGTCAATCAAGATTGTATTTATAACGTGATTGACGTGACTGGACATTGAAAGATCAGCGTCAATCAAGATTGTATTTATAAGTGATTGACGTGACTGGAAATTGAAAGATCAGCGTCAATCAAGATTGTATTTATAACGTGATTGACTTGATTGGATATTGAAAGATCAGCGTCAAACAAAATTGTATTTATAACGTGATTGACGTGACTGGACATTGAAAGATCAGCGTCAATCAAGATTGTATTTATAAGTGATTGACGTGACTGGACATTGAAAGATCAGCGTCAATCAAGATTGTATTTATAACGTGATTGACGTGACTGGACATTGAAAGATCAGCGTCAATCAAGATTGTATTTATAACGTGATTGACGTGACTGGACATTGAAAGATCAGCGTCAATCAAGATTGTATTTATAACGTGATTGACGTGACTAGACATTGAAAAATCAGCGTCAATCAAGATTGTATTTATAACGTGATTGACGTGACTGGACATTGAAAGATCAGCGTCAATCAAGATTGTATTTATAACGTGATTGACGTGACTGGACATTGAAAGATCAGCGTCAATCAAGATTGTATTTATAAGTGATTGACGTGACTGGACATTGAAAGATCAGCGTCAATCAAGATTGTATTTATAACGTGATTGACTTGATTGGATATTGAAAGATCAGCGTCAAACAAAATTGTATTTATAACGTGATTGACGTGACTGGACATTGAAAGATCAGCGTGAATCAAGATTGTATTTATAAGTGATTGACGTGACTGGACATTGAAAGATCAGCGTCAATCAAGATTGTATTTATAACGTGATTGACGTGACTGGACATTGAAAGATCAGCGTCAATCAAGATTGTATTTATAACGTGATTGACGTGACTGGACATTGAAAGATCAGCGTCAATCAAGATTGTATTTATAACGTGATTGACGTGACTGGACATTGAAAGATCAGCGTCAATCAAGATTGTATTTATAACGTGATTGACGTAGACTTGGCCGCACAATTGTATTATAAGATCAGCTGTCATGATCAGCAATCAAGATTGTATTTATAACGTGATTGACGTGACTGGACATTTAAAGAGCAGCGTCAATCAACACTCCAAAGGGGATTCGTGATTTTAGAAAAATAATTAAAATGATCCCAAAAAGAAAGTCCCGTAACTTTTGCCATTTTAAGGATGTTCTGCCCACCACAGATTATAATTTCTGTCTTTTCATCATTCAATATTAGTCTATTTCTGCCCACCATAGATTATGATTTCTGTCTTTTCATCATTCAATATTAGTCTATTTCTGCCCACCATAGATTATGATTTCTGTCTTTTCATCATTCAATATTAGTCTATTTCTGCCCACCATAGATTATGATTTCTGTCTTTTCATCATTCAATATTAGTTTATTTCTGCCCAAAATAGATTATGATTTCTGTCTTTTCATCATTCAATATTAGTTTATGTCTGCCAACCACAGATTATAATTTCGGTCTTTTCATCATTCAATATTAGTTTATTTCTGCCCACCATAGATTATAATTTCTGTCTTTTCATCATTCAATATTAGTTTATTTCTGCCCACCATAGATTATGATTTCTGTCTTTTCATCATTCAATATTAGTCTATTTCTGCCCACCATAGATTATAATTTCTGTCTTTTCATCATTCAACATTAGTTTATTTCTGCCCACCATAGATTATAATTTCTGTCTTTTCATCATTCAATATTAGTTTATTTCTGCCCACCATAGATTATAATCTCTGTCTTTTCATCATTCAACATTAGTTTATTTCTGCCCACCATAGATTATAATTTATGTCTTTTCATCATTCAACATTAGTTTATTTCTGCCAACTACAGATTATAATTTATGTCTTTTCATCATTCAAAATTAGTTTATTTCTGCCCGTTACAGATTATAATTTCTGTCTTTTCATCATTCAACATTAGTTTATTTCTGCCCATCAAATTGTTCACTTCATTTAAATAGTAACCACATTGTCTTCAACAGTCATGACGTCACTTCCATCTTAATGACGCATAGTGACTTAGTTACAGGCTCTAAATTATCGGAACAAAGACGGACGCCCTTATGAAATATTTCTCAGACGAGCTTAAAAGTGTATCTAGAGGAGAAAAAAAATTATAAATATGATCATGTTTTGACTTTTATACATTCTGATCACAATGAGAAGTTCTTGCGTGCATGAAGAACAAAAAGTACCCATTTTCTTTGTTTAGAACCAGGCAGCTCGTGTTGCTGGGCGACGTGACATCAGACTATTGAATCCAATTGTCCAATCAAACATTCAAAAGAATCAAAGGGAGAGAACTAAATATTTGAGAATCGTCGGCGTCAAATTGACATAAAAGAATGAATTTCTTAATAACATAAAAATATCAGACTGAAAACAATAACAAAGGCATGAATGGCGTCAATTTAATTCCTTCTATAGAAAAATGAAAAACATGCCTGTTACCGGAAATTATCAATGCGACATATGATCATGATCAATGCTCACAATTTTAACACAGGCTGTCAAAATACGTTTTGACGTCATCCGAGAATTGAATGATTTCCGTCTCGCCTATCGTCAGCTGTAGCCTGTTTTTCCTCTGTCAAAATATTGTGATTAACGCTCACAAACTGTTAGGCTGACCAACTCTGGCCCCTTGACTTGAGATTGAGCTTGAACAGTTATATAGCGCAATATCCACAAAACGTGCTCAGTGCTCTTTACGAAGTGTACCTAGCCAACTTCAACACTTAACATCTCACTTGACGAGACATGGCGCCTGTTAGGCGATATTGTTTTATTTTTCCTCTATGACGACAACATTG
Source organism: Berghia stephanieae (assembly GCF_034508935.2). Classification (NCBI taxonomy): domain Eukaryota; kingdom Metazoa; phylum Mollusca; class Gastropoda; order Nudibranchia; family Aeolidiidae; genus Berghia; species Berghia stephanieae. The sequence continues at coordinate 53,025,836 of NC_088367.1, forward strand.
TTAACCACCAGGTACTCATTTTACACCTGAGTACGGTGAGAGAATGTGAATAAAAATCCTTGTCCTAGGACTCAACTATGCACCGTTCAGAGCGGGTCTCGAACTCAGGCTTTTCCGATCCAAAAGCGAGTGTCATATCATTAGATCACAGAGTAGCCGATTGGCAATGGTCACAAAATTAATTAAAAGTTAAAAGCAAACAACCAACCAAACAACGAAACATACAACCAAACAAACAACCAAGCATACAGACAAACAAACAACCAAACATACAAACAAACATACAACATACTCACCTATAGCTAAAACAGCTCCAAACAACAAAACATAGTGAGATAAGGCCATTTTTAACTGGAATCTGTTTTTCCCAACTCTTCTATCTGAGCAGCCTATGAAAATAACCTGGTTCTTGTCTTAGCTACTCTCACACGTCACGTTACGTTAGTAAGACTCGGGTTTAACTTTGTGAAACTGTCTGAAAGTGGCTCAGATAACAGCAACCAACTCTCCTTGTACACCACAAAGAAACAATGAGTCAAAATAAATGTTGCTTCTCCTTGTTTTTATAGATGGTTCGAAGTTGACGTCACTCGGGTCTTTGGCATTGTTTTTTTTTTGCCATCCACTTATATGAGTAATTCTCATTGAACTGTATTATCCAGAGTATAAAATTTCAAGATAACACAGAATTTTTATGCGTTGGTCCGTTATACATCCGGGTGGCAATGTTGTAAGCTTCTTAGCCAAGCGCATGCATTTCTATAGCTAAGATTGTCCTAAACTCATGTGATAGGACTAAGTACTAGAGTCAAGAGGGCGAGGGGAATAACAAATTACTTACACAATTAACGCTCTTCTTACTAGCTATTTTCGGAAATGTGACCCTTCGCCTCAAAACTGTATTAAGTCGGGATGGTTGAGATGTTGAAAATTGAATTTATAACCAGAAATATCAAACTTGTGTTGAGTTTGTAGGTTTTATTGAGCAGAATGGATACGATATTTTAGGGAGTTAATGCCAACAATTTATATTTTTGACCAGTTTAACATTTTATTTGGCTTTTAAGCATGTGGTTTGTTCCGACATAACACCGTTTTGAGACGATGGGTCACAAATTTACCAGAAACATCATACACACCCAAGACAAAAGTAGATTTTTCAAACAGAATAGTAACGAGTATATTCTAAATTTTGTTCAGCAAAATGAGCTCTACAACACCGTGTCGAGTTTTTATGGCTTTAACTATAACAAAATGAAATCAGAAATAGAAAATACATTGTTGGTTGCATCGTAACGAATGTGACGATTTTCCTATGTTTGGTACGGAGAGGGTTAATGGTAAGACAATCCATTTCCATATGTTTGGTAAGGTGAGGGTTAACGACGAGACGGTTGGATGTGGATTCAACTCAATTGACGCTAATAATAATAATAATAATAATAATAATAATAATAATAATAATAATAATAATAATAATAATAATAATAATAATAATAATAATAATAATCATAATAATAATAAAATAATAATAATAATAATAATAATAATAATAATAATAATAATAATAATAATAATAATAATAATAATAATAATAATAATAATAATAATAATAATAGTGGTAATAATAATAATAATAATAATAATAATAATAATAAATAATAATAATAATAATAATAATAATAATAATAATAATAATAATAATAATAATAATAATAATAATGTGTTCTTTTATAGCACTTAATGCCGAAGCCTCAAAGCGCTTTACAATGTTATACTTGTCCAACCATAAACCCACTCGTACCGATCCAAACAGACACACACGACAGTCGCACACACTGACTTTGCACGTTTTACAAAATGACATTGACATTCAACAAAATGGAATCAAAAAATAAAACTTATAATTTATCATCAATAAGAAAATGCCAAGGATGAAAAATTTCTCGAAAAGATGAGCCTTTAGATTTTTATTTAAATTTTCTTTAAAAATTATACAATGAGGTTAAATATTCACAACATCGGCCAGCCGGATACAATGTACCAAAACACAAATTTATGTGTTAAGCTTAAACGGTTATAGTCTGATTGATAAAATTTAGTGAGAACTAAACATTCTCTATAGCTCAGTTGGTAGAGCACTCGCTTCACACGTAAAGGGACCAAAATCGATCCCGGGTGCTGTCGAAATTAGTTTTTCGACCCCTCTGTCTAACCAGGAGTAAATGGGTAGCTGGGTCTATTAGATCTGGTGGAAAGTACTTTGCAATAGACTTGCGATCTATCCAAATGATAGCAAGTAATTTTTATTGTCCGTTTCACACTACAGAAACCGGGATAGACTCCGGCTCCATGGTCCTAATATCTTTATAGAACTTTTTTCTTTTAACTCATAAAAACGGTCTGGCTAAAACACAATAACAAAGAGCTGATTGAGTCATTTTCGTTCCTTCTATAAACTGTCCAGTTAGATTAAAGTGGATTACCGTAGTGAAGGGATTAACTAGGATACGGATGTGGTTGGTGAGTCGTCACGTCAACGAAACATCTTGAACAATGAGGGCGTGTTAATTTCATGACCGCTTTGAGATGGTGAGTGACGTATGAACCGGCGTTTCTACACGGTGTAATGTCAGAAGGTTCTAGATGAATCAAATTGACCCCCCCCCCATCCCCCCCCCCCCGCCCCCCCCCCCAAAAAAAAACGAAGTCAAAATGATCTGATTAGAGCAGACATGTCGTGACGTCACACCTACCACAATTCCGGTTCCCAAATCATTGGAAGTGTAATATAACCTAGTCCTTCGTAGGACTAATAATGAGTAAGTTGTATATTGAATCATAAGGTGGGATAACTGGTGAGTGACGTGTGTCCCGGAGACTCTATACGGTGTTATGTCAGAAGGTTCTAGATGAATATTTATGTTGAGATAGATATGCCAGAATATGTGAGAAAGGGAAGAAAATGATCGGTATCACCAGAAAGAGGCAGTTACAGTTTCTGGGACATGTGTGGAGAAGAGATGGAATAGATAAATTGGTAACATCTGGGATGATCGAAGGAAAGAGAGCTAGAGGAAGACAAAGAATGACTTATTTAAATAACCCGAGAATGGCCAAATGTGATTTAAAAAGCAACACATATTGCAGAGGATAGTGATTTTTAAAAAAAAAATGAGCTCAATATCCACTAAATGTGCTCAAAGCGCTTTACAAGGGGTCCCTGGTCAACAGCAACATTTAACATGTAGGACGGGACATGCCGCCTGTTAGGCGATATTACAATTGTTCGGACAAAGACAACTCTGTTAACGGCCAGTTACTCATTTTACACCTTTTACACGGTGAGAGAATGTGAGTAAAGAGACTTTTTCCAAGGGCTCAACTATGCGCCGAGCGCGAGGCTCGAACCCAGGACCTTCCGATCCGAAAGCGAGTGTCATATCACTAGACCACATAACCGTGATTCGTGGGGACAGCTGACCGGCAACGTGCTCAAGACTCCGAGCCGCGATGGATGGTGAAATATGCGATTTTCTGGATAAACTCTTCTCAGAGGTCAATCCATCATGAGTCGATTCATATAAACTGACAAGCCCCTCTAATTTCTGACACTTTATAGATGTCATTTTGTATAGATAGAATGCGCTTGGCCGAGGAGTTCACAACATTGCCATACGGAAGTATAACGGACCAACACACAAACTCTGTGTAACCATGGACTTTTATAGTCTGATTAATACAGTTTAGTGAGAACAACTCACAAACGCGGATGGCAAAAACAATAACAAAGGCCTGAGTGACGTCATCTGCATACTATCTATAGATAGAATGAAGTTGGTGTCACTCTGGTCTTTGATATTGCTTTTTGCCATCCGCCTTTATGAGTAATTCTCACTAAACTGTATTAACCAGACTATAAAAGGTCAAGGTTACACATAGTTTTGTATGTTTGTCCGTTATATTTCCGGATGGCAATGTTGTGAGTTTCTTAGCCAAGCGCACAATATCTATAACGATCAAGGTTACACATAGTTTTGTGTGTTGGTCCGTTATACTTCCGGATGGCAATGTTGTGAGTTTCTTAGCCAAACGCATACTATGTATTCATTGTCGTGTACAAGTCGGCTCCACTGACAAGAAGTTTAACAAAAGTGAGTCAATTGTAGTTGCCGTCGTTTCCAAGTGGCCGAATGCAGATGACGTACTTAACTACGTTCGTACTATGGAATACTTTACAAATATCAACTGAAAAAAAAAACAAAACAACAACAACAAAACAAAACAGATTGCACAATACTCTTTTCCTTCCTAATGACGTAAGGTAACTTAGTAACACTGGCTCTAAACTATCGGAACAATGGCGGACGCCCGTATTAAATATTTCTCCGGCGAGCACAAAAGCGTATCCAGAGAAAAAAAAACGCATAAATTTGATCATGTTTTGACTTTTACACATTCTGATCACAAGATATATGAAAAGTTCTAGCCAGCATGAAGAATAAAAAGTAATGATTTTCTTTGTTTAGAACCAATATGGCCGCCGTTGCCGGGCGTTGTGACATCAGACTACTGAATCCAAGTGAAATCTGAACATTCACAACAGCAAAAAAAGCTGCGCCAGTAAAAAAAAAAGCCATTGCCTGAAAAGAAAACAAAAAAAAAACAAAACACAAAAAACAAAAACAAAAAAAAAAAACAAAAAAAAACAAAAAAACATCCGTGCTAGTGAGCAAAGGCGTGGCCTATTATTTGTGACGTCGTCCTGCAAAATTGTGAATTGCGCACATTTCCTGATCACTACTGGGTGGACAAGGGGGGGGGGGGGGTGGAGGTCTTGACAAAGATCTGGACTTTCCTCTCGGTCCCTTTGCTGTTCAAACACAACTATGTGTAAACCTAAACGTTTATAGATAGAATGAAGTTGACGTCACTCTTGTCTTTATAAATGTTTTTTGCCATCCACTTTTATGAGTAATTCTCACTTAAATGTATTTGCCAGACTATAAAGATACATGGTTACACAAGAGACTTGTGTATTGGTCCGTTATACTTCCGGATGGCAATGTTGAGAGCTCCTGAGCCAAGCGCAAACTATCTATAGATAGAACGAGATTGACGTGACTCGATTCTTTGTCAGGGTTTTTAGGCATCTGCGTTTATGAGTGGTTCTTTCTAAATTGTATTAATAGTACTATTATGAATAGTTGACGTCACTCGGGTCTTTGTTATTGTTTTTGCCATCCGCGTTTATGAGTAATTCTAACTAAACTGTATTAACCAGACTATAAAAGTTCAAAGTTACACATCGTTTTGTGTGTTGGTCCGTTATACTTCCGGATGGCAATGTTGTGAGCTTCTTTGCCTAGCGCATACTATCTATATGTTAACGATGGTGACGGTATAAGCCGTTTGCGAAATGTTGTGAGATTCTTGGTCAATTGGATTCAATGGTCTGATGTCACGTCGCCCAGCAACGGCGGCCATCGTGGTTCTAAACAAAGACAATCTGTACTTTTAATTCTTCATGCTGGCTAAAACTTTTCATATGTCTTTTGATCAGATTGTATAAAAGTCAAAACATGATCAGATTTATAATGTCTTGTGTTTTTTTTCCCCTCTGGATACGATTTTATGCTCGTCAGAGAAATATTTCATAAGGGCGTACGCCATTGTTCTGATAGTTTAGAGCCAGTCACTAAGTTACCAAGCGTCATTACGAGGGAAGTGACGTCATGACTGTTGAAGCGTATATTACATTGCATCGATAGTCTAATATTAATGATGTGCACTTACAGTCCGTTCCAAGTACCGTGCGCACGGAAAATTGTAATGTCCTCCAAAGTTACGAAATGTGGAGCCGTGATTTTAAGTTACGAAATGTGGAGCCGTGATTTTCAGTTACGAAATGTGGAGCCGTGATTTTCAGTTACGAAATGTGGAGCAGTGATTTTAAATTACGAAATGTGGAGCGGCGATTTTAAGTTACGAAATGTGGAGCCGTGATTTTCAGTTACGAAATGTGGAGCCGTGATTTTCAGTTACGAAATGTGGAGCCATGATTTTAAGTTACGAAATGTGGAGCCGTGATTTTGAGTAACGAAATGTGGAGCGGTAATTTTTTGCACAGGGGCTTATATTTTAAGTGACATTACGAATGTTGAATAAAGATAGAGATTGACCAAACAGTTTTACCACAATGCCCTTTGATGTTTTCATCGTTTGTAATAAAATATGACTCAAACTTTAAAATGTTTACAGTAAACGTGTTTTGATTGTCTTTACCGTGGGGGAAGAATCATAACAAAGTTGCATTCAGTGGTGAAGCTTAGCATACTATCTATTTTTCTTTTAAAATTGAGCTTTATATAGCGCATTATCCACAAAATGCGCTCAAAGCGCTTTACATGGGGTCCCTGGTCAACAGCAACATTTAACATACAGGACGGGACATTACGCCTGTTCGGCGATATTACAATTTTTCGGACAAGAACAAAGCTGTTTAACGGCCAGGTACTCATTTTAGACCTGAGTATGGTGAGAGAATGTGAGTAAAGAGCCTTTTCCAAGGACTCAACTATGCGCCGAGCACGACGCTCGAATCCAGGGCTTTCCTATCCGAAAGCGAGTGTCATACCACAAGACCTCAGGACCACATAAAGAGAGGCGAAACCTTTGGAGTGGCAATGAGGTTTTAATAGCAGAAGATGCCTATCTATGCGTAGCCACAGTTAACTCACTCAACCCTCACACCGACTATATCCATAGTATACCCGGGGTTACTTTTACCCCCTGCCTATTTAATACGTTTTTCTTGACACTGAGACAAATTATAGGCGTAGTGTCAAAGCTAATGTTTTTAGTTTTTACATGTTAATGATAGTTGAATAAAACTATTTATGCACACGCGCAATTTTAATACATTCTTTCCAATTTTGATAAGTAGCAAAAGTCTCTATGATTGAGTGAGTTAAGTTATAGATAGTATGCGCTTTACTAAGAAGCTCACAACATTGCCATCCGGAAGTATAACAGACCAACACACAAAACTATGTGTCACCTTGAACGTTTATAATCTGGTTGATACAGTTTAACAAGAATTATTCATAAACGCGGATGGCATAAACAATAACAGTGACCCGAGTGGGTCCCTTGGTGGACCCAAGCGCATTCTATCGTTTTTTCAGATGTGATTTCTTCCCACTGAATTCTACCAGATGCCAAACGTTTGTACGATTGATATAGATAGAATGAAGATGACGTCACTCAAGCCTTTGTTATTGTATTTTGCCATCCGCGTTTTTGAGTAATTTTATTCTCACTAAACTGTATTAACCAGACTATAAAGGTTCATGGTTACACATAGTTTTGTGTGTTGGTCCGTTATACTACCGGATGGTAATGCTGTGAGCTTTTTAGCCAACGCATACTATCTATACATAAATGCCATTTTTACCGATTTGACATTGGACGAAGTTGACGTCACTGAGGTCTTTTTTTTTTTTTTGCCATCCACGTTTATCAGTAGTTCTCATTAAACTGTATTAGCCAGACTATAAATGTTTAAAGTTACACATAGTTTTGGGTATTGGTCCGTTCTACTTCAGGATGGCAATGTTGTGAGTTTCTTAGCCAAGCGGATACTGTCTATATTTGTCCGAGTGGGCTTGGCGGTGTCCACAAATCTCGCGTTTTGATTGCTCAAAATCCAATTTTCATGTATATGGCTGTTGATTTACCGTTTAGGTAAAATATTCACACCATCACCAGGCCGGATGTCACGTACCATCGCACAAAACATTTGCTCTATAAAGTGTTCAATTAAAAAATAATATACGAGTATATATATATATATATATATATATATATATATATATATATATATATATAATATATATATATATATATATATATATATATATATATATATATATTTAGTCCCCATTTTGTTTTCCCTCAGGTCAATACAATATCATTCCCGTCGCCAATGAGAAATTATTTATTAAGCTCTGGTTGGCTTCAGAATGATGCAACATCAGCCCTTTCATAATGCAACAAGGAAGATGACTGTATTATTTAATTATTCAACGCGGACAAGGGATAAAACTCTATAAAGATTATATGGCATAACAAATAACACGATTAATTCCCTTGATATATTACAAAGTTTTTTTGTTTTTTTTTTTGTTTTTTTTTTTTTGGGTTAGAAAACATTTGGGAGTTGCTGCCCCTATTCAGGATATGGATCACACGGTACTGCATTAACCAATCACTTTGATAGATGCTGTACGCTTGACTAATAAGCTCACAGCATTGCCATCCGGAAATATAAAGGACCAACTCACAATACTGTGTGTAACCTTGAACGTTTATAGTCTGGTTAATTAAAAAATTAATGAAAATTACTCGTTCTCATGAATGACAAAAAAAAAAAAAAAATAAATAAATAAATATATACAAATTAATATAATTTTTTAAAAAAAAAGTATAAATGGATTATTACAAGTGCAATATTATCCTAGAATACGGTGTCACGAAGTGCAAAAAGGGATAATAACAAGACATGAGGGGAGTAGGAAAGTGTGAGAAGACACAACACAGACTAAACACTTTGAGCGATGAGGGTTCGATCCCAAGACCCTACTGTTTCGACAACTCCGCCTGGCCACGAGAGGGACACTCTACAATCCACACATCATTCATCTTTTTTAAAAAAGTGGTTTCTGATGTAGAATCTATTGCAGATCGTAGATCGTAACTTCAGTAGGATCGTGGGTTCGAATCCTCATCACCAAAAAGTTTTGATTCTCTATTTTATTCTTGTAATTTTCTACTCCCTGAAGGTCCTGGGTTCGCGCCTCGCACGGCGCATAGTTGAGTCCTTGGAAAAGGCTCTTCACTCACATTCTCTCACCGTACTCAGGTATAAAATGAGTACCGGACCGTTGAATCTGTCCGAAAAATTTGTAATATCACCTAAAAGGCTTCACGTCCCGTCCTATATGTTAAATGTTGTTGTTGGCCAGGGACCCCTTGTAAAGCACTTTGAGCATGTTTAGTGGATATTGCTCTATATAAAAGCTCAATATTGTTTTCATTTCTTGTAATTATCAACATAACTCCTCCTTCACTCACTTTTCTGAAATAGGAGAGCATTCTT
>NC_088367.1:53037495-53042495 GCF_034508935.2 Berghia stephanieae
TAAGTAGTAGTAGTGTAGTAGTAGTGTATGTATAGTAGTAGGTAGTAGTAGGTAGTAGTAGTAGTAGTAGTAGTATAGTAGTAGTAGTATATAGGTATACTGTGAGTAGTATTAAGTAGTAGTAGTAGTAGTAGTAGTAGTTAGTATAGTAGTTAGTATAGTAGTAGTAGTAAGTAGTAGTAGTGTAGTAGTAGTAGTAGTAGTAAGTATAGTAAGTAGTAGTAGTTGTAGTAGTATGTTGTAGTAGTATAGTTAGTAGTATGTGAGTAAGTTATTTAGAGTATAGTATAGTAGTATAGTAGGAGAAGAAGAAGTAGAAGAAGAATGAGGAGAAGAAGAAGTAGAAGAAGAAGAAAAAAAACCAACATCATATTTACTAAAAGAATCTTTTTTATTTGATGACATTGATGTTATGAAAATTAAAACAATAAATAAATAAATAAATAAATTACAAAATGAATAATCAAAGGCTTTGAGTATTGGGGAAATAAAATTCACTTGAACGTCATCGTACTTTGAAATGGGTTAAAATTATAATAAAATAATAATACTAATAGGCATGATAATATTATAAATAATAATAATAATAATAATAATAATAATAATAATAATAATAATAATAATAATAATAATAATAATAATAATAAAAAATAAAATAATAATAACAATAATAATAATAATAATAATAATAATAATAATAATAATAATAATAATAAATAATAATAATAATAATAATAATAATAATAATAAAATAATGGTAACAACAACAACAACAGCTCTTTAGGCTCTCCAGAGGAAAAGACCCACAGGTCACTGGAAGCAGCTTTGAGATTGGCACAAATTATGAGACGATTCCATGAAAACAGGATTTGGGTGTGGACGTCATCTGTTGTCACACACATTGAAAGCAACAATGGAACTTTCAACATTTTAATTCATTTTTTCCCTGAGAGAGAAATGGAATTGTACGTCGTTTTTATTGATCGATCTATTAATCATTTAATCTCTTTATTTAATTATTTATTGATATATTTATTTATTTCTTCTTGGACAAAACTACGTGAATACGTATGTCTATCTTAAAGGGCCACAACTCATTTAATTTTTACCAATTTTTCATAGAATGAACATTAGATTGTTGAGATTGGTGTCCCTTGTCAATAACTCAATTCCCATTGCTGGATGTGCATCAATTCCCCTAAAACGCCTCATAGATTCTACTGTTGTTGGTTATTGAGCACTATTCATAATGCCTCTGTATTATGCCAAAAAGAGTTTTTCATGATTTGGCCACAAATAAAATTTTGATCGATCAAGAGAATTCTAGGCTTGACACAATGACAAGACCTGAGGCTTCAATAACGTCTATGTCTTACTTGAAAGAAGTCTCTGGTTTAATCCTTGTTGACAAGGGTTAGAGTCGTTTGAATAGGTGGATATGAATGGTCCGTGGATCAAACCTCTGAAGTCTCCATGCGAGCTTTGCACACCATGTTTTATTTAATTCGATGACTTCATAGGTCTGTCCGATCGTGACATTCGTAAACTCTTGGCCTGACACTGACCAACAAATGACGTCAAAAGACTCGTCTTTGCCCACAAAACTGAGTGTAACCTGGACCGTATATAGTCTGGTTAATACATAATTACTCTATTATTATGGATGCAAAAACAAAAACAAAGACCTGAGTGGCGGCATCTTCCTTCTATATATAGCCTGACATTGACCCCAAAAAGTACGTCAAAAGACTAGTCTTTGGCCACAAAAGAAAACAAATTGTTAGTTATATTCAACATTTCAATCAATAGGACCACTTGTTGCCTTGACCATTACCAAATACAAATCACCTGGTTGTCCACAAACCTAACCAGGGCCTCAAAAATGGTGGGTTTTATTGTCAGTCTATAAGCTCCGATCTGATCCGTATGTAGCTCAGACTTCAACCGATCTTGAAAATGGAGATTTCAGTGGTTTGAACCGCAGACCATCGATATGTGAGGCAAACGTTACTTGGGCAAACGGCGATCGATGAGTTTTGGCAGTGATTGAAATAAAAAAAAAATGGATGCAAAGGATTAAACGACATGGATACTTTATGGACATTGGGTAAAATAAAAAAAATATTAGAGTATTAGAGTTATCTTTCCATGGATAAGCAAGCTAAACATGGTTAATCAATTATCACTCCACAGACTGCACATGTCCCCGATGACTACCAAGACATGGAACCGATAATTGAGTAAAATGTTTGTCACCTTAGTTTTTATATTACAGTTAAACGAATATTTTCAATAGGGGAGATAGTGGGTTACTAGTCTTTACTAACGTCTATCAATTATACTTTTATAAGTCAGTGGTTTGATGAGCAGAACTAGTGAGAAAAAATCTAGACTGCACCAGATCTCGGTCTCTTTGCTTGTGAAGTGAGTGATCTACCAACTGAGCTATCGGGACCCCCGAAATAAATTATATTAAAAAACACAACACGTATGTAACTATTTGGCCAGAAAACTCGTCCTTCAAATATCGGTCGAATAAGATGATCCTCAACTCGGCAAACACTCTCAAACCTGGGACTTCCAGTAAGACTCAACGGAATTCCCAGTTTGGAGATTTTTTTAACAAGACGAGGATCATTAATTTATAAGATGAGATTTCTGGCGCACATTTTTATTACAAGTATTTTCAGAGCATTGGAGTATTGGAGGCGAAGCAATGTAAAGCATTCTGGTATACACGATAATGAATTAATTAGCATAAATTATTATAAAGCAGTTAATTGCTGTACTTCAGAAATAAACGTATTTAAAAATTTGGCCAGAAAACTCGTCCTTCAACGATCGATCGAGGTAACTGTCCCTTGGTAATAGTAGTAGAAGTGTAGTAGTAGTAGTAGTAGTAGTAATAATAATAATAATAATAATAATAATAATAATAATAATAATAATAATAATAATAATAATAATAGTAGTAGTAGTAGTAGTAGTAGTAGTAGTAGTAGTAGTAGTAGTAGTAGTAGTAGTAGTAGTAGTAGTAGTAGTAGTAGTAGTAGTAGTAGTAGTAGTAGTACTACTAGTAGTAGTAGTAGTAGTAGTAGTAGCAGTAGTAGTAGTAGCGTATGGCTACACCTCCAAATTCATTTAATCAACCCAGTCCAGTCTTCTTCCGCCCTAGGAACTGTTTCAAATCCACATGGAAGTTTAGTTACTGGACAGTGGAGGACGTTGTGATCGCTGATCTCTGGGGCTGCCAGACATTTACGGCAGTCATAACTGTTCCCAAGGTTCCATCTGCACATATTTGATACAGTTCTGCCAAGTCCTGCTTATATGCGATTGGAAGAAACCCAGTATTTCCTGGCATTGTGGAATGCTGGCAATCTGTTGATGGGATCTTTTATGATGTTTCCTCCTTTTGGTGTTCCTCTGTATACCTCATCCCGGTAAACATATCTCAAACCTGGGACACCGTGAGATCTTTGTTAAAGCTCCAGGTTTGATCGCGTTTTTTTCTTTCCAAGATGAGGTTCAAGTAGATTGATCCATATTTGAAGAAGGAAATTTCTGGCCAAACCTTCAAATAATGTGTTTTTCCAGATTATGGCATTAAACTGGTCAATATGGAAACATGCTAAGTGGTTAAAATACATGAACACATAGTATATAAGAGTATTACCATCATCATTATTATCAGGTACGTATATATAGTCTTAGTCTTAGACACAAAACTATAACATTTATTTCCAACACACAATCAAACACTGATATCATATCCGGATTTGAAAAAAAAAATCAAAGCCATTAGGCTCATGGAGCCGGAGTTTATCCCGGATTCCATAGCGTGAAACGCACAATACCAATTGTTTGCCACCCTTTGGATAGGACGCTAGACTATCGCAATTATTTATATATAGATAAATATAAACCGGCCTTCCCCATCGTATTGCCAGAAACCGTCGCATAGGCATTCCAAGAAGGTAACTATAGATAATCTATCACCCAAGCGTGTGGTGTCAACAGAAGTCACCCATGTTGTCCGAAGTTTGAACCAAGCGACATTTGTGGTTTTTTTGTTGTTTTTTTTTTTTTGTATTTAAAAAAAATGTAAATTACATTGTCAACATCAAAATCAAATTCTTACGACATAACACCGTGTAGAGACAGTGAGACATATATATATATATATATATATATATATATATATATATATATATATATATATATATATATATATATATATATAAAGAATGTTCTATTTCCTTGACTTCCAGAACGTGTCAAATTTGACATTTATTCAATCTCGTAATTTTGTTTTTCAATTAACTATTGGACACCTAGGTCACGTGACATATTGTCGAATTGATTTGATGGGTCACGTGATGAGAACAAACAAACAAATAGACGAAAAAATAAACGAGGTTTAATTTCAGCATGAGAATTCTTAAAACGCATATTCGTCATAAATTAAACATTCCCCTCCACGCCTTTCAGTCATCATTAAAAAAAAAAAAAAAAGAAACATTCGAAATTCCTCCACAATTTCGTTCTGTTGATAATTCGGCGATTCCAGTTTTTAAAGATTTGAACGAAGGAGCATCAAGATGGCGGCTGTCAAAATGAAGAAGATGGAGGGTTTCAAATTGGCACATCCACCTGAAATATAGACGTGAAAATGATATATGAATACACACACTATCAAACACACACACACACACAAACACACACACACACATCCACCTGAAATATAGACGTGAAAATGATATATGAATACACACACTATCAAACACACACACACACATACACACACAAACACACACAGACACACACACACACACATCCACCTGAAGTATAGACATGAAAATGATATATGAATACACACACACACAAACACACACACACACACAAACATACACAAACAAACACACACACAAACACACACACACACACACACAAACATACACAAACAAACACACACACAAACACACACACACAAACACAGT
>NC_088367.1:53049995-53052495 GCF_034508935.2 Berghia stephanieae
ACAGAGATAGAGCAAAGAAATAGAGATCGTAGAGAGAGAGCATAGAGAGAGATAGAGAGAGCACAGAAAGAGATAGATATTGCACAGAGAAAGAGGGGTAGGGGGAGGGGAGGTGATCATTAAAACAGATCTCCTCATCACCGTGGATCGATCTCGATCGGTTTGCTTGTGAAGCGAGCGCTCTACCAACTCATCTGTATGGACCAATGGAATGGAGGCAGAAGATTACACAATATTTCATAATGGCAATAATCAACTGTCACTTACCAGTGGTTCCCGAACCTGAGGCTGCCTGGACACCTGGGGAAGGAAAAGAAAAGATAAAATAAAATGTGCACATTTATTTTCAAATAGGGATAATGATAAGGTACTAATCTTGCAACTGAGTACGTTGAAAGGATGTGAGTAAAGAGCGTTTTCAAACGACTCAACTATGCGCCGAACGAGGCTCGAACTCAGGACTGTCTGATCCGAGAGCGAGTGTTATACCACAAGACCACATAGCCGCACAAATACTAAATACGACTGACAAGTGGTCCACAAACCAAAAAATGAATTCAAAATATGGTATGCGTCTTAGTGGATTTTAGTCTCAGGCTGTAAGTTACTCAATTTAAAATAGTGTAAATGTTGCTGCTCGAAGCTCGAAGAAATAAATAATTCATCTGTGGTGTTTCAATCATCCTGTTTTGTTGATAAAGGGGAAACCCGAAACGTTCATTTGATCTGTTTTTGTAATTAAATTGAAGCTTACATTCAACTTCACGTTATTATTTATCAATTAAAAATAAGAAAATAAAAGAAATCCCTTTCTTCATTGTATAGGGAAAATTTGTCTCTAAGGTCTATTCCAAGGGAAGACTGGAATAACCCAGGCGTCAGCCGCAATGAAGCGCCACAAATTGAGCTAGAGCGAGGTGACTTCTACAAGGCCACACAGGGCAGCGGCCGGTGATCGAACTCGGTACCTTTCGAATACAAAGCAAAGACCTTAGCGCTGTGCCACGCTGTATTTCTAGTAATTTCCATTTTAAATTCTAAATTCCCTGGCAAGGGTCCAGTTCGTCCCCATATAACACCGTGTTGTAATGGTGGGTCACGAATGATAGATAATTCTTACCCATGGATCCAACTTCGTGATCACCTGAAAGACAAGAATAAAAGAAATGGAATGACAATATTTTACCGGAAAACAATCTTTTTGGGAGCGTTGACGTTTCTATATCATATCAGATCAAGTCGTATTATATCATTACAATCATTATAAAACTACTACTACTGCTACTACTACTACTACTACTACTACTACTACTACTACTACTACTACTACTACTACTACTACTACTACTACTACTAATACTACTACTACTACTACTACTACTACTACTACTTCTACTACTACTACTACTACTACTACTACTACTACTACTACACTACTACTGCTACTGCTACTGCTGCTGCTGCTGCTGCTGCTGTTGCTGCTGCTGCTGCTGCTGTGCTATCTGACTACTACTACTACTACTACTACTACTACTACTACATACTACTACTACTAATACTACTACTACTACTACTACTACTACTACTACTACTACTACTACTACTACTACATACTACTACTACTACTACTACTACTACTACTACTACTAATACTACTACTACTACTACTACTATATACTACTACTACTACTACTACTACTACTACTACTACTACTACTACTACTACTACTACTACTACTACTATTATTACTACTACTACTACTACTACTACTACTACTACTACTACTACTACTACTACTACTACTACTACTACTACTACTACTACTACTATTACTACTCCCTTGGAATAGGAGAAGGATCTATACTCACATTCTCTCACCGTACTCAGGTGTAAAATGAGTACCTGGCCGCTAAAAGTGTTGTCTCAGTCAAAAGTAAAAAAGAAATAATATCGCCTAAGAGACGTCATGTCACGTCCTACGTATAACATTATGCTGGTGGCACTTTTAAAACGCTTTGAGCACTTTTAGTGGATATTGCGCTACATAAAAGCTCAAATTTGAGTTTGCAACATGGGGAATTTCATTTTATTTAGGTTACAACAGAAACTCAAACATTTTTTGGTTACTACCTGCTTCACACTCGTCTTTCTTGACCTTGAATTCATTGATGGTCGTCTCAATGTGGATTCGGTAAGAGGTTTTGCAATTGATTTTCTTCAGACAATCAAATACCTTGCCGTACGCCCTATAAATAGGATGAATGGAATAAGGTTGAGTTACACTTTTGTTCCATCATGGGATGTAGGGTGAGATTTTGTAATGTGATATGATGTAATGTCATGTAATGTGGTATGATGTAATGTCATGTGTTGTGGTATGATGTAATGTCATGTGTTGTGGTATGATGTAAGGTCATGTGTTGTGGTATGATGTAAGGTCATGTGTTGTGGTATGATGTGATTTCATGTGGATGTGGTATGATGTAATGTCATGTGATG
>NC_088367.1:53064995-53079995 GCF_034508935.2 Berghia stephanieae
ATTGCATTATCTACTAAATCCAATCCTTTAAATGGTGGACAAAGAATAATTACAAAGACCTTTTCACACGGGACTTGTATCTCGGTGTTGTGGCTTGTTGTTTTCATGAATTATTTGTTTTTGTGAGTTTTGTCCACTCGTAGAAACCATCGACCCTCCCCCCACCCTTCCAAAAAAGAGAGTTTTTAACATGTGCTCTCTCCTCTTAATCGTGTTCACTGTTTTAGATTTGTTTTCTTCTTCTAATCATGGCACCACCATATGTCGTCAATACGCCACGCCGCTGCTCATAACATTGCCATCGGAAGTGGACCAACACACAAAACTGTGTGTATCCATGAACGTTTATAGTCAGGTTAATACAGTTTAGTGTGCATTACTCATAAACGCGGATGGCAAAAAAAAAAAACAATAAAGCCTGGCACTGACCAAAAAACGAAGTCAAAAGATAAGTATTTTGCCACAAAAGAAAACAAATCGTGAGTTGTATTCAATACTTCAACCAATGGAATAACTTGTTTCCTTGAGCTCTACTAACGACTCATTGGACGCTACACAAACCTAAAATATTCGTCAAACTGCCAGTCCGAGAGGGTTCTAGTTTCAGGCTATAATAATGTTAACGATGGCACGGATTAACCAGTAGATTTTTGACCAATCAAAACATGGAATTTGTGACACACCCTCACACGTGCTCGGACAAACAAAGTTGGTTGTTTATAAACAGTAACGTGAATGGAATCGACCCCTCTCTGATCATTGTTATTGTTTTCATACCGCCATATTGGGTGACCAGTTATCACATGATTTCTTGATCAGATTATAATCGTTTAGTTTTACACATAATTTTCTTTGTTGGTTCTATAGATAGTTCGAAGATGACGTCACTCGGGTCTTTGTTATTGTTTTTTGTCATCCGCGTTTATGAGTAATACTCACTGAACTGTATTAACCTGACTATAAACGTTCATGGATACACACAGTTTTGTGTGTTGGTCCGTTATACTTCCGGATGGCAATGTTATGAGCTTCTTTGCCAAGCGCATACTGTCTATTGATCAAGCGGTAGAACAGTGAGTATTTTACTTAAGCACAAACCATCGATAGTAAAACATGTGTAGTTTGATGTGTCTACCAATCACTGCCATTGTTTACATTATGACGATTGTCCGAGAGGCGTGGTTATCTACCGGTCTATACAGGCGATGGACGTTTCGGGGACAAACCCTTCATTCATTATAAAATGTATAAAACTCCAGTTTCACCTGTCATGATATTATAAGAATCGACCCCAATGGCTTGACGAATCCCGTTCGGCCTCAAGTTTTGCCTTGCTTATGTCATGAGTCATGAGACAACCTGTTTTTGTGAGACAGAGAGACAGACACATATAGATTGAGAGATTGAAAGAGAGAGAGAGAGAGAGAGAGAGAGAGAGAGAGAGAGAGAGAGAGAGAGAGACGCACACATTGAGAGAGAGATGGAGACACACAGACAGAGAGAGACACGCACACATTGAGAGAGAGATGAGAGAGAGAAGACGAGAGAGAGAGCAGAACGATGAGAGAGAAGAGAGAGAGAGAGAGAGAGAGAGAGAGAATGAGAGAGAGGAGAGAGAGAGAGTGAGAGAGGAGAGGAGAGAGAGAGAGAGAGAGAGAGAGAGAGAGGTCAAGGAGCTGATCAAATGTTACTCTGTACAAGATTGTGATGGAATACTTAAGTATGAGAGGTTGACGAAAACGAGGTTGTAAAAAAAACGTCCTCATGCCTCATGCACGATGACATCCCTGCCGTACTTTGGAAAAACCCTTAATATTAAAAATTTGGCCAGAAAACTCGTCCTTCAAATTATCGATCGATTTAAATGACCCTCGTCTTGGGAATTGGGGGGTTCCGGGTTACTCGTGGATTCATTCCAACGAGGTCAACGGGACGGGAGATGACAAACCAATTATAAAGGTGGAGGAAGCCTTGATTATGTAACCCCCGAAATAGACACCGAGCGAAAGAGAATACAACCACGCCCCTCGGACAGTTGTCCGAACGTAAACAATGGCAGTTAGTGCTAAATTTAGCAAACATCACGGAATAGACAGAATGAAGATGACGTCACTCAGGTCTGTTTTATTGTTTTTTGCCATCCAAGTTTCTGAGTAATTCTCCCTAAACTGTATTAACCTATTAAATTTCAAGGTTACACATAGTTTTGTGTGTTGGTCCGTTATACTTCCGGATGGCAATGTTGTGGGTTTCTTAGCCAAGCGCATACTATCTATATCTATATACAAGTTTTAACATTGTTGTAATGAACCATATTTTCTGTTTGTTTGGAAGTATTTCTAATACAATGGGGCCATAACAATTGGATTATCAGACCTGGAAATAATTACACGCTGGTTTGAGTTCAGAGTACATTCCCAGTAAAACAATGAGGCCGTGACAATTTGGGTTAACCGACCTGCACATATATAGACACGACGCATTGACATTATTCCCATTAACACAATGGGGCCATAACAATCTGGGTTATCAGACCTGAAAATAACTTCACTTTTGTTTGTAAGCATTCACATTACAACATAGAAACTAAAACATTTTGGGTTAGCAGACCTGAAAATAAATATACACTTTATCATATCCTTTTAAATTAGATTGTAGTTGAGTTTATCAATATTAACATCACTAATGGGGGCGATCTATATTCAGGTTTTCGTCCAACCAAGTCATCGATCACATGATTTGTTGCTGTACAACGATTGGATATTCCTTTAAAAATGTAAGCACGCTGCTTTGTTTATAAAAGTCTTTAACATACACATGTGTCAAAATAACCAATCGTGATGTAAGATGTTTCGAAAACTGTGAGCACTTTTCACTATGTGGCTCACTTTGAGCACATTTTGCAATCTGACCAATGACCTCGAGCACATGGAAAGGAAGTAATATAAATCATGCCCAGTGAACTGCACACTTTCTGTAAACCAAAAAAAAAAAAAAATGCTTTTATTCAGTGCATGGTTGATGAGTTAGATAATTTACAAATGTGCTGGTTTCGTTTCGTTTCGTTTGAAAATTCTGCTTCTTGTGTGTGTGTTTTTGTTTTGTTTTTGTTTTTTCCTTCTCATTAGATTTGGCACTCACAAATGAATAGTTCCAGTGACCCGTGAATAGAGAACACAACCGTTATCTGTCAGGTAAACATTCACACACACGTACATACACACACACACACACACACATAGATACATACATACATTTAGTTACACATGCAGAAAATAAACCATACACATACATACATGCATACACAGGTTTTACACATCCACAAACACGCGACATGTACACACACACACACACTCACACACACACAACCACATAAAATTTATTACAAACACATATAAACACACGAATTCACAATTAACATTCACATACACATACACATACACACAAACACAAACACACGTACACACACACAAACACACACAAACACACACACACACTTCCTGATTATTTTTGTTGTTTGTTTTGTTTGGCTTTTATTCAGATTTAATCCTCTCTCTCTCGCTCTCTCTCTCTCTCTCTCTCTCTCTCTCTCTCTCTCTCTCTCTCTCTCTCACTCACTTTGGATTGAGAAAGGCATGGATGCTATGCGTTTAGGTAAAATCCTCACAACATCTGTCGGCCTGACCTAAAGGAACCAACACACAAATATATTTGTAACCTTGAACGTTATTAGATAGTGTGCGCTTGGCTAAGCAACTCACAACATTGCCATCCGGAAATATCACGGACCAACACACAAAACTATATATAGATAGTTCGAAGATGACGTCACTCAGGCCTTTGTTATTGTTTTTGCCATCCGCGTTTGTGAGTTGTTCTCACTAAACTGTATTAACCAGACTATAAAAGTTTATGGTTACACAGAGTTTGTGTGTTGGTCCGTTATACTTCCGGATGGCAATGTTGTGAACTCCTTGGCCAAGCGCATTCTATCTATGTGTAACTCTGAACGTTTATAGTCTGGTTAATAGAGTTCAGTGAGAATTACTCATAAACGCGGATGGAATAAAACAATAACAAAAGACCCGAGTGACGTCAGCTTCATTCTGAATATTCCGTGCTGTTTGCTAAATTTAGCACTAACTGCCATTGTTTTTGTTCGGAAAACGGTCCGATGGGCGTGGTTTTATTCTATTTCGCTCGGTGTCTATTTCGTTTCCTCGTGGTGGAGAAAAAAAAGCTAACAAACAAAAATAAATGAATAAAACAAACATTCCCCTCCCCCCTCCTCCTCCCCCCTCCCCCCCCCCCCACACACAAAACCAACAAACACCCCCCCCCCCCCCCCCCCCCCAAAAAAAAAAAACATAAAAAAAAAACAAAAAAAAAAAAAAAAAAAAAAACAAAAACAACAAACAAATAAAAAAATCAAACAAACAAAAAAAAAACAAAAAAAAAAACAAAACACAATAAAGTAAAACAGCAACAAAAATTGTTTTTATTGAAATAATAAAAAAAGGAAAAATAAATAAATAAAAAAACATTAAAAAAAACAACCCGAAGAGAAGTAAAACAAAACAAAACGAAAAAAACAAAAAATCAATCGAAGAAAAAAAAGGAGAAACAAAAAAAAAAAAAAAAAAAAAAAAAAACAACACAAAAAAAAAGTAAAAACAAAAACAAATCAATCAAATGTCATTTTATTTTTCTCACCATTTTCATTGTTATCGCACGATTCGTAAAGCGTCTCTTTGACTCCAGCTGCTGACATCATTCATGTTTTGATACAATGAGTGACATTCATTCAGTGAGGCCTGTAGCCTACTCCCACACTCTGGTAAAACACATATTATTTAAAAATTTGGCCAGAAAACTCGTCCTTCAAATATCGATCGATTTAAATGACCCTCGTCTTGGCAAAAAACTCTCAAACCCGGGGCGATTAAATGACCCTCGTCTTGGCAAAAAACTCTCAAACCCGGGACTTCGCCCCGGGTTTGAGAGTTTTTTGCCAAGACGAGGGTCATTTAAATCGATCGATATTTGAAGGACGAGTTTTCTGGCCAAACTTTTAAATGTGTTTGTTTTTTTTCCAGAGTCCGAGAGTGTGTGTGTCTAGGCGACATGGAGCTGTCTGTATGTGTTGACTAGGATGGTACACGATCTGGGTGAAGGTGTGTTGTGACGATGCTGCTACCCGGCGGGTTCGCGACGGTGAACGAATGCGGACCGGACTTTGCTGATTGGGTCGATCGTCATAACAAAGTAGTGTGTGAACCATAAGAGGCTGCTACCATCTGGGTCGAACGGATCTTCCTTCACACACAGTTTAGTGGTTTTCAAGTCGTTTCATAGAAGGCTCCACTTCCACCAACTAGGCGTATCCTATAAGTTATCACTAACCTTTTAACCTCGGATTTCAACGGCAATCGAACAGGCTATAGATAGTATGCGCTTGGCTAAGAATCTCACAACATTGCCATCCGGAAGTATAACGGCGGACCAATACACAAAACTGTGTGTATCCGTGAACGTTTATAGTCTGGATAATACAGTTAAGTTAGAATTACTCATAAACATGGATGGCAAAAAAACATTAACAAATACCCGAGTGACGTCAACTTCATATTATCTATATATTATTTGGCTGACATTGGTTAACCCTCTTGTTTCCAGCCATTTTCAGGGTTTTCCCAACGAAATTACTCCCAACTTACATAAAAATAGATTTTTATCACTAGACATAGCAGTAAAATTCCTGCGATAAATAATTCCTTTATCAAAACATGCTCTCCATACACTGTTCGTTTTCTTTAAATTTTATGTTGTACAAAATAAATCAATTTGAATAAGAAAAATGTTGGTTGTATCGTAACGAAATGTGACGATTGTCTTGTCGTTGGAAAGGAGAGGGTTAAACAGTTTTAAATTATTTAACACGTAGTTTATTTCAAGTTGTTTCATAGAAATCCACTCACCAACCAGGCATTTCCTAGTTAACCCTTTATCCACGGAGTTTTGGTGAATCGAACAGGATGTAAACTTCCCTTTATTCGTTCCCCCGAGGATATTTGTTCCTTCTTCTTCTTCTTCTTCTTCTTCTTCTTCTTCTTCTTCTTCTTCTTCTTCTTCTTCTTCTTCTTCTTCTTCTTCTTCTTCTTCTTCTTCTCTTCTTCTTCTTCTTCTTCTTCTTCTTCTTCTTCTTCTTCTTCTTCTTCTTCTTCTTCTTCTTCTTTCTTCTTCTTCTTCTTCTTCTTCTCTTCTTATAATAATAATGCTATAATAATAATAATAATAATAATAATAATAATAATAATAATAATAATAATAATAATAATAATAATAATAATAATAATAATAATAATAATAATAATAATAATAATAATAATAATATAATATAAGATAGGAATAATAATAATGTTTAAAATAAAAATAAATAAATATTTAAATAAATGAATGAATAAATAAATAAACGCTCACTTATCCTTCCCATAGGAGAAATATGTCTCTGAGGTCTATTCCAAGAGAAGACTGGAATAACCCAGGCGTAAGCCGCAGTGCAGCGCCGTAAATTGAACTAGACGAGGTGACTTATACAAGGCCACACATCGCAGCGGCCGGTGATCGGTACCTTTCGAATACAAAGCAAAGACCTTAGCGCTGTGCCACGCTGTATTTCTAGTAATTTCCATTTTAAATTCTAAATTCCCTGGCAAGGGTCCAGTTCGTCCCCATATAACACCGTGTTTTAATTGTGGGTCACAAATGACAGATTTGTATTCCACCCTTTATCTTGGATAACCCTATCAATACTCTTCAACAGTCATGACGTCACTTCCTTCCTAATGACGCATGGTAACTTAGTAAAACTGGCTCTAAACTATCGGAACAATGGCGGACGCCCGTATGAAATATTTATCCTACGAGCATAAAAGTGTATCCAGAGGAGAAAAACATTATAAATATGATCTTGTTTTGACTTTTATACATTCTGATCACATGGCATAATAAAAGGACAGTGATGGAGATAATGGCGTCCGCCATTGTTCCGTTAGTTTAGAACCAGTTCCTATGCGTCACTACGAGGGAAGTGACGTCATGACTGTTGAAAAGCAAAGGACGGAAGTCGATCCCGGGTAAAATCGATGGTTGTTCAAGACTTCCGGTGTCAGAGAAATGTCTTCTTGTTTTCTAGTCTAAATAAATGCTGATCATCATCAATAAAGATCTATCATCCTCGCTCTTTTAAATAAATAAATTTTAAAAAAAAGGGGGCAGCGTGGCTCAGCGGTACGGTCTTTGCTTCTTACTCTAAAGGTACCGAGTTCGATCATCCGCCGCTGCGTTGTGTAACCTTGAGCAAGTCACCTCACCCTAGCTCAATTTGCGGCGCTGCACTGCGGCTGACGCCTGGGTTATTCCAGTCTTCCCTCGGATTAGACCCTAGAGACACATTTCCCCTAAGGGATGAATAAAGTGAATTCTATTTTATTTTACGTCCCGTAATCCAAAGAATCTGCCTATAGATAGTATGCGCTTGGCCAAGAAGCTTACAACATTGTCATCGGAAGTAAAACGGATCAACACACAAAACTATGTGTAACTATGAACTTTTATAGCCCAGTTCATACAGTTTAGTGAGAATTACTCATAAACGCGGATGGCAAAAGCCATTGACAAAGACCTGAGTGACGTCATCTTCGTTCTATCTTTTCATCCTGCTACTAAAATAGTTATCCCACCTTATGATTCAATATACAACTTACTCATTATTAGTCCTACGAAGGACTAGGTTATATATACACTTCCAATGATTTGGGAACCGGAATTGTGGTAGGCGTGACGTCACGACATGTCTGCCCTAATCAGATCGTTTTGACTTTCTTTTTTTTTTTCTTTTTTTGGCGGGGGGTGGGGTGAAAGGGGGGGGGGGTCAATTTGATTCATCTAGAACCTTCTGACATTACACCGTGTAGAAACGCCGGTTCATACGCCACTCACCATCTCAAAACGGTCATGAAATTAACACGCCCTCATTGTTCAAGATGTTTCGTTGACGTGACGACTCACCAACCACATCCGTATCCTAGTTAATCCCTTCACTACGGTAATCCACTTTAATCTAACTGGACAGTTTATAGAAGGAACGAAAATGACGCCAATCAGCTCTTTGTTATTGTGTTTTAGCCAGACCGTTTTTATGAGTTAAAAGAAAAAGGTTTTTTTTTAGAGATATTAGGACCATGGAGCCGGAGTTTGTCCCTGTTTCTGTAGCGTAAAACGGATAATAGAAATTAGTGGTAGAGAGGGCGATGCGGTGTTGGTGGTTTAGTTGGAGTGGTAGTGATGATGTGGTGGTGGTGGTTGTAGTAGTAGTAGTAGTAGTAGTAGTAGTAGTAGTAGTAGTAGTAGTAATAATAGTAGTAGTAGTAGTAGTAGTAGTAGTAGTAGTAGTAGTGATAGTAGTAGTAGTAGTAGTAGTAGTAGTAGTAGTAGTAGTAGTAGTAGTAGTAGTAGTGATAGTAGTAGTAGTAGTAGTAGTAGTAGTAGTAGTAGTAGTAGTAGTAGTAGTAGTAGTAGTAGTGGTAGTAGTGATAGTAGTAGTAGTAGTAGTAGTAGAGTAGTAGTAGTAGTAGTAGTAGTAGTAGTAGTAGTAGTAGTAGTAGTAGTAGTAGTAGTAGTAGTAGTAGTAGTAGTAGTAGTAGTAGTAGTAGTAGTAGTAGTAGTAGTAGTAGTAGAGGTAGTGATATAATATATAGTAGTAGTGGTAGTGATGATGAAATGATGGTGGTGGTTGTAGATGTAGTAGTGGTGCTGCTGATGATGATGTGGTGGTGGTGGGTGTAGTAGCAGTGGTAGTGATGATGATGTGGTGCTGGTGGTTGTAGTAGTAGTTGTAGTGATGATTATGTGGGAGTAGTGGTTATAGCATTTCTGATAGTGGTGATGAGACGGTGGTAGTAGTAGTAATAGTGATGATGATGTGGTGGTGGTTGTAGTAGTAGTGGTAGTGATGATGATGTAGTGGTGGTTGTAGTAGTAGTGGTAGTTATGATGATAATGCGGTGGTGGTTGTAGTTTTGGTGTTGATGTGGTTGTGGTGGTTGTAGTATCAGCGGTAGTGATGATGGTGTTGTGGTGGTGGTTGCAGTAGTAGTGGTAGTAATGATGCTGATGATGATGTGGTGGTGGTTATATTAGTAGCGGTGGTGCTATGTGTGGTCCATTTTCTTTTATGGTTGTGAAACGTGGACACTAACCGCACAGACAGAACAACGTATTGAAGCTTTTGAGATGTGGACGTACAGGAGAATGCTGAAAATACCTTGGACAGCAAGAAAAACAAACATCGAAGTCCTCGACCTAATGGGCCAAATACAAAAAGAACTTCTTTTGACTGTGAAGCACAAAGAGCTGTCATATTTTGGACATATGCGAAGACATGATAGTCTCGAAAAAAGGATAATGGAGGGAAGAATTGAAGGAAAGAGAGGCAGAGGAAGACAAAGGAAATCCTGGACAGATGGCATCAAGGAAGCTACAGGACGGCGCATGGCAGACTGTAACGAGGCTGCAATGGACCGTGAAGGATGGAAGACCATGACATCCGGCCTCTGGAAAGAGATGGAACCCGGGTAAGGTAAGGTAAGGTGGTAGTAGCAATAGTGGTTGTGATGTGGTGGTTGGAGGGTAAGGTATTATTATTATTATTATTATTTATTATTATTATTATTATTATATTATTATTATTATTATATATATTATTATTATTATTATATTATTATTAGAATTATTATTATTATATTATTATTATTATTATTATTATTATTAGAAATTATTATTATTATTATTATATTATTATTATTATTATTATTAATTATTATTATTATTATTATTATTATTATTATTATTATTATTATTATTATTATTATTTATAATTATATATGATATGATATGATGATGATGATGATGATGATGATGATGATGATGATGGTGATCGATAGATGATGATGATGATGATGATGATGATGATGATGAGATGATGATGATGATGATGATGATGATGATGATGATGATGACGACGATGAGATATGATGATATAATGATTTCTCCATGATCAGCCACGACATGAAAAAAAGAATAAAAAATAAATATTACCTATTACCGAAGACAACTTGAGAAAAGAATAAAAATTAAATATAAATTTACGAAACTTTAATTAATAATAATAATAATAATAATATAATAATAATAAATAATAATAATAATAATAATAATATAATAATAATAATAATAATAATAATAATAATAATAATATAATAATAAATAATAATAATAATAATAATAATAATAATAATAATAATATAATAATAATATAATAATAATAATAATAATAATAATAATAATAATAATAATAATAATAATAATAATAATAATAATAATAATAATAATAATAATAATAATAATAATAATAATAATAATAATAATAATAATAATAATAATAATAATAATAATAATAATAATAATATAATAATAATAATAATAACAAGGGGGGGGGGGGGGGTGGCTCACTTCCTATGCCATAATGACAATTAAAGTTTGATGTAAACTAGCATAGAACCACCACCACTATTTCTCTCACCTAACCCCACACATGTTTTCAATGTGGCGGACGACATTGCTGATATATGGAGAGAGTAACTGTTAAGAATTAAAAAGAAAAATCCTATTGATACAGTGAAAACAAATTGAGCTTTTTATATAGCGCAATATCCACTAAACGTGCTCAAATCGCTTTATAAGGGGTTACTGGCCAACAGCAACAATTAACATGTAGGACGGGAAATGACGCCTTTAAGGACAGAGAAACGCTGTTTACGACTAGGTACTTATTTTACACCTAAGTACTGTGAAAGAATGTGAGTTAAGAGCCAACTCCAAGGGGTCAACTATGCGCCGAGCGAGGCTCGAACCCAGGACCTTCCGCCCGATCCGAAAGCGAGTGTCATACCACTATAAAAGAAAGATAAAAGAAACTCACAGGAAATGTAGAAGGAGTCTATAAATCGATAAAACGGAAAGGAAATACAAAGAAAGATCTTCCCGTAGAGGTCTGAGTGTTTTATTAACCAAACAAGCAGTAAAATGATAAATCTTAAGAAAATGTCAATAGGGAATGAGATTAGCGGAAGAGTAGCGTCCCTTGATTGGACGTCACCCATTGTCTGTGACGTCACCGGTGAAAAAGTTATTAGAGAGAGAACGTCATGTTGGTTGTGCGCATGCGTCTCTCGTCCTCACAGTGCTGTCAATGGACGTTTCGGGTACAAACCCTTCGTCAATATTCACTTAATGTGCTCAAAGCGCTTTACAACAAAGCGCTTTACAAGGGGTTCCTGACCAACAGCAACATGTAACATGTAGTACGAGACATGACGCCTCTTAGGCGATATTACAATTTTTTGCCCCGACTAAGACAACGCTGTTAACGACCAGGTACTCGTTTTATACCTGAGTACGGTGGGAGTATGTGAGTAAAGAACCTTTTCCAAGGACTCAACTATGCGCTTATCGAGGCTCGAACCCGGGACCCTCCGATCTGAAAGCGAGTGTCATACCACTAGACCACATAGCCGCACAAAATCAGCTGATTGTACCGGAAACCCGACAATTAGTGAGTTCACGCCGCTTGCTACCCTTTGGATAGTACGCTAGCCTATCGCAAAGTACTTTCCGCTATATCTAATAGACCCAGCTACCCATTTACTGCTGGGTTGACACAGGGGTCGGAAAAAATCTCGACTGTACCCGGGATCGATCTTGGTCCGGTTGAGTGTGAAGTGAGTGATCTACCAACTGAGCTATAGAGAGTATGTAGTTGTCACTAAATTGTATCAATCAGACTATAAACGTTTACGGTTCATACAATATTAATTTATGTGTTTTAACGGTACGTTATATCCGGATGGCGGATGCTGTGAGTATTTAACTCATTGCATATGAACTAGGAAGAAAACGATGGAGGTGGATTGGACACACCCCTAAAAAGAACGACTCCACTATAACAAAGAAAGTATAGGACTGGAACCCTTAGGACAGAAGATCAAGGGGAAGGCCACGGGGAACATGGAGAAGAATTAAAGAAGCTGATATACAGAGAAGTGGTTAGACATGGAATGAGATAAAAAAAAAAGTTAGCTCAGGATAGAGAAGGATGGAAACTGTTTGTCTGTGGCCTATACCCTGACCGAGGGTGAAAAAGGCAATGATGATGATGATGATGATGATGATGATGATGATAGCACCAATAGGATTCAATAGTCGTAACGTCACTTCCTTCCTAATGACGCATGGTAACTTAGTAACACTGGCTCTAAACTATCGGAACAATGGCGGACGCCCGTATGAAATATTTCTCCGGCGAGCATAAAGGGTATCCAGAGGAAAAAAAAACCACATAAATTTGATCATGTTTTGACTTTTACACATTCTGATCACAAGACATATGAAAAGTTCTAGCTAGCTTGAAGAATAATAAGTACCGATTATATTTGTTTAGAACCACGATGGCCGCCGTTGCTGGGCGACGTGACATCAGACTACTGAATCCAATTAAGTTGTTCTTCGTCTTCACTAGAGGAATTCAAGCGTCGATTGAAGACATTCTTATTCCGACAGGCTTTCTTTTGATTATGTGTATAATTAGCGTTGTTCGTTAGGGCTTCATTATTAAGTTAATCTTTGTTATGCGCCCAGAGCCCTCCTGATGAAGGGATGTTTGGCGCACTATAAATCTATACCATTATTATTATTATTATTATTAAGTTGTTGAAACGAACGAGATCCAAATTTCTCGTCGTTAGTGGTGTAATTGTAAGTTGCAAATTCGCCCACTTGACGCTCGTTCGAAGTCGTATCACATGAATGTAGGACCTTGATGCGTATAAAAATAAGGAGATCCGTCATTTGTGTTTCTTTGTGGTGTACAAGGATAGTTGGTTGCTGTCATCGGAGACACTTTCAGACAGTTTCACAAAGTTAAACCCGAGTCGTACTACAGTAGCGTGACGTGTGAGAGTAGCTAAGACAAGAACCAGGTTATTTTCATAGGCTGCTCAGATAGAAGAGTTGGGAAAAACAGATTCCAGTTAAAAATGGCCTTATCTCACTATGTTTTGTTGTTTGGAGCTGTTTTAGCTATAGGTGAGTATGTTGTATGTTTGTTTGTATGTTTGGTTGTTTGTTTGGTTGTATGTTTCGTTGTTTGGTTGGTTGTTTGCTTTTAACTTTTAATTAATTTTGTGACCATTGCCAATCGGCTTTTCTGTGGTCTAATGATATGACACTCGCTTTTGGATCGGAATAGCCTGAGTTGGAGACCCGCTCTGAACGGTGCATAGTTGAGTCCTAGGACAAGGATTTTCATTCACATTCTCTCGCCGTACTCAGGTGTAAAATGAGTGGTTAACAATGTTGTCGTCATCGAGGAAAAATAAAACAATATCGCCTAACAGGCGCCATGTCTCGTCAAGTGATATGTTAAGTGTTGAAGTTGGCTAGGTACACTCCGTAAAGAGAATTTTGCACGTTTTGTGGATATTGCTCTATATAACTGTTCAAGCTCAATCTCAAGTCGAGGGGCCAGAGTTGGTCAGCCCAACAGTTTGTGAGAGTTAATCACAATATTTTTACAGAGTAAAAACAGGCCACAGCTGAGGATGACGGCATAACGTATTTTGACAGCCTGTGTCAAAATTGTGAGCATTGATCATGATTATCTGCCGGGATTGATCATTTCCGGTAACAGGCGTGGATTTCATTTTTCTATAGAATGAACGAACGTGACGCCATTCAGCTCTTTGTTATTTTTTTCATATATTTTTATGTTTTTAAGAAATTCAATCTTTTATGTCAATTTCACGCCGATGATTCTTAAATATTTAGTTCTCTCCCTTTGACGATTTTCAAAGTTTGTTTGGACAATTCGGGGCCTTTTTAATTCTCTCCTTTCCGATCCTTTTCAGGATTTTACCAAAAATGATAGGCTTGCCCAGCCAAACAATCTCTACCAAACAATGTTAGGTTCTTATTAATTAACCCTCTCCTTACCAGCCATTTTCAAGATTTCTCAAAAAAAATTCACACCCAACTAACACAAAAGTAGATTTTTTATCACCCAAACACAATAGCAGTAATGTTCTCGCGATACATACTTTCTTTAGCAAAACCTGCTCTACAACACATTGTTCATTTTCTTAATGTTTCATGATGTACAAGATAAATTTGAATAAGAAAGATGTTGGTTGTATCGTAACGAATGGGACGATTTTACTATCGTTGGTAAGGAGGGGGTTAAACAAAGATTATTGTGATATGCAAACTAAAGCTGAATAAGAAAAACATGTATATTGTATATCAATGATTCAAAGGAGACCGTTTGATGCCTGTTTAGATGGGGAACAGCGCTATAATATGTGGTATCTATTATTATTATTATTATTATTATTATTATTATTATTATTATTATTATTATTATTATTATTATTATTATTATTATTATTATTATTATTATCATCATCATTATTATTATTATTATTATTATTATTATTATTATTATTATTATTATTATTATTATTATTATTATTATTATTATTATTATTATTATTATTATTATTATTATTATTATTATTATTATTATTATTATTATTATTATTATTATTATTATATTATTATTTATTAATGATTATTATTTATTAATTATTATTATTAATACATTTATTGGATAATTTTTATTAACGAGAAATTTTTAAGACGGGTTTACTGCAATTTTAAAAATTTAAGTCCACGATACGCAGCGAATAGGCACTTGGAACCAGAATTGATTCCTGCTGCTATAGCGTTAAGGGGTCCCGATGGCTCAGTTGGTAGAGCATTCGCTTCAAAATCAAAGGAACCGAGATCGATCCTGGGTGCGGTCGAGTTGTTTTTTTTTGGCTCTTT
>NC_088367.1:53084995-53092559 GCF_034508935.2 Berghia stephanieae
TGTTTTTTTATTGTTGGTAATTGAGAATGCTTTCCTTTCTATTGCTTTTCCATGAATTCTTTCTACTTCATCAACAGGATGGTTTATTATTTTTGATGGCTCTTTGTATTCTAAATCATCATACAATGCTTTATATAATATTAAGCGAAGGATAGGTAGGTTTTCAATCAACAAATCGCGAAATAAGATGAAATTAGCTCATTCTCACCCCCCCCTCCTGTTTTCTTTTCTTTCCAAAAATACTGCTATAATCATTTTACGTGAGTTTAAACCTATTTTGGTCAATCTTGATGACAGTAAAGAGTCAGCATACCACTTACATTGCTATAATTATCATCATTATCATCATCATCAACCACTATGATGCTGTATTATGGCAAGTTATTTACTTTACGTAATTTACCGCAAAGGGACAATGGGAGGATGTTCTATTTGTACTGTTGTTTCCTTATGTAAGGTACTGCACACATTTTGCCTGCTGATGATGGGTCTTTAACAGAAAGAACGAAAGAAAGAGAGAGAGAGAGAGAGAGAGGAGAGAGAGAGAGAGAGAGAGAGAGATAGAGAGAGAGAGAGTTATGGAAGAATATTGCATATGCCTAATAAAGGAATGCGTTTGCATGATTTCAGATACACATACAATAGCAAAAAGAACTGCTCCCAGAGACTGTGACAAGTGTTTGATATGCCAACAAGATAACACAGACCGTTTATAATGTCCCTCTAAGTCGAGGAGGTATGACAAAGGGCAAGGCTATGAAACTCTTTTTGAAGATTTAACACAATCCAATTCTTTGGTTTGTGATGAAAACAAGTTGGATGTATCTATTTTTTTAAATCATCAGAAAGAAATGAGATTATTGAAAGCTTAAAACAAAATGATGCTAAGTGGCATAAGTACTGTCGTGTAAAATTTAATGCCAACAAAATTAGGCTATTAGAATTAAAGAAATCTGAAAGAATTCGAAACTTCGTCATTTGACTTGGAGGAGTCACCGAATTAATATATTTCGCAACCCACGAGAATAATGAGACAACGTTCAAAATTAGAGATTGGCTATAATAAACAAACGTGCTTTTTTGTAAAAACATGGAATTTGGAGTACTCCATTCTGTAATGACAACTGATATGGAAGAAAATATTCTTGAAATAGCGTTATCTATAATAGATTCTGATATGTTGTCATTTATTGCCGGAGGAGATTCAGTCGCTCAGGAGGCACACTACCGCCCAATACCATAAAATTTTTCATGTACGGTACTTAAAAGCACAAGCTTTAAAAGATATCACTGGTGATGATAATGATGATGTCACAGCTCTTGAAAGAATTCGAGCTTTTGCTAACATTATAACTTTTATAGAAGAGAACCCTGCAACAAATGTGACGATCGACATGAACCACTGTGGAGCTTATTTCCAGAATTGTCAAAAGTGTCCCAAAAACTCATTAAGTGTTCATGTAAGAAAGAATGTATCGGCACCCGATGCAAGTGTTTAAGGTCCGGTTTGCTTTTCACGGACTAATGTAGATGCGGTGTGTGTGTGTGTGTGTGTGTGTGTGTGTGTGTGGCTGGGTGTGTGTGTGTGGGAGGGGGGGGGTGTTAGGTCAGTACAGTAATGAGTAAAATTCTCTCTCTCTCTCTCTCTCTCTCCTCTCTCTCTCTCTCTCTCTCTCTCTCTCTCTCTCTCTCTCCAGCTCACTCCCTCTCCCTATTTTATCTACTAGTTAGGTGAGTACCGTAATGAGTAAAATTATCTCTCTCTCTCTCTCTCTCTCTCTCTCTCTCTCTCTCTCTCTCTCTCTCGCTCACTCCCTCTCCCCCCCCCCTCCCGCTCACTCCCTCTCCCCCCTCCCGCTTTTATCTACTACAACACGAAATAACCATCAATTAGCTACCATAAATGGTTACCAGTGTATTTAAAGTTTTAGAACGTACATTGTACTGTCGTGGTTATTTCCTCGGATAAGTAATGCTATATAGGAAAAAATAAAAGTGCTAAAAGCGCACTGTTATGATAAATTGCCAGAGTGGTTCTATATCAGGTGTTATTTATACGGGTCTTAGCTAACTATTTGCCAATTTTCAGGATTTCAGCCCCAATGTGCACGGTTTCAGCCCAATTTTCCCTAATATAATGAAAATGAAGAAATTATATATTTTTACGCAGTTATTTCCCTTGTTTAATATAGCTGTAATAGGTAAAATATAAGGCCTTAAACCGATACGTTATGATTGATTGCCAGAGTGGTTCTATATCAGATGTTTTTTCTATGGGTCTTAGCAACCTGTATGCAAAATTTTATGCTTTCAACCCGAATTTGCACGGTTTTAGCCTAATTCCCCCTACTATAACATCCCTCCAATATTAAAGACCGTCTAATTATGTATGTCCTCAATAGAAATTTGAGGTCAATCAATCCTTGTCAAAACATATGACCTTGCGTGAAATAGGTGAGCAATACATTCAAGCTTTGCCCCCCCCCCCCATTTATTTGGAACTCTCTCCCATCACATGTGAGATGCTCGGATTCGCTGACAACGTTCAAATCTCGCTGAAAGATTTAACTTTTTACGTCATAAGTTGCTGTACTATTAACTTGTTTTGTTGTTTTTAAATTGAATTCATATCACTTTCCATCATTACTTACCTTACTGTAATGTGTTTTATTTCCTATCACTGCATAGCGCTTAGAGCCCTTGATAACGATGAGAAGCGCTATACAAATGCCATTTATTATTATTATTATTTTTTATTATCATTATTATTATTATTATTATTATTATTATTATTATTATTATTATTATTATTATTATTATTATTATATTATTATTATTATTATTATTATTATTATCATTATTATTATTATTATTATTATTATCATTATTATTATCATTATTATATTATTATCATTATTATTATTATTATTATTATCATTATTATTATCATTATTATCATTATTATTTTATATTATTATTATTATTATTATTATTTATTATTATTATCATTATTATCATTATTATCATTATTATTATTATTATTATTATTATTATTTTTATCATTATATTATCATTATTATCATTATTATATTATTATATTATTATTATATTATTATTATTATTATTATTATTATTATTATTATTATTATTATTATATTATTATATTATCATTATTATCATTATTATTATCATTATTATCATTATTATTATCATTATTATCATTATTATTATCATTATTATATTATTATCATTATTATATCATTATTATATTATTACATTATTTATTATTATCTACGTCATCCATCCATGTCAGTCGTTCCGATGACCACTGGTTGTGTAGCTGAATTCCAGGCATGTGCCAACGAAATGAAGACTTCAATGGGAATGGGTGGAGACCCGACTGGAATGTGCAAGTAAGTGTCATCTTTGTCACCCATAGCCCTCTTCAGTGCATGCCTGTTTCCCAGTCCACTTTGTCCTAAATATTATGGGCTCATCAGGAGCCTTCAAAACTGATGAACTGACCCCAAAAAAGGCACCATAATAAAGACGAAGACGCGGGGAAAAATATTATCTAATTGTCGCTTTTAATCAATAGCTCAAGCAATAAAATCATTTTTGTCCTGGAGGACTTCTATCAACAACACACTTGTACTTTCGATTGGTGTTCGTCGTCGTCTCTTGTGACGTCATTGTTTGGTCAGTATTTGGGGATTCGTTTACGAAAAGTAGTAGTAGTAGTAGTAGTAGTAGTAGTAGTAGTAGTAGTAGTAGTAGTAGTAGTAGTAGTAGTAGTAGTAGTAGTAGTAGTAGTAGTAGTAGTAGTGTTATTATTATTATTATTATTATTATTATTATTATTATTATTATTATTATTATTAGTAGTAGTAGTAGTAGTAGTAGTAGTAGTAGTAGTAGTAGTAGTAGTAGTAGTAGTAGTAGTAGTAGTAGTAGTAGTAGTAGTAACAGTAGTAGTAGCGTGAAACAGACAATAGCAACTACGGGTTACCGCAAAAGTACTTTCACCAATGTCTAACGGACCCAGCTACGCAATCATTACTGGGTGGACATGGGAGTCAGTCACCAGCCATTATCAGTGTGAGAATAACCCTATCTTTGCAAGCTCTTAGCAAACGATTATCTGTCTTTTGTGTGGTATCACATTCCCCTGAGAACTGGAAGATCCAGAGTTCGACTCCCAAACATGAGAGACGCTGGTGGAGTCCATCAAAATTGGTCTAAACTCAGCGTGGTTCAGCGGTGTCTCTTTCAGCAAGTCGCCATGCTTTAGAAGGGGAAAGTTTTCTTAAGGATATATTCCAAAAGAAGACTTGAATAATCCAGGCGTCAGCCACAGAGCAGCGCCGCAAAGTGAGCAGGTCTGTCATCAGAACGCAAGTATCGGCCTAGTTTGACATTAATTCAATGTACAAAACGTTGCGTTGGTTTGAGAGTATTTCCATTAGGACAATGAGCCCATAACAATTTAGGTTATCAGACCTGCAAATATGTATATGTCGCTTTAGCCCGTTTTTCATAAACTGCTTGGACGTAGGGCTATGCGGTCTTGTGGTATGACACCCGCTGTCGGATCGGAAGATCCTGGGTTCTACCCTCACTCGACGCATACTTGAGTCCTTGGAAAAGGATCCTTACTCATATTCTTTCATAGTACTCAGGTGTAAAATGGGTACCTGGGCGTTAACAGTGCTGTCTCTGTGCGAAAAATTGTAATATCGCCTAACAGGCGTCATGTCGCGTCCTACATGTTACATGTTGCTATTTGCCAGGGATCTTGTAAAGTGCTTTGTACACGTTTAGTGGATATTCCGCTATATAATCCTTCCTTCCTTCCTTCCGGGTTCCATCTCTTTCCAGAGGTCGGATGTCATGGCCTTCCATCCTTCACGGTCCATTGCAGCCTCGTTACAGTCTGCCATGCGCCGTCCTGTAGCTTCCTTGATGCCATCTGTCCAGGATTTCCTTTGTCTTCCTCTGCCTCTCTTTCCTTCAATTCTTCCCTCCATTATCCTTTTTTCGAGACTATCATGTCTTCGCATATGTCCAAAATATGACAGCTTTTTGTGCTTCACAGTCAAAAGAAGTTCTTTTTGTTTTTGGCCCATTAGGTCGAGGACTTCGATGTTTGTTTTTCTTGCTGTCCAAGGTATTTTCAGTATTCTCCTGTACGTCCACATCTCAAAAGCTTCAATACGTTGTTCTGTCTGTGCGGTTAGTGTCCACGTTTCACAACCATAAAAGAAAATGGACCACACATAGCATTTGGTGCATCTCATTCGTGTTCTGATGGAGATATTTGTGTTGTTGAGGATTGGCTTTAGTTTCATGAACGCATTTTTGGCCAGCATTATTCGTCTCCTGATCTCTTTGTCAGACTTTGCATCGGATGTTACCAACTGCCCCAAGTACGTGAACTCCTTTACTTGTTCCACTGGACACTCTTCTATTTCTATATCTATTTCTATGGGCTCTTTCTTTTTTGTTATCACCATTGTTTTTGTCTTCTTCGCATTCATGAACAGCCCGTTTTTTTTTACTCTCTTCGTTCACTTTTGAAAGTAGCTTCTGTAGGCCTTCCTTACTTTCCGCCAACAGGACAGTATCGTCAGCGTAACGTAGATTGTTGATGTTGTGGCCACCAACCTTCAACCCTTGTGCTGTTTCTACTTGCCGAAAAATAGACTCTGTGTATAAATTAAACAAGCAAGGAGACATAGCTATATAATAGCTAAAGTATTTATTTTAACATTGTTATGAATGTTGTTTCACAGGGGAATTTAACATTATTATGAATGTTACAGTGGAATTCAACATTATTATAAATGTTGTTTAAAAAGGGAATTAAGCATTATTATGAATATTGTTTTACAAGCGACTTTAACATTAATATTAATGTTGTTTTACAGGGGAATTTAACATTATTATGAATGTTGTTTACGAGGGGATTTAACATTATTATGAAAGTTGTTTTACAAGAGAATTTAACATTATTATGAATGTTGTTTTACAAGGAAATTAAGCATTATTATGAAAGTTGTTTTACAAGGGAATTTAACATTAATATGAATGTTCCAGGGGAATTTAACATTATTATGAATGTTGTTTTACAAGGAAATTAAGCATTATTATGAATGTCACAGGGGATATAATATTATTATGAATGGTGTGTTACAGTGGAATTTAACATTAATATGAATGTTGTTTGACAGGGGAATTAAAAATTATTATGAATGTTGTTTTACAGGGGAATTGAACATTATTATGAATGTTACTTTACAGGGGACTTAGGGAAGCCAAAGCTTGCTTCATGGATCTAAAATGCGAAGAGAACATGGCAGAGTCTGTAAAGACATCTATTGACGCATTGAACACGGCCCTACAAGCTTGTAGTGGCTCTGGAGGTGGCAGTGGTGGAAGCAGCAGTGGCAGTAATGGTGGCTCCACAGGTAATAAGTGCGGCTATGTGGTCTAGTGGTATGACACTCGCCTTCGGATCGGAAGGTTTTTAGTTCAAGCCTCGCTCGGCGCATAAGTTGAGTCCTTGGAATATTCTTCACTCTTTACTCACTTTCTGTCACCGTAATCAGGTGTAAAATGAATACCTGGTCGTTAACAGCTTCGCCTCTTGTCCTAAAACAATTGTTATAAAAATCGCCTAACCATGCGTCAAAGGGCTCGTCCTCAAAAAAATTTTAATTTTTGCTGTTTGGGCAAGGACCCCCCTTTTTAAAGCGGCTTTTTTAAACACTTCAAAAGGGGTAAATTTCGCAATATAAATTAAAACACAAAATTTGATTTTTTTTTTTTTTTAAAAGTAATTTTCCAACCGGAAAAGGGAAATTGGGAAAGCTGTTCAAGTAAGAGTTAAACCAAAAAAAAAAAAGAAAGAAAAATTTCCAAAAAAAATAATTTCCCCAAAATTTTATTTTTTCTAAAAAGGACCTGGGAATTTGAAAACCCAACCTTTTTGATTACCCAAAACGTGCTAGGTTACACGGGCAGAAAAGATCTTGGGGGAAAGACGTGATTTTTTTTTCTTTTTATTTTTATGTCTTGGGTTGAGGGCCCCGTCAAAGTCGTTTCCCAACCGCCTTATATTTAATTGTTCCCCTTACAAACCCGTGCCTGCGACACCCAAAATTGGAAGTCCTTTGGGAAAAATACCCCTTTTTTTTCACATGACCATCATGGGTCATAATCAATTTCCAAACATCCTCATCATTTTCGTCAAAACATCATCATCATCATCATCATCATCATCATTTATAAACATCATCATCATCATCACATCATTATCAACGTCATTTATCGTCAACATCATCCTTTTCGTCGTTTTCGGGGCGGGCGGGGCGTCATTTGTCATCCCTCATCGCAACATCATCCCTCCCAAACATCATCAACTTCATCCCAACATCATCATCATCATCATCTCATCCCTCATTCCCTCATCATCATCACCCTCATCATCATCATCATCATCAAACATCATCACTTTTTCCAATACATTTTCAATTTTCCCCCGAAAAAAAAGCACCTTCAAGAC
>NC_088367.1:53092659-53104361 GCF_034508935.2 Berghia stephanieae
AAATAAAAAAAATAAATAAATAAATAAAACATTTAAAAAACAACCCGAAGAGAAGTAAAACAAAACAAAACGAAAAAACAAAAAATCAATCGAAGAAAAAAAAGGAGAAACAAAAAAAAAAAAAAAAAAAAAAAAAACAACACACAAAAAAAGTAAAAACAAAAACAAATCAATCAAATGTCATTTTTTTTCTCACCATTTTCATTGTTATCGCACGATTCGTAAAGCGCCTCTTTGACTCTATCTGCTGACATCATTCATGTTTTGATACAATGAGTGACATTCATTCAATGAGGCCTGTAGCCTACTCCCATACTCTGGTAAAACACATATTATTTAAAAATTTGGCCAGAAAACTCGTCCTGCAAATATCGATCGATTTAAATGACCCTCGTCTTGGCAAAAAACTCGCGAACCCGGGACTTCGCCGAAGTCCCGGGTTTGAGAGTTTTTTTTTTTTTTTGCCAAGACGAGGGTCATTTAAATCGATCGATATTTGAAGGACGAGTTTTCTGGCCAAATTTTTAAATATGTGTTTGTTCGTTTTTTCCAGAGTCCGAGAGTGTGTGTGTGTCTAGGCGACAAGGAGCTATCTGTATGTGTTGACTAGGATGGTACACGATCTGGGTGAAGGTGTGTTGTGACGATGCTACCCGGCGGGTTCGCGACGGTGCACGAATGCGGACCGGACTTTGCTGATTGGGTCGATCGTCATAACATAGTAGTGTGTGAACCATAAGAGGCTGCTACCATCTGGGTCGGGTCACGGATCTTCCTTCACACACAGTTTAGTGGTTTTCAAGTCGTTTCATAGAAGTCTCCACTTCCACCAACTAGGCGTATCCTATAAGTTATTACTAACCTTATAACCACGGATTTCCCGGGTAATCGAACAGGCTATAGATAGTATGCGCTTGGCTAAGAATCTCACAACATTGCCATCCGGAAGTATAACGGACCAACACACAAACTCTGTGTAACCATGAACTTTTATAGTCTGGTTAATACAGTTTAGTGAGAACAACTCACAAACGCGGATGGCAAAAACAATAACAAAGGCCTGAGTGACGTCATCTGCATACTATCTATAGACCAACCTCGTATTCATAAGTTATACTTCCGGATGGCAATGTTGTGAACTCCTTGGCCAAGCGCATTCTATCTATAGCAAATTACATTCCACAGCAGCACTGGTACCATACAGTACACCTGGGTGAAGCAAAGTGAAGCAACCGGAATGAATTTCCTTGATTAAGGAAACCACTCTATGGTTGTGGAGGTTTTCGAACCTGTTATCTCCAAGTCGGGAGTCCCTTTCGGTAACCACTCGGCCACGGCGCCTCCACATGGTTTATCGATTCATAGCATATTCTTTTGTTTCATAAGGATGTGTTTGGTAAAGTGTTTTGTAAACCACTGAAGTGTTACATGCCTATGTCCATTGAAGTGGTAACATTCATTGTTACAACGTTACCATTAAAAACAATTTTTATTGTTTACATATTAATTTCTTCCATTGCTGAAAGACTATTTTTAGTGCAAAGTTACCTTGCCAATTCCAAATGCCTAATGTCCAAACATAGTTTGTTGCCTGTTAGGCTCAGATACATTTTAGATGATTACTATGATTTTAACGGCCCGGTATCGCTTGTACAAATGTGACATTGTATCACATAATAGTCTTCTTTGTTTCTTGACTTTATTCATGTTACACCTTGTTTTGTAATAGGAATGAGGGTGGCGAAATGTAACTTGATATTAGTGTTCATTTTCAAGGGTCATAGCTTTGTTGTAACGATTGTTTTATTTTGTTTTCTTATCACAAAGGCCAAAAAAGCCATGATGTCAGCCGAGAGCAACGACTTTACCGTCAAAGACGAGATGGAGTTCCTATTCGACGTGCTGTTAATCTTAAAAAAAGAACAAGACAAATACCAGAGCGACAAATCGAATGGAAAAAAAGTCCAGAAAAGATAAGACACCAAGAGAACAACGGAAACAGAGAAAAAATTGGATAAAAAATTATCACACACACACTACAAACCGGAAACAGCAAAATCTTGACCTGAGTTACACTCCATCCTCACACTCAAAATCTCCACTCCAGTATGTCTCTCGTCAAAGATATCAAGCTACTAAAACAGCCAATGAAACCTAAATGTTGAAAAACCAAAGTTTTGAAGAAGTGAAAAAGGCTGTCCTCTCTTTCTCAATCGAAAAAGAAATCCGAAAAGTACAAAAAAGCGCTTGGACAGGTCATTAAAATTTAAAAAAACTTTCGTTGACACCCCGATCAAAAACTAGAAAAACTTTTGAAAGATAGCAGAAAAAACAAAAAAGTGAAAAGAACATTACAAAATCATTTTGCACTCCTATAAGACATCAAACATTTGAGGAACAGAAGGCACATGTACACATCCGTGAACATCTGGCAGCTGGTATGACTCTCAAAAAATATAATTTCTTGGAAAAATTCGGAAACGACGCCAAATGCCTCCAAAATGTCCAGATCTTGTCAAGCAAATAGTAAGAGATTTTGTCCTGAAAGGTGACACTTCTAAATTAGCTCCAGAAAGAGAAATGCAAAACAAGAAATAAAGTCAAGAAACAAAGAAGACAAATATGTGATACAATGTCACATTTGTACAAGCGATACATCTCTTGCAACCAATACGTGTCATTTTCTTCATTCTACCGACTTAAGCCATTTTGGGTTGTTTACTCCAAGAAAAAGGGACAGAGAAACATGTGCATGTAAAAAATGTGAAAACATTAACATGCTTACTTCAGCGCTTTGGAGAAAATGAGTCAAGAATGTTCAATAATGTTGTTGGTCACATCAATGAAATTTCATTCATTTCTACAAAGTGATTTGAAGCAACAGATTTTCAAAGGTAACGATGGAGACATGCCTGAAGTTGCACGGTTGACTTAAACAGTGATTCAAGGGATGAACATGACCAGATGACATAGACATTAAGGTGATGCCGACTGAAATCGATTACAATGGTTTTCTCAAAAGATTGAATGAATACAAATCATTTGTTGAAGTGGTTGATGAATGTGAAAATCAAGCATTACGTGTTTGTGAAATAGTTGGGGCCAATAGAAGTGTAATCAAAACTCGCATTGGTATTGACAATAGGTGTACACATTTATTTCAAATGATATACCTAGATCTCTGTGTGATGGGAAACAGTTATTTCCTGTCAAGCTGAGGCCGATGGGGATTGCCTGCCTGCCTGTGGTGCAGTGTATGCATTTGGCAAAGACACACAAACAGACGAAATACGAGTAAGATTGATACAAGATCTGGCTTTACACAAGGACCATTATTTGTCAGATTCAAACCTTGCTTCACTCAATGACAACATCCAGACAGTTGTTGAATTTTTGTCACAAACTTGGACCTTTATATTCCCGATGTTCACAGAAATGATAAAGATACCCTGGAAGAGATGTTCAAACTGGACGTTATGTCATTAAGTAAACCAAAATCATACATGGGTATGTGGTAGCTTCTCGCTCTTTCCATTGTTTTAAAAATGCCTCTTTTGTCTGTTTATCCAAACATTCCGAACTGCCACGAAAGAGTATCCTGAATTTAACAAACAATGTTGGTGCTCTTTTGCGGGTCTCTACCAACATAAGCCCCAAATTATCGTATAGGCGCCCTAACCATTTTGTTCCCCTTCTGAGTTTCAATCACTAAGCGTATTGAATTTATAATCCCTTCGAATAAATATGTTGTAATTACTCATTCCTGTAACAGAAAACTCATTCCTGTTACGTCCACTCATTCCTGTTACACAAACTCATTCCTGTTAAGAATGACTTTTTCATGTTTTTCATGCTAAATATAAATACTTGAAAGGAAATATTATTTGCGGTGGTTTATATACCTAGACTATGGTAAACAATTTTTATTTTTGTCATTTTCCTATAAATTTTTGGAGATGATGATTGCTCAAATAATATCCTTTGTTTTCAAAAACTGATTTCTAAATGCCTTTTGTAAAACAATAAATGTCATTTTGTTGTCAAAATTAGTATCAATGCTCTGTGTTTATTGTTTTTCAATGTTTTATTTCAATAGTTGTCCAAAAATGTGTTAACTTATGTAATGTGACATATTTTTTTTAAGCGTAACAGGAATGAGTCACATGTGGATCGTGATTCACAAATACTTGAATAAGTGACCACTGGAAACTCATTAAGCCCTGTTATTACAATTTTATGTCGCATACATATCACAGAAAGCATACACAAAATAATGAGTATGTTGGAAATACTTGACTTTTCAAAAATTGGAGGACTCGAATTTGGCGTTATTTTGAAAACGGCCGTTATAGTCTGGATAATACAGTTAAGTTAGAATTACTCATAAACATGGATGGCAAAAAACATTAACAAATACCCGAGTGACGTCAACTTCATATTATCTATATATTATTTGGCTGACATTGGTTAACCCTCTTGTTTCCAGCCATTTTCAGGGTTTTCCCAACAAAATTACTCCCAACTTACATAAAAATAGATTTTTATCACTAG
Source organism: Berghia stephanieae (assembly GCF_034508935.2). Classification (NCBI taxonomy): domain Eukaryota; kingdom Metazoa; phylum Mollusca; class Gastropoda; order Nudibranchia; family Aeolidiidae; genus Berghia; species Berghia stephanieae. The sequence goes on from NC_088367.1 coordinate 53,097,211, forward strand.
ACATAATAGCAGTAAAATTCATGCGATAAATAATTCCTTTAGTAAAACATGCTCTCCATACACTGTTCGTTTTCTTTAAATTTTATGTTGTACAAAATAAATCAATTTGAATAAGAGAAATGTTGGTTGTATCGAAACGAATGTGACGATTGTCTTGTCGTTGGAAAGAACACGTAGTTTATTTCAAGTTGTTTCATAGAAATCCACTCACCAACCAGGCATTTCCTAGTTAACCCTTTATCCACGGTGTTCTGGTTGAATCGAACAGGATGTAAACTTCCCTTTATTCATTCCCACTAGGAGATTAGTTCCTTCTTCTTCTTCTCCTTATAATAATAATAATAATGAATGAATTTATATAGCTCCTAGATCCACAATGTGCTCAGAGGCGCTTTACAATGCAAAAAAAAACACAACAATAAATCGATAATTTAAGCATAAAATCTATCATATTGGAATAGCATCAATCGATTTGTAATTTAATTACCACGCACTGAGCTACAAGATGAAAATTTTGGATATCTATAACATGTAGGCCTAATAGAAATGTTAAACATAAAATGATTTTCTAAAGAGATGTGTTTTAAGTTTCTTTTTAAAGTTTTCAAATGTCAGACATTTTTTGAGGGATGAAGGCAGAGTTGGTTCCATAAGACGGGTGCCGACTGGCTAAAAGATCTCTCATTCTTCTTCTTCTTCTTCTTCTTCTTCTTCTTCTTCTTCTTCTTCTTCTTCTTCTTCTTCTTCTTCTTCTTCTTCTTCTTCTTCTTCTTGTGGCTATGTGGTCTAGTGGTATGACACTCGCTTTCGGATCGGAAGGTCCTGGGTTCGAGCTTCGCTTGGCGCATAGTCGAGTCCTTGGAAAAGGCTCTTTACTCAGGTGTAAAATGAGTACCTGGTCGTTAACAGCGTTGTCTTTGTCCGAAAAATTGTAATATCGCCTGACAGGCGTCATGTCCCGTCCTACATGTTAAATGTTGCTGTTGACCAGGGACCCCTTGTAAAGCGGTTTGAGCACAATTTAGTGGATATTGCGCTATATAAAAGCTCAATTTTTTTTTTCTTCAAGTACCAAGTCTGTGCCAGGCATCGGTGATCATGGTACGCCATTCATCTCTCTTATCAGATAACCTCAGAAAACCAATATTACTCTTCTCTTTCTTTGTCACCCAGCTGTTCAAACTATTCAAATATATTTTTATTTTCTAACTTTACTCTTTTTACCTTCTATCTTTCCTGTGAGAGCAAGATGTTCAATACATTTATGTCGATTTAGGTGCCCTAAAAATTGCATTTATCTTTTTTCTTCTTGTACGAATTAATAACCTTTTTCTTTCAGCTTGGTCGAATACTTCTTCAATAGTTTTCTTCTCTGTCCATGAGATTTGTTCCTAGGGCGGTCTATTTCAAAAGAATACTGAAATAACTCAGGCATTAGCCGCAGTGCAGCGCCGCAAATTGAGCTAGGGCAAAAAAGTGACTTACTCAAGGCCACACGGCGAAGAGGGTATTCGAACTCAGTACATTTCGGGTAGGAAGCAAAGCCCTTACCGCTGAGCCACGTTGCCAAGATGTGACTCGCACGGCGAAACGGTCATAAATCTAAGACAGTCTTGCATTTCACACATAGAAATGATGCTATGACTTTAGGTAAAATAATCATAACATCCTCTAGCCGGCTAACGATAGATTGAAGTTGACGTCACTCACAAAACTATGTGAAACCTTGAACGTATTATATACTATAAATAGTAATATGCGCTTGGCAAAAAAGCTCACGTCATTGCCATCCGGAAATATAACGGACCGACCAACACACAAAACTATGTGAAACCTTGAACGTATCATATACTATAAATAGTAATATGCGCTTGGCAAAACAGCTCACGTCATTGCCATCCGGAAATATAACGGACCGACCAACACACAAAACTATGTGTACCCTCGAAAGTATTATCTATTATATATTATCTCATTTTGTGTCATTATCTCATTGTGTGTAACTTTACTGTAACATAATTGCATGTTACGTATATAATATGAAGATATTACTATTTCTGACATTAGCGTGAAAGAACAGAGAGATAGAGATAGATAGATAGATAGATAGATAGATAGATAGATAGATAGAAAGATAGATAGAGATAGAGAGAGAGGTAGATAGATAGAGAGATAGGTAGAAAGATAGAGAGAGAGAGGTAGATAGATAGATAGATAGAGAGAGAGAGAGAGAGAGAGAGAGAGAGAGAGAGAGGTAGATAGATAGATAGATAGAGAGAGGTATATATATATATATATATATATATATATATATATATATATATATATATATTATATATATATATATATAGAGAGAGAGAGAGAGAGAGAGAGAGAGAGAGAGAGAGGAGGACCGCCTGCTTTCCCTCTCATAGCTTGTTACAGGAAATAATACAATATGGTGTATGATGAAGATGGTGAATGCTGTTATAAGGGAATGGTGAAAGTGAAGGATTGTAACGAAAATATTAGGAAGCTTGTTGTGATGATGATGATGATGATGATGATGATGATGATGATGATGATGATGACGACGACGATGATGATGATGATGATGATGATGATGATGATGATGATGATGATGATGATGATGATGATGTTGTTGTTGTTGATGATGATGATGATGATGATGATGATGATGATGATGATGATGATGATGATGATGATGATGATGATGGTGATGATGATGATGATGATGATGGTGATGATGATGATGGTGACGATGTCTACGATGTTACTATGTGTGAGTGTGTCTATGTCAATGTATTGTATTGTTAGAAATTATGTGTGACCAAATGACAAATTGCCACTATTTTGAGGACAATAAAAATATATTATTATTATTATTATTATTATTATTATTATTATTATTATTATTATTATTATTATTATTATTATTATTATTATAGTTTAGTGATGATGATGATGATGATGATGATGATGATGATGATGATGATGATGATGATGATGATGATGATGATGATGATGATGACGACGATGAAGATAATGATGATAATAATAATTATTCTTACCATTGGATCCAGCACCGTCACCACCTGAAAAACAAGAATAAAAAAATAGAATGATAAACTTTTACCCGAAGACAATCTTTGTGAGAAAGTTAACAAATTAATATCATATCATATCATTAGAATAATAATAATAATAATAATAATAATATAATAATAATAATAATAATTATTTTATTATTATTATTATTATTATTATTATTATTATTATTATTATTATTATTATTATTTTTAATGATAATAATGATAATAATAATAATAATAATAATATAATAATATATAATAATAATAATGATAATAATGATAATAATAATAATAATAATAATAATTAATAATAATAATAATATAATAATAATAATATAATAATAATAATAATAATAATATAAAGATAGGAATAATAATAAATGTTTAAAATAAAAATAAATAAATATTTAAATAAATGAATGAATAAATAAATAAACGCTCACTTATCCTTCCCATAGGAGAAATATGTCTCTGAGGTCTATTCCAAGAGGAAGACTGGGAATAACCCAGGCGTAAGCCGCAGTGCAGCGCCGTAAATTGAACTAGACGAGGTGACTTATACAAGGCCACACATCGCAGCGGCCGGTGATCGGTACCTTTCGAATACAAATCAAAGACCTTAGCGCTGTACCACGCTGTATTTGTAGTAATTTCCATTCTAAATTCTAAATTCCCTGGCAAGGGTCCAGTTCGTCACCATATAACACCGTGTTGTAATGGTGGGTCACAAATGACAGATTTGTATTCTACCCTTTATCTTGGATAACCCTATCAATACTCTTCATCAGTTATGACGTCACTTCCTTCCTAATGACGCATGGTAACTTAGTAAAACTGGCTCTAAACTATCGGAACAATGGCGGACGCCCGTATGAAATATTTCTCCGACGTGCATAAAAGTGTATCCAGAGGAGAAAAACATTATAAATATGATCTTGTTTTGACTTTTATACATTCTGATCACATGGCATAATAAAAGGACAGTGATGGAGATAATGGCGTCCGCCATTGTTCCGTTAGTTTTAGAACCAGTTCCTATGCGTCACTACGAGGGAAGTGACGTCATGACTGTTGAAAAGCAAAGGACGGAAGTCGATCCCGGGTAAAATCGATGGTTGTTCAAGACTTCCGGTGTCAGAGAAAGTCTTCTTTTTTTCTAGTCTAAATAAATGGGTGTGTCTTTTTTACGAAACCCGCCGAAACTCGACGAATCCCGACAAAGTTATGGGAAGTAGGTGGCAGTGGGGAGTGAACCTAGAACTCAGGGAAGTGTACACCATTGAGGAGTGAACCTGGGACTGGGTTTCGGCGGGTTTCGTAAAAAAGACACACCGTAAATCAATGCTGGTCGTCATCAATAAGGATCATCCATCCTCGCTCTTTTAAATAAATTAAAATAAATTAAAATAAATTAAAATAAATTAAAATAAATTAAAATAAATTAAAATAAAAAAAGGGGGCAGTGTAGCACAGCGGTCCGGTCTTTGCTTCGTACCCAAAAGGTACCGAGTTCGATCATCCGCCTTTGCTCTGTGTGACCTTGAGCAAGTCACCTCACCCTAGCTCAATTTGCGGCGCTGCACTGCGGCTGACGCCTGGGTTATTCCAGTCTTCCCTTGGAATAGGCCCTAGAGACACATTTCCCCTAAGGGATGAATAAAGGGAATTCTATTTTATTTTACGTCCCGTAATCCAAAGAATCTGTCTATAGATAGTATGCGCTTGGCCAAGAAGCTTACAACATTGTCATCGGAAGTAAAACGGATCAACACACAAAACTATGTGTAACTATGAACTTTTATAGCCCAGTTCATACAGTTTAGTGAGAATTACTCATAAACGCGGATGGCAAAAGCCATTGACAAAGACCTGAGTGACGTCATCTTCGTTCTATCTTTTCATCCTGCTACTAAAATAGTTATCCCACCTTATGATTCAATATACAACTTTCTCATTATTAGTCCTACGAAGGACTAGGTTATATATACACTTCCAATGATTTGGGAACCGGAATTGTGGTAGGCGTGACGTCACGACATGTCTGCCCTAATCAGATCGTTTTGACTTTCTTTTTTTTTTTTCTTTTTTTGGCGGGGGGTGGGGTGAAGGGGGGGGGGGTCAATTTGATTCATCTAGAACCTTCTGACATTACACCGTGTAGAAACGCCGGTTCATACGCCACTCACCATCTCAAAACGGTCATGAAATTAACACGCCTCATTGTTCAAGATGTTTCGTTGACGTGACGACTCACCAACCACATCCGTTATCCTAGTTAATCCTTCACTACGGTAATCCACTTTAATCTAACTGGACAGTTTATAGAAGGAACGAAAATGACGCCAATCAGCTCTTTGTTATTGTGTTTTAGCCAGACCGTTTTTATGAGTTAAAAGAAAAGGTTTTTTTTTAGAGATATTAGGACCATGGAGCGGAGTTTGTCCCTGTTTCTGTAGCGTAAAAGGATAATAGAAATTAGTGGTAGAGAGGGCGATGCGGTGTTGGTGGTTTAGTTGGAGTGGTAGTGATGATGTGGTGGTGGTGGTTGTAGTAGTAGTAGTAGTAGTAGTAGTAGTAGTAGTAGTAGTAGTAGTAGTAGTAGTAGTAATAATAATAGTAGTAGTAGTAGTAGTAGTAGTAGTAGTAGTAGTAGTAGTAGTGATAGTAGTAGTAGTAGTAGTAGTAGTAGTAGTAGTAGTAGTAGTAGTGATAGTAGTAGTAGTAGTAGTAGTAGTAGTAGTAGTAGTAGTAGTAGTAGTAGTGGTAGTAGTGATAGTAGTAGTAGTAGTAGTAGTAGGAGTAGTAGTAGTAGTAGTAGTAGTAGTAGCAGTAGTAGTAGGAGTAGTAGTAGTAGTAGTAGTAGTAGTAGTAGTAGTAGTAGTAGTAGTAGTAGTAGTAGTAGTATAGTAGTAGTAGTAGTAGTAGTTAGTAGAGGTAGTGATATAATATATAGTAGTAGTGGTAGTGATGATGAAATGATGGTGGTGGTTGTAGATGTAGTAGTGGTGCTGCTGATGATGATGTGGTGGTGGTGGTTGTAGTAGTAGTTGTAGTGATGATTATGTGGTGCTGGTGGTTGTAGTAGTAGTTGTAGTGATGATTATGTGGGAGTAGTGGTTATAGCATTTCTGATAGTGGTGATGAGACGGTGGTAGTAGTAGTAATAGTGATGATGATGTGGTGGTGGTTGTAGTAGTAGTGGTAGTGATGATGATGTAGTGGTGGTTGTAGTAGTAGTGGTAGTTATGATGATAATGCGGTGGTGGTTGTAGTTTTGGTGTTGATGTGGTTGTGGTGGTTGTAGTATCAGCGGTAGTGATGATGGTGTTGTGGTGGTGGTTGCAGTAGTAGTGGTAGTAATGATGCTGATGATGATGTGGTGGTGGTTATATTAGTAGCGGTGGTGCTATGTGTGGTCCATTTTCTTTTATGGTTGTGAAACGTGGACACTAACCGCACAGACGAACAACGTTATTGAAGCTTTGAGATGTGGACGTACAGGAGAAATGCTGAAAATACCTTGGACAGCAAGAAAAAACAAACATCGAAGTCTCGACCTAATGGGCCAAATACAAAAAAGAACTTCTTTTGACTGTGAAGCACAAAGAGTGTCATATTTTGGACATATGCGAAGACATGTAGTCTCGAAAAAAGGAATAATGGAGGGAAGAATTGAAGGAAGAGAGGCAGAGGAAGACAAAGGAAATCCTGGACAGATGGCATCAAGGAAGTACAGGACGGCGCATGGCAGACTGTAACGAGGCTGCAATGGACGTGAAGGATGGAAGACCAGACATCCGGCCTTGGAAAAAGAGATGGAACCCGGGGTAAGGTAAGGTAAGGTGGTAGTAGAATAGTGGTTGTGATGTGGTGGTTGGAGGGTAAGGTATTATTATTATTATTTTATTATTATTATTATGTTTATTATTATTATTTTTATTATTATTAATTATTATTATTATTTATTAAATTTTTTTATTTTATTATTATTATTATTATTAGAAATTATTATTATTATTTTATTATTATTATTATTATTATTATTATTAGAAATTATTA
>NC_088367.1:53104460-53106960 GCF_034508935.2 Berghia stephanieae
CAACAACAACAACAACAACAACAACAACAACAACAACAACAACAACAACAACAACAACAACAACAACAAGAAGACAAAGCAATGAAGGCATATATACATTAATTAATAAAATAAAAAACAAAAAACAAAACAAATAAAATAATTAACGGCATCTGCTCTGTAGTCGCTCTGATTACAAAATAAATCAAGTAATGTATTTGTGAGTTCATTGTATTTTTTTGTTCTTGTTGGAACAAGAATTGGACAATCAACAATTTGTGACGTCAGGACATCGGGCGTATAGTCAAAGTAAAATTGGATTGGAATATTTGATTACGTCTTCTTTTACATAATTTTGAAAATGTGTTTTATTCAGCGGTCATGAAATCCGAATCGATTGGGGGCTAGGATAAAATATTTCTTACACCCTTGGGGTTGGGAATTCGAACTTTATTTTTACATTAACACAAATCGCAATCTCGTGGAAAGATTGGGTGCTCGTCCCGGATTCCAAAATACACGAGTGTACTAAATATCTAATTATCTAATTCATTCTTTATGATTTAGTCTTAAAATCCACGTTTCTGCCTGTTGACCATCATCATCATCATCATCATCATCATCATCATCATCATCATCATCATCATCTCGTCAGCTGATCCTGCGTAGGACGTTGCTTCCCGAACTTTCTTGCGAAACAGATTACGGTTTTCCGCCAGTCTACTTGCTTGAGTTGTTGTCATTCCCAGCCATTCACATATATCTTGTTCCCAGCTTCTTGTTGGTCTACCTCTTCCTCTCTTGCCGTCTACCCTTGTCTGCAGAATGTGCTTTTCTAATGATTCGTGGCGAGTCGTGTGGCCAAAATAGTTCAGTTTCAATTTCTTTACAGTTTGAAGAAGAATTGGTGATTTTTATTCCGATCCTTCTCAGGACTTTTTTGTTTGTTTGTTTTTCAGTCCATGATATTCTGTTGACCACGCTGCTATAATACCGGTAATTCACACTTGAGACCCCCCCCCCAACCCCCTCAACTTGGAAATTCCTAGTTTTCAAGATCTTGATACCTACCACATTGTTTCAAAAATGAAAAAAAAAATTAATAAATTAAAAGAATCAAGATAATTCCGTCACAAACAGCTCCGTGGTACTAGCCGCATCTTCTTTCATTCAATTCAATTTATGCTATGCGTTTAGGTAAACTACCCACTAATAGTAGGGGGAATTAGGTCCAAAAAACCCTTGAATTGTGCAAACCGGGTTGAAAGCATGAAAATTATATATGTTGTAGAATATGAAAAACCCTATAATTTATGATATAGAACCACTCTGAGAGATCAGTATTAGTTGAGATACAAGGTTTGTTTTTAAGATTAGAAAATTTTGAAATGGACGACAATAATTTCTTTCATTTTTATTGTGTAAACATTTGAGGCAAGCCGACCAAAGGTTGTTTTACGTCATCCTTTGGATTCCCATTGGTGACTATTTTTAGCGTCGAAGCGGATGTTTTCCTTTCCCTTTACTTTCGATTCACGAACCATACAAATTATTTAATCGTAAATATTATTCAATTTCACTTGTTTTAAAGGACGTCTAGCGAGCAATATTCTATTATATGAGATTTTTTCTGCGTCTGATTTAATAAGTATAATCAATTGCTCTAAAACGGACGGGAAGACGAGAAAAAACAGACTAGCAGAACACAGCTCAATAAATGCCGATAACCGGTGTTGACAAAGGACAGTGCTCATTCTCACCCCCCCTCCCCCCTCCTGTTTTCTTTTCTTTCCAAAAATACTGCTATAATCATTTTACGTGAGTTAAAACCTATTTTGGTCAAACTTGATGACAGTAAAGAGTCAGCATACCACTTACATTGCTATAATTATCATCATTATCATCATCATCAACCACTATGATGCTGTATTGTGGCAAGTTATTTACTTTACGTTATTTACCGCAAAGGGACAATGGGAGGATGTTCTATTTGTACTGTTGTTTCCTTATGTAAGGCACTGCACACATTTTGCCTGCTGATGATGGGTCTTTAACAGAAAGAACGAAAGAAAGAGAGAGAGAGAGAGAGAGAGAGAGAGATAGATAGAGAGAGAGAGAGTTATGAAAGAATATTGCATATGCCTAATAAAGGAATGCGTTTGCATGATTTCAGATACACATACAATAGCAAAAAGAACTGCTCCCAGAGACTGTGACAAGTGTTTGATATGCCAACAAGATAACACAGACCGTTTTTAATGTCCCTCTAAGTCGAGGAGGTATGACAAAGGGCAAGGCTATGAAACTCTTTTTGAAGATTTAACACAATCCAAATTCTTTGGTTTGTGATGAAAACAAGTTGGATGTATCTATTTTTTTAAATCATCAGAAAGAAATGAGATTATTGAAAGCTTAAAACAAAATGATGCTAAGTGGCATAAGTATTGTCGTGTAAAATTTAATGCCAACAAAATTAGGCTATTAGAATTAAAGAAATCTGAAAGAATTCGAAACTTCGTCA
>NC_088367.1:53111960-53133849 GCF_034508935.2 Berghia stephanieae
CCGTTAAAATTAAAGGACCAATTCGTCCAGCGAGTTCCTCACTACAAATACCTTGGTGTAACGACTGATGACAGGCTCAAGTGGGATGAACACTTGAAAATAATTAGGCATAAGATGTGCAGATGTACATATTTTTTATCAAAACTCTCGTTTAGAATAGATAAAACCCTCTGCACATTATTTTATAGAGCAGTAATCGAAAGTGTTTTGTCATTTTGTATAACAGCTTGGGGAGGTAATTGCTTAGCAGTGGAAAGGAACAAAATAAATTCAAATATTAAAAAATCCATTAAACGCTTTATAAATGATGTTGACGATGTAGATCTTTTATACGAGAAATTTTCTATAAATAAAATAACTAAAATATTAAATGACCAGTATCATCCACTAAGACCATCAATTATTATGTCAGAAAGAAGTGGTCGCCCTTTCTCTATTTCAACGAAAACAGAGAGACACCGAAAATCTTTTCTGCCGTCCAGTATTAGGCTTTATAACAACAAGCAATAATCATTTTATATAATTATTTCTCATTTTTACTTTAAAAAAATATAAATATTAATTTATTAATTTATTTGTTTTGCAATCTTTTCAATTTTCAATTTATAGTGACAGTTTTAACTATTTTACAATGTTGAAATTATTCATATTATAAAGCGCAGCTCTGGTTATAGAGCTGCTCCTTTTATATATATATATATACATCCTATTTCCATTGTATTTTTATCTTATGTGTAAATTATAACACGTCTGTACAAAAAATCTCCTTTTTGGGATGCAATAAAGTATTATTATTATTATTATTATTATTATTATTATTATTATTATTATTATTATTATTATTATTATTATTATTATTATTATTATTATTATTATTATTATTATTATTATATTATTATTATTATTTATTAGTAGTAGCAGTAGTAGTAGTAGTAGTAGTAGTAGTAGTAGTAGTAGTAGTAGTAGTAGTAGTAGTAGTAGTAGTAGTAGTAGTAGTAACAGTAGTAGTAGCGTGAAACAGACAATAGCAACTACGGGTTACCGCAAAAGTACTTTCACCAATGTCTAACGGACCCAGCTACGCAATCATTACTGGGTGGACATGGAGTCAGTCACCAGCCATTATCAGTGTGAGAATAACCCTATCTTTGCAAGCTCTTAGCAAACGATTATCTGTCCTTTGTGTGGTATCACATTCCCCTGAGAACTGGAAGATCCAGAGTTCGACTCCCAAACATGAGAGACGCTGGTGGAGTCCATCAAAATTGGTCTAAACTCAGCGTGGTTCAGCGGTGTCTCTTTCAGCAAGTCACCATGCTTTAGAAGGGGAAAGTTTTCTTAAGGATCTATTCCAAAAGAAGACTTGAATAATCCAGGCGTCAGCCACAGAGCAGCGCCGCAAAGTGAGCAGGTCTGTCATCAGAACGCAAGTATCGGCCTAGTTTGACATTAATTCAATGTACAAAATGTTGCGTTGGTTTGAGAGTATTTCCATTAGGACAATGAGCCCATAACAATTTAGGTTATCAGACCTGCAAATAAGTATATGTCGCTTTAGCCCGTTTTTCATAAACTGCTTGGACGTAGGGCTATGCGGTCTTGTGGTATGACACCCGCTGTCGGATCGGAAGATCCTGGGTTCTACCCTCACTCGACGCATACTTGAGTCCTTGGAAAAGGATCCTTACTCATATTCTTTCATAGTACTCAGGTGTAAAATGGGTACCTGGGCGTTAACAGTGCTGTCTCTGTGCGAACAATTGTAATATCGCCTAACAGGCGTCATGTCGCGTCCTACATGTTACATGTTGCTATTTGTCAGGGATCTTGTAAAGTGCTTTGTACACGTTTAGTGGATATTCCGCTATATAATAGCTAAAGTATTTATTTTAACATTGTTATGAATGTTGTTTCACAGGGGAATTTAACATTATTATGAATGTTACAGTGGAATTCAACATTATTATAAATGTTGTTTAAAAAGGGAATTAAGCATTATTATGAATATTGTTTTACAAGCGACTTTAACATTAATATTAATGTTGTTTTACAGGGGAATTTAACATTATTATGAATGTTGTTTACGAGGGGATTTAACATTATTATGAAAGTTGTTTTACAAGAGAATTTAACATTATTATGAATGTTGTTTTACAAGGAAATTAAGCATTATTATGAAAGTTGTTTTACAAGGGAATTTAACATTAATATGAATGTTCCAGGGGAATTTAACATTATTATGAATGTTGTTTTACAAGGAAATTAAGCATTATTATGAATGTCACAGGGGGATATAATATTATTATGAATGGTGTGTTACAGTGGAATTTAACATTAATATGAATGTTGTTTGACAGGGGAATTAAAAATTATTATGAATGTTGTTTTACAGGGGAATTGAACATTATTATGAATGTTACTTTACAGGGGACTTAGGGAAGCCAAAGCTTGCTTCATGGATCTAAAATGCGAAGAGAACATGGCAGAGTCTGTAAAGACATCTATTGACGGATTGAACACGGCCCTACAAGCTTGTAGTGGCTCTGGAGGTGGCAGTGGTGGAAGCAGCAGTGGCAGTAATGGTGGCTCCACAGGTAATAAGTGCGGCTATGTGGTCTAGTGGTATGACACTCGCCTTCGGATCGGAAGGTTTTTAGTTCAAGCCTCGCTCGGCGCATAAGTTGAGTCCTTGGAATATTCTTCACTCTTTACTCACTTTCTGTCACCGTACTCAGGTGTAAAATGAATACCTGGTCGTTAACAGCTTCGCCTCTTGTCCTAAAACAATTGTAATATTATCGCCTAACATGCGTCATGTCTCGTCCTCAATGTTTAATTTTTGCTGTTGGTCAAGGACCCCTTGTAAAGCGCTTTGAGCACTTCTAGTGGATATTGCGCAATATAATATCACAATTTTGATTATTTTTTTAAATGTAATTATTCCAACCGGAAACGATCTTGAATGCTGTTCATGTAAGAGTACCAGACAAAAAAAGAAAGAAAAATACAAGAAATATAATCCCCAAATCAGTCTTCTACGACCTGGGATCGAACCTCAGACCTTCTGATTACCGGCCAGACGTGCTAGCATTACACGACAGAGAGATCTGGGAGAAAGACGTGATTTTTTTCTTGTATTTTTATGTCTTGCTTGAGCCTCGTCTGATGTCGTTTCCAACACGCCTTATATCATGTTCCCTTACACCCGTGCCTGCGACACATAGTTGAGTCCTTGGAAAATTACTCTTTATTCACATGACCATCATGATCATAATCATTACCATCATCATCATCATCATCATCATCATCATCATCATCATCATCATCATCATCATCATCATCATCGTCGTCGTCGTCGTCATTGTCGTCGTCATCACCATCATCATCATCACCATCATCATCATCATCATCATCATCATCATCATCATCATCATCATCATCATCATCATCATCATCATCATCATCATCACATTTCCAATACATTTTCATCCCCAGAAAAATGCACCTCACAAGACTACATGGCATGCAAGAAAAAAGGATCGGAAGATGACGTTTGCCCGTAAGTCATTGTGAATGTTACTCACATACGTTATAATGGAATTTGGGGAACTTGCCTAGGTAGTCAAAATTCAAGTAAATTTCATCTATAGATAGTATGCGCTTGGCTAAGAAGCTCATAACATTGCCATCCGGAAGTATAACAGACCAACACACAAAACTGTGTGTATCCATGAACGTTTATAGTCGGGTTAATACAGTTCAGTGAGCATTACTCATAAACGCAGATGGCAAAAAATAATAACAAAGACGTGAGTGACGTCATCTTCGAACTATCTATATTTTAGATTCCAATGGAATAATATGGAGGTATTGAGTGAATGGCAGTATCTACCAAATTCAGTCCCTTAGATTGTGGACAAAGACAAGTGACAATGACCTTTCCACACTGGTCTGGTATCTCCGTGTGTTAAGGCGTTTTTAAAAATGATTTCTGTGATTTTGTGAGTTTTGTTCACTCGTTGAAATCATCGAGCCCTGAACAAGTGTTTGCATGTAAGTTGTCTTCGTAAAAGTTTTCACTGTGTTGGTTACACCCAAGGTACTGCACCTGTGAAAACCGCATTTGCCTAATAGATGGTGTGAGCTGTGCTATGAAACTCACAACATTGCTATCCGGAAGTATAACGGAATTAACACACGAAACTATGTGTACTCTTGAACGTTTACAGTCTGGATAATACAGTTTCGTGAGAATGACTCATTAACATGGTTGGCAAAAAAAAAAAAAAAAAAAAAAAAAAAAAAAAAAAAAAAAAAAAAAAAAAAAAAGAAAAAAGAATAACAAAGACCTTAGTGACGTCAACTTTGTTCTATCTATATTATCAAATTATATTTCATTTTATTATTATTATTATTATTATTATTATTATTATTATTATTATTATTATTTTATTATTATTATTATTATTATTATTATCATTATTATTATATTATTATTATTATTATTATATTATTATATTATTATTATTATTATTATTATTATTATTATTATTATTATTATTATTATATTATTATTATTATTATTATTTATCATCATTATTATTATTATTATTATTATTATTATTATATATTATTATTATTATTATTATTAATTATTATATATTATTATTATTATTATTATTATTATTATTATTATTATTATTATTATTATTATTATCAAGTTATTATTTCTAGAGAGCTTTTTGTGATTAGCTCTCACTCACTTTTATCAACTAGACTATAACACAGCGTTTTGTGTCCTGCAATGTATTATTTGGCTGACGGCTGTTTTGAGCATTGTACCTAAACGCATAGCATCAATGATCTTCTGGTATTTCTCTTGCTCTTGTGCACCTATATGTTGCATTTTCGTATGATACTCGCGTTTGAATTGGAAGGTCCTAGGTTTGAACCTCACTCAGCCCACAGTTGAGTCCTTTGGAAAAGGTTCTTTACTCACATTCTCTCACAATACTCAGGTGTGAATGTAATACTTGACTGTCAACAGCGTAGTCTCTTTGTCGGACAAAAACGTGTTGTATCGCCTAACAGGCGTCATGTCACGGTCTACGTGTCACGTGGTCTTGTTGGTCAGGGACCCTTTGCAAAGCGCTTCGAACAAGTTTAGTGGATATTGTGTAATATAGATAGTATGCGCTTGGCTAAGAAGCTCATAACCTTGCCATCCGGAAGTATAACGGACCAACACACAAAACTCTGTGTAACCATGAACTGTTATAGTCTGGTTAATACAGTTTAGTGAGTATTACTCGTAAACGTGGATGGCAAAAAACAATAACAAAGACAAGAGTGACGTCAACTTCATTCTATCTATAAAAGCTTAATTTTTTTTTCTTCTTATTTAAGCCCTTCCGTTTTATTTGTTTTTCTTGTTTTGTTATACAGAGCTTACAAGTGTGTTGTGCAGCTGAACAAGGATTGCGGTACTGACATATTCGACAATATGGGTGAGACAGCCAAGAAAGCTTTCGAACAGGCGAAGGAAAAATGTAAGTCACAGAATGATAATTGATCTTGTTATTTCTGGCGCTGTATTGGTGCAGTGTGATTCGGTACGTGGCAATCTTATAGTCTGGCACTAAAACCGTGGCCTTCGTGAAGTTATGGCCTGACACTGACCAAAAAATGACGTCAAAATGCCAGTCTTTTGCCACAAAAGAAAACAAATCGTGAGTTGAATTCAATAGTTCAACCAATAAAATAACTTGTTTCCATGAGCTCTACTAACGACAACTCACTAGGCGGTGCAAAAAACAAATAATGACGTCAAACTACCAGTCCTTTTGGATTTCAGTATCAGGCTATAACATAACGATGGCTACGCTAAAACCCACTAACACCCATATTCCGTCGTCATTTTTAGGTTTGTGACCGGCCTAGTAAGTTGTATTTAGTAGTGGTCAAGGAAACAAGTGGTCCCATTGGTTGAACTGTTGAACACAATTCACGATTTGTTTTCCTGTGTCGCCAAAGACTTGTCTTTTGCCGTCATGTGATCAGTATCAGCGTCGCCATCATTATGTTTTATAGATAGTATGCAGATGACGTCACTCAGGCCTTTGTTATTGTTTTTGCCATCCGCGTTTGTGAGTTGTTCTCACTAAACTGTATTAACCAGACTATAAAAGTTCATGGTTACACAGAGTTTGTGTGTTGGTCCGTTATACTTCCGGATGGCAATGTTGTGAACTCCTTGGCCAAGCGCATTCTATCTATAGCATGATACTGAAACCCAAAAGAACCCACTAACACCCATATTCCAAGATCATTATTTGGTTTTGGCACCGCCTAGTCATTTGTCGTTAATAGAGCTCATGGAAACAAGTGGTCCCATTGGTTGAACTGTTGAATGCAACTCACGATTTGTTTTCTTTTGCGGCCAAAGACTTGTCTCTTGCCGTCATTTTTTGGTCAGTGTCATGCTATAATTTAACGAAATCTACGATCATAGATGCTACACATGTCTGTAATTTACTCACAACAAACACACGGAATACACCAGCGAAATCAAAACTACGTGTAACCTAAAACGTTTGTATTACTATTCAAACATTTACTTAGTAAAACTGATCATCCAAATGTGTTTTAAAGACAATCATAAAAAAAGAAGACCACTTAGCAACACAATGGGCATGATCTACAGATAGTATGCAGATGACGTCACTCAGGCCTTTGTTATAGTTTTTGCCATCCGCGTTTGTGAGTTGTTCTCACTAAACTGTATTAACCAGACTATAAAAGTTCATGGTTACACAGAGTTTGTGTGTTGGTCCGTTATACTTCCGGATGGCAATGTTGTGAACTCCTTGGCCAAGCGCATTCTATCTATATTCCCTTTCCATGTGCTCGAGATCTTTGGTCACATTGCAAAATGTGCTCAAAATGAGCTACATAGTGAAAAGTGTTCACAGCTTTTGACAGATTTAGAATCACGATTGGTCATTTTGTTCAGAAAGAAACATGAGTATGTGTACAATTATCATAAACAAAACAGCGTGTTCACATTAATTTGTTAAGAAACATCAAATCGTTGGACAACAACAAATCATATGATTGATGACTTGGTTGGACGAAAACATGAATATAGATCGCTCCCATCAAAACCATCCATTCTCGTTCTTTTTCCTGTCGAAAGAATCTGCCTAGACACGTCATGCCACTAAAACAGTGATGCTTCCTTTATGTAAACCATTCATTGGTAGATTTTCCTACCTTTTGAGATTTTCCATGTTTAAGATAATTTGAAAAAGTAAACTTTATTTTAAGCATCAATTGGATTCAATAGTCTGATGTCACGTCACCCAGCAACGGCGGCCATCGTGGTTCTAAACAAAGAAAATCTGTACTTTTTATTCTTCATGCTGGCTAGAACTTTTCATATGTCTTGTGATCAGAATGTGTATAAGTCAAAACATGATCAGATTTATAATGTTTTTTTTTCCCTCTGGATACCCTTTTATGCTCGTCGGAGAAATATTTCATAAGGGCGTCCGCCATTGTTCCGATAGTTTAGAGCCAGTTACTAAGTTACTTAGCGTCATTACGAGGGAAGTGACGTTACGACTGTTGAAGCGTATTGGCACCAAAACTTCCTTAGATTTGTGTGAATTTGGAGTTTAAATAATATGAAGAAATATTAGATCGAATGAGAACAAGTAGTAGAAAGAACTAGTTACATACACACTCCAAACGATTTGGGAACCAAAAGAATGGAGGGTGTGACGTCACCACAATTCATCCCTTTTTAATATTGTCTCGTTTTCTTTTATTCCCCAGGTGGCTGCGCCAATCTCCGACCCTCCATTCTTGCTCTCCTGGTCTCAGCCATCATCTTCGTCTCCCGTTCTTACTGTTAATCACTCATCAACAACCGATCAAGGAGTCAGTGCGTGTTTTCGTCTAATTTGATTGGCTGCTATTAATAACGAGTGTTCTAATAAAATTGATTGGCCCTTATATATAGCGCATAATCTTAAAATCTGATTGGTTGTTCATGATAGCGTATTAGTCCATTGTTTTATATATATATTATATATATATATATATATATATATATATATATATATATATTGTTTATGTTTGTCCTATTCTTTATAAATCATTTATTGTCTTTTGTCATTTGCTTGTTTGCTGTTTTTTGTTGTTGTATTTTTTTTGTTTTAAAAAAAGTATTTTGAGAGCTTGGTTGTTTTGTGAGACGATTTTGTGACTGTTTTACCTTTCATTTTTGTTTTGTGCTGAATGAAATGTAACAAAATAAATGTATTATTAAATTAAAACCAACTGAAATGAGTCGGTCTTATTTATTTATTTATTTATTTATTTATTTATTTATTTATTTATAGCTATTCGTCTTTATAAAAATGCTTTAAGGGTGTGGGGGGGGGGGGTACGTGTTTTTGTTTTTGTTTTTGTTTTTAATGTATGAATCATTTGAGCTTTATGAGCCCCTCCCCCTGCCCCCTCCCCCAACCTTCTAACAACTGTATTATTTATATTATACGTGATCTATCACGCGATCTATAAAGTGATTTATTACAGTAATAAACGATAAAGGAGACGACAGGTTGTAATTCAAATTTCAGTCATGATGTTTGACGTAACAATTGAAGGAGGAATGGGAAAGGAAGAGGAGGAAGAGGAGGGGAGGAGGAGGACGAGGAGGAGGAGGAGGAGGAGGAGGAGGAGGAAGAAGGGGAAAGGAAGATGAGGAGGAAGAGGAGGAGGAGGAGGAGGAGGAGGAGAGGAGGGGGGGGGAGGAGGAGGGGAAAGGAAGAGGAGGAGGGGGACGAGGAGGAGGAGGGGGAGAAGGAGGGGGAAAGGAAGAGGATGAGGTGGAGGAGGAGGAGGGGGAAAGGAAGAGGAGGAGGGGTACGAGGAGGAGGAGGGGAAAGGAAGAGGAGGAGGGGTACGAGGAGGAGGAGGGGAAAGGAAGAGGAGGAGGGGTACGAGGAGGAGGAGGGGAAAGGAAGAGGAGGAGGGGTACGAGGAGGAGGAGGGGAAAGGAAGAGGAGGAGGAGGAGGGGGGGGGGGGGGAGAAACAACTGGCAAAAAACAGGTCAGAAATAGTGAGTGTGACGTTGGTAGTTTACGAGTACAATAGAAATATGCTTGAAGTCTAGGGTTTGAAATCATTGCTGTCTCTCTCTCTCTACCTCTCTCTATCTCTCTCTCTCACCCCCTTCTCTCTCTATCCCCTGTCTCTTGCTCTCCCCCTTTCTCGCTGTCCCCCCATCTCTTTCTCTCTCTCTCTCTCTCTCACTCTCTCTCTCTCTCTCTCTCTCTCTATCTATCTATCTATCTATCTATCTATCTATCTTTCTCTCCCTTCACTCTCTATCCCCATGTCTCTCGCTCTCCCCCTTTCTCGCTGTCCCCCGCCCCCCCCCCCCCTCTCTCTCTCCAATATCAACTAAACGTGCTCAAAGCGCTATACAAGGGATCCCTGGGCAACAGCAACACGTAACATGTAGGACGGACATGATGCCTGTTAGGCGATATTACATTTTTTCGGACATAGACAAAGCTGTTAACGACCAGATACTCCTTTTACACCCGAGTACGGTGAGAGAATGTGAATAAAGAGCCTATTCCAAGGACTCAACTATGCAGAGAGCGAGGCTCGAACCCATGACCTTCCTCTTCGAAAACGAGTGTCATACCACTATACCACCTAGCGTTACTGTTAAATTTTGTGTTTTTGGCGTCAACTCGGAGATTAAGCATTGAAGTCGACTGTACCTTAATGTCATAATAAATGTTGACATTAGTTGTTATACACAGCTCATGTCCTGGACTTATCACGTAGTATGGAGATAAAAACAAAACAACATGAAGGGAAAAAGGCAAACACATAAACACGCGCGCGCACAAACACACACACACACACACACACACATGTATATATATATATATATATATATATATATATATACAGACACATACAGAGAGAGAGAGAGAGAGAGAGAGAGAGAGAGAGAGAGGAGAGAGAGAGGAGAGGAGAGAGAGAGAGAGAGAGAGAGAGAGAGAGAGAGAGAGAGCTTTGAGCACGTTTAGTACATATTGGAGAGAGCTTGGAGAGCGAGAAAGGTGGGAGACAGAGAAAGCGGGGATAGAGAGAGATGGGAGACAGAGAGAGATGGGAGAAAGAGAGAGAGAAAGAGGAGAGAGAGAGAGAGAGAGAGAGAGAGAGAGAGAGAGATAAACAACTCCCAAAACTAATTGTATATACATGTATATCGGACGTGCACCTATTTGCAGGTCCGTTAACCCAATTCATTATGGGCTTATCATTATTCTCAAGACATGAAACAAAATGTTGTCCATCACAACAATGTTAAACCAGGCCTACTAGTGCGATCGGATGGCAGACCAGAATAAACGTATACACGTCGATGCATACATACATATACATAGGCACACAGACACACACACACACACACACACACACATACACACACACAACACTGGACAAATACATAACGTTGTTTTCTTACGAAGTAAAGAAAAGAAGAAAAAAATTGAGCTTTTATATAGAGCAATATCCACTTAATGTGCTCAAAGGTCTTTACAAAAGGGTCCCTGACCAACAGCAACACGTCTGGGGAACAAGACATTGGCGTCTGTCAGGCGATATTACAATTTTTTTTTTCCGACAGAGCTAGAGATAACGCTGTTGACGGTGAGTTACTCATTTACGAAGTAGGAATAGGCTTCAAAAGTCGTGACGTTACTTCCCTTGTAATGACGCTTAGTTACTTAGTAACTGGTTCTAAACTATTGGAACAATGGCGGACGCCATTATCTCCATCCCCGAAGTTATGAAATACGTCTCCGACGAGCATAAAAGTGTATACTGAGGGGCGAAAACATTATAAATCTGATCATGTTTTGACTTGTATACATTCTGATCACATGACAAGCGATAAAGTTCTACCCAGCATGAATAATAAAAAAGTACGGACTGTCTTTGTTTAGAACCAAGCTGCTGGTTGCTGGGCGGACGTGACATGACATCAGACTATTGAATCCTATTAGAAACTTTCTAAAATTTAAAAAAAAATTCGAGAACAAAGGGGCAACCGTGGCTCAGCGGGAAGCTCTTTGCTTCGAACCCAAAAGGTACCGAGTTCGACTACCAACCTTGTTGTGTGTCCTTGAGCAAGTCACTTTGTCATATCTCACTGCGGCTGACGCCTGGGTTATTCCACTCTTCCCTTGGAATAGAGCCTAAAGACTACTCAATTTCCCTTTGGGGATGAATAAAGGGAATTTTATTGATTGATTTATTTATTTTTAATTTATGTAAAAATCGTCGAATATATGCCAGTTATACCATAGAAGGAACGATAGCGACGTCGGTCATCTCACTGTTATGGATTTTAGACAGCCATTTTAGTGAGAAGTTCTCTTCCTGAATAATGTCCATCAGACTACAATCTTGAAAGACTACATACAGGTCTATGTGTGTCGCTACGCTACATCCGGCAGGCGGATACATATTATATACATATATATATATATATATATATATATATATATATATATAATATATATATATATATAATATATATATATATGATGCGTGATTTTCCAAAACTCTCTAACTCTGTTTGTCCCATTAAAAAAAAAAATTGAGGGTTATTTCCCTTAAAATGACTCATTCCGTCTATTATTTCATCATATTATTATTTAAACTCCAAATTCACACAAATCTGAGGAAGTTTTGGTGCCAATTGATGCTTAAAATAAAGTTTACATTTCAAATTATCTTAAACATGGAAAATCTCAAAATGTAGGAAAATGGACTTAACGACTTTTTGGAAAACTAGCCTTCGTGATTAGATAAGAGGTAGATAATGATACAGTTGAGATAAGAATAAAATATAAAAAGACAAGGACTGGAAATTTCCACCACTTAGGGCCACTCGAAAATAGATGATAAGAGTGGTCTTGGGGTAATCTGAACCGGAAACAGACACACACACACACACACATAACACACATGCACACAGAGCATGCGCAATGCGTCGATGTGTTATTCTCCTTTTCTGCCACTTAAAGAAGACAACACAATTTTGGTCCAAATTTGGTCTTCACGTATGCGCTGAAAACGCGGCTTAAGTTTGTTCCATATTTGTCACCAATCGACTCATAACGGTAAGGCATGAGTTCGAATCACTATTCGTGATATTAGAAAATCAAGGGGAGAGATCTATATACAAAATTTAGTCCAACCTAGCCATCGATCACATGATTTGTTGGTGTACATAGATTGGACATTTATCAATAAATGTAAACACGCTGCATTGTTTATGACATTTTAAAACATACCCAGTAGTCATGCTGGGCAAAATGACCAATGGGAATGATCTGTATTCATGTATTCGTCCAACCTAGTCACCGATCTTTGTTGCTGTCCAATGATTGGATATTTGTTAGTTTTACAAAACTTGTAAAGATGAGTCATGCTGAGCAAAATGACCAATCATGGTGTTAGATATTATTTCAAAAACTGTGAATACTTTTCACTATGTGGTTCACTTTGAGCACATTTAGCAATGTGACCAATGACCTCAGACCATAGAATAGATCAATATAAATCATCTCAATACGCTTCAACAGTCATGACGTCACTTCCCTCTTAATGACGCATGGTAACTTAGTAACTGGTTCTAAACTATCGAACAATGGCGGACGCCCATATGAAATACTTCTCCGACGAGCATAAAAGCGTATCGAGAGGAAAAAAAAACAAATAAATCTGATCATGTTTTGACTTTTATAGATTCTGACCACAAGGCATATGAAAAGTTCTAGCCAGCATGAAGAATAAAAAGTACCGATTCTTTTTGTTTAGAACCACGATGGTCGCCGTTGCAGGGTGACGTGACATCAGACTATTGAATCCAACTGGATCATGGGGGAAAAGCTACGCACGTCAAGAACCAAAATCGTGGATCTACAGATGACATCAACATGTCCGAATCTTGTCCCAATCCTTCGAGACAGCAAAAAACATTCATTGCGTTTATTAAAACAACCGTAGAATCAACATTTTTCTTGATGTTTCCCCGAAAAATAGTATACACAAATATCAATAAATGAATATTGATTGTGGTACACAAGGAACGGAAGTGACGTCATTCAGCTCTTTGTTATTGTTTTTAAAGCCACTGTTATGATTACTTCTCACTAAATTCTACAAATCAGACTATAAACGATCAAGGTTACACATAGTTGTGTATGCTGATACCTTTTATCCCGTTGGCAGATGTTGTGAGTGTTTTACCTAAACGCACAGCATCAATAATTGCAGACTTGCACCTTTTATACTCCGACTGCTACAGGCTTATAAATTTTACGCGTTTTTTTTTTTTCTCGCACCTGATATAGCAATATACCAATCAGATGACTGTATCTTTTAATAATTGCCATGATATGTCAGAGAGCTCTGTTCAGGATCCACAGATGGAAATCACTTATTCTTTTTTTTAGCATGATATGTCAGAGAGCTCTGTTCAGGATCCACAGATGGAAATCACTTATTCGATTTTTTAGCATGATATGTCAGAGAGCACTGTTCAGGACCCACAGATGGAAATCACTTATTCGATTTTTTAACATGATATGTCAGAGAGCTCTGTTCAGGATCCACAGATGGAAATCACTTATTCGATTTTTTAACATGATATGTCAGAGAGCACTGTTCAGGACCCACAGATGGAAATCACTTATTCGATTTTTTTAACATGATATGTCAGAGAGCTCTGTTCAGGACCCACAGATGGAAATCACTTATTCTATTTTATAGAGGGGGTGGCTGGGGGGGGGATGGGGGCTTTTCAAAGGAGTCATTCTCTTTGGGTCAGAGACTTAGCGAACAACCCTTGACCACATCAGCCAGGATACAAACTTTTGTCAAAATTTGGGACTTAGTGGGTCTCATTATCGGGTAATAAGTCTCGATTGCTCCGACCAAGCCGCAGTCCAACATGTAAGACCCCGAAACCGCAGAGCATCTAGTTGAACGGTGTGTTGTGACGAAGCTTCTGGGTAGTTACGCGACGGTGCACGAGTGCGGTAACGACTTTGCTGAGTGGGTCGATCGATGTCTTCTTCGCCAAATCCTCAAGTTGAAATGGTTTGACAAATAGGTGACAAACACTGACCTGTAGACAAGAACAAACCAGGAACAAATGGAAGTCCAGGTCAGGCGCAGAATCAGAAAGTGACGACGGGTTGGTTGGCCAAACCCTGTGGAAAGAGCCCTGTAATGTAATATAGCCAAGCAGGTTCTCGAATGGAACCCACAGGGCAAGAGGAAACGGTGTCGTCCAAAACAGACTTGGGGGAGAAGCCTTCACCAAGATTTGTGCGTCTCCAATCTTACCTGGAATGAGGCAAAGCTCTGTGCCAAGGACAGAAGAAGATGGAAGAGTGATGTTGAGGCCCTGAGCTTCGCCAGGAGCCAAGAGGCTCAACTAATTAAGGTATGATATTATATATATATATATATATATATATATATAATATATATATATATATATATATATATATATACTTTCTTTAAAAAGTATAGCATTGTTGAGAACATTGTGCTTATTTGAGTCAATAAAAAAATTGATACGGCGCACAACTCTACTGAAAGATTTGAAAAATAGAAATGTATTTTTTACATATAGATAAACAGATAACTTGATTTCCTTTTATAATTTAAAGTCAGTTTGAAAGTTCGTTAAGTCAAACAGATATCATAAAAAATTTACCGAAGACACTAACATCTCATGGCCACACCCTCAACTCTATCTGTCCAGTTGAGTCCTTACTTCCGTTGTGTTGATTTAGCGGTGATCAGTGTTGTTATGCAGTAGTGTGTTCTCATTGCGTGTATGTTTGTGTGTGCGTGTGTGTGTGTTTATGTGTGTGTGTGTGGTGTATACATATGTGTGTGTGTGTTTTGGAATGTGGTTGCATGGAAGAAAAAAAAAGGGGGGTGGGGGGGAGGGTGTCCATCAAGTAGAGAAATTCTTGAGCAAGGGGGGGGGGGAGGGGTGTGTGTTTGCTACGAACTGTCAGATTGGCATTTTTCAGCAAATCGTGGCATTCATAGTGATATAATTCAGTTGATCACATGACGGTATTCGGATTTACAGAAATTTTAAACAAGTTTCACCGATTAACAACATCAACTAATATTACTGCTGATATTACTGTCGTTTTTATCCATCGATGTGATAATTATTGCCCTGGGAAATATTTGGTTAAACGTTTCGTCAAACTGTCAATTGGATCTGTCTAGCTTCTAGCCCAAACAAACCAAAAGTAGAGATTCGGGGACTTGATATTTTTCGCGTCCGCTTCAGATTTTCATTTGACCTCACATAAGTAAAGGGGAGACATTCCGAAAGCTCCTACATCCCCAGTATTCATTCAATTTGTATTTTCACCGTTGATCTTTTGTCAGGCGTTTAGTTATTCACTTTGTCATCAAATAAAAGCGTTTAAAAAACTCTAGAACAAACCTTGATAGATTTGTGAAAGTTTAAAATTTCCTAATTTGACCATTGTTTTGATTCTCGGCCGCCATTCTAATTTGTGAAGTATTGAAGGTAGTGCAAAGCAATCCCAAGAAAAGCGTGGTAAAGACTTGCGACTTATTGATATTGATATCTACTGACTGATAAACTAAAATCATGCCGAATAAAGCATGGCAGCGACGACAAGCTCCTCGATTAAAGTGTGCATCTAAGTCAAGAAAATGATTCTGACAATATCGAATGAAAATAGTTCTTTCCCCGCGAAATTGCGGGCTTTTCACTAGTATATATATATATATATATATATATATATATATATATATATATATATATATATATATATATATATATACATATATATATATATATATATATATATACATATATATATATATATATATATATATATATATATATATATATATATATATATATATATATACATTTATCAGTGAACTGTGTTAGTGATCCAAAAATGTAAATCACTTATTCTTTTTTTTTTGGTTTGTTTTTGTTTGTTTTGTTTTGTTTTTTTTTTGGGGGGGGGGGTTTTTTGTTGTTTTTTTTTCTTTTTTTTTCTTGTTTTTTTTTTTGTTTTTTTTTTTTGGGGGGGGGGGTTGAAATACTTATTAATGCGTAAGCGAGGCTCGAACAGGAGCTGCCTACCCGAAAGCGAGTGTCATACAATAAGACCACATAAAGTCGCACATATATTATGAAATTGAATACTGCCTGCATTTTGATGATAGCCGTATTATGATATGAGTGAGCTCTGCTATTGATTCACAGTAGGTGTCTATCACTTTTCTGTCTTTTTTTTTTTTGGCAAATGGCCAAATTGTTCATGTCGTGCTGTCGGCTTGAGATTGGATTGGGGTCAGAGGTCAAACGATAACCTACGAGAACCAATCAGATGGCTGGAAATTGACCGGTATAGAAAAAAGAAACCCCTCGTAAGGGGGGAGGATTCGGACAGAACGACGTGCACCTGTTTGCAGGTCGGATAACCTAAGGCGATGAGGGCCTTGTTTTAACCGTCTCCGTACCAACGACAGGAAAATCGTCACTTCCTTTACGATACAACCAATATTTTTCTTATTCACTCTTATACATCATAAAATCTAAAGAAAATGAACAGTGTGTTGAAGAGCGTGTTTTGCTAAAGAAATTATGTATGGCAATAACTTACTGCTATTGTGTTTGAGTGATAAAATATCTATTTTTGTGTCGGTTGGTGTGAAGTTTTGGGGAAAATCCTTAAAATGGCGGTAAGGAGAGAACGAAATGGTGTTGAAATGGACAATATATTACAACGGCGGTTTGAGAGTATTTCCTTCACAACTATCGGCCTAAAACAACTTGAGGAATCAGACCTGTGAATGCGTTCACGTCGGGACCGACCGGACCATAGCTACATTTTGACAATGCCTAACAGCCGACTCAATCCGCGCGATTAGAAATGACAATAATTTGACAGAGTGTTGAATGAAGTTATAGACGGAACGAAATTGACGTCACTCTACTCACTTTCTTATTATTGTAGTTCATTTTTGTGATTAGTTCTCAATATTATTTTATCAAACTAAAAAACGTTCAAGGTTACACATATAGTTTTTGTGTGTTGGTTCGGGATATCCTGTGGGCGAATGTTGTGTGTATTTTATCCAAACATATTGCATTGATAATAATAATAATATTTTCATCCCTCGACATAAATGATTTGACTCTGTTCAAATCGTGAATAATACTCACAGTCTGTGGGATTGATTATTTGGGATAAAATGTGTCTTGATTTTAGAAGAAAAAGAAGAAGAAGAAGAAGAAGAAGAAGAAGAAGAAGAAGAAGAAGAAGAAGAAGAAGAAGAAGAAGAAGAAGAAGAAGAAGAAGAAGAAGAGGAAGAAGACCCAGTGCCCTTTAACAAGGCATCGAACAACAGACAAAATCTTACCAAGCCACGAATAATCGGAAAATTGATTTTTTTCCAAGGCCCCAGACAGTTGATTTATACACCAAGATACTCAAAGAGCGTCATTTCCTTGAATTACTGAAGATAATAAATCCATGTCTAAGTACAGCAGATAGTTTTGTTGCTAATATTGTTGTTTCAGTGCGGTAAAATTGCTTCTTTTCTTCCTTTTTATTGGCCGCAGCGCTCTTTCATAATAATATACGATGTATTATAAAGTCAAAGATTATGTGCCCAATAGACAACAGATTATTCCATATGCATCTTATATATTAGATCTATTGTCCAGACTGCTCTTCAGGCCAGTAATAGGATCCTGTGTTGTGTACGATTGTGGCTCCCCATTGGTAAAATGCCTCTAAACATCTCTATCCATCAGTCTGTCTATCTCACTAGGACGCCTCTAAACATCTCTATCCATCAGTCTTTCTATCTCACTAGGACGCCTCTAAACATCTCTATTCCTCAGTCTTCTATCTCACTGGGACGCCTCTAAACATCTCTATTCAACAGTCTGTCTATCTCACTAGGACGCCTCTAAACATCTCTATTCATCAGTCTTTCTATCTCACTAGGACGCCTCTAAACATCTCTATCCATAAGTCTGTCTATCTCACTAGGACGCCTCTAAACATCTCTATCCATCAGTCTGTCTATCTCACTAGGACGCCTCTAAACAGCTCTATTCATCAGTCTGTCTATCTCACTAGGACGCCTCCAAACATCTCTATTCATGTCTTTCTATCTCACTAGGACGCCTCCAAACATCTCTATTCATCAGTCTTTCTATCTCACTAGGACGCCTCTAAACATCTCTATTCATCAGTCTGTCTATCTCACTAGGACGCCTCTAAACATCTCTATTCATCAGTCTGTCTATCTCACTAGGACGCCTCTAAACATCTCTATCCATCAGTCTGTCTATCTCACTGGGACGCCTCTAAACATCTCTATTCATCAGCCTGTCTATCTCACTGGGACGCCTCTAAACATCTCTATTCATCAGCCTGTCTATCTCACTGGGACGCCTCTAAACATCTCTATTCATCAGTCTGTCTATCTCACTAGGACGCCTCTAAACATCTCTATTCATCAGTCTGTCTATCTCACTGGGACGCCTCTTAACATCTCTATCCATCAGTCTGTCTATCTCACTAGGACGCCTCTAAACATCTCTATTCATCAGTCTTTCTATCTCACTAGGACGCCTCTAAACATCTCTATCCATCAGTCTGTCTATCTCACTGGGACGCCGCTAAACATCTCTATTCATCAGTCTGTCTATCTTACTAGAACGCCTCTAAACATCTTTATTCATCAGTCTTTCTATTTCATTAGGACGCCTCTAAACATCTCTATCTATCAATCTGTCTATCTCACTAGGACGCCTCTAAACATCTCTATTCATCAGTCTTAATATCTCACTAGGACGCCTCTAAACATCTCTATTCATCAGTCTGTCTATCTCACTGGGACGCCTCTAAACATCTCTATTCATCAGTCTGTCTATCTCACTAGGACGCCTCTAAACATCTCTATTCATCAGTCTTTCTATCTCACTGGGACGCCTCTAAACATCTCTATTCATCAGTCTGTCTATCTCACTGGGACGCCGCTAAACATCTCTATTCATCAGTCTGTCTATCTTACTAGAACGCCTCTAAACATCTTTATTCATCAGTCTTTCTATTTCATTAGGACGCCTCTAAACATCTCTATCTATCAATCTGTCTATCTCACTAGGACGCCTCTAAACATCTCTATTCATCAGTCTTTATATCTCACTAGGACGCCTCTAAACATCTCTATTCATCAGTCTGTCTATCTCACTGGACGCCTCTAAACATCTCTATTCATCAGTCTGTCTATCTCACTAGGACGCCTCTAAACATCTCTATTCATCAGTCTTTCTATCTCACTGGGACGCCTCTAAACATCTCTATTCATCAGTCTTTCTATCTCACTTGGACGCCTCTAAACATCTCTATTCATCAGTCTTTCTATCTCACTCGGTCTATCTGTCTCTCTATCATTATATGTCATTTTCTCACTCTCTTCAACTTGACTATACAGAACCGATCTCTTTTCCTATCTATCGATCTTTCAGCCAATATGACAATATCCTATCTCTCTCTCTCTATATGCCAATCAATCTATCTGTATATTAAATATCTATATATATATATATATATATATATATATATATATATATATATATTTCATCCATTTATCTATCCATTAATCTATCTATATATCAAACTAACAGTCTATCCGTCAGTCTATCCATCCATCAATCTATCCATCCATAGATCTATCCAACTATCTGTCTAGCTGTAGAATATTGATTTTCCAAAGGGGTCCAGACAGTTCGATATACAAGCCATGGAACCTTGTGGTGTGGTCCATTCAATATCTGATGCCTAAAACTACTCTCTCTCTCTCTGTCTCTCTCTGTCTCTCTCTCTCTCTCACACACACAAACATACATACATTTTCTCTCTCTCTCACTCTATCTTTTGCTCTATCTCTATCGCTCTCTTTATATCTAGCTCTTTCTCTATATGTCTCTATATTTCACTTTCTCTCTCTCTCTCTCTCTCTCTCTCTCTCTCTCTCTCTCTATCTTTTGCTCTATCTCTATCGCTCTCTTTATCTCTAGCTCTTTCTTTATATGTCTCTATCTTTCACTTTCTCTCTCTCTCTCTTTCTCTCTCTCTCTCTCTCTCTCTCTCTCTCTCTCTCTCTCTCCCTTTCAATTTCTTTCTCATTCTCTCTCTTTCTCGCTTACTTGATCTCTCTCTCTCTCTTGTCGTGGTGGGGTTGTGTGTGTTGTGGTGTGTGTGGGTGCGTTTTGTTTGTAACCACTCACTCACTCACCCACTTCTCTCTCTCCCCCCCCCCTCTCTCTCCCTCTCTCTCTTCTCTCTCTCTCCCTCCCCCCTCCCAAAAATCCTCTCCCCCTTATCTATCTTCTATCATCTATCTATCATTATCTATTTATATATCTATCTCGTCTATCAATCACTATCTATCAATTATCATCTATTATCTATCTATCTATCTATCTATCATCAATCTATCATTATCTATCATCTATCTGCCTATCTATCTATATAACTTTCTATCTATCTTTTTTCTATCTATCTTTTTTCTATTTTTTATCTACTATCTATCAATCTATCTCTCTATCTTCATCCTATCGGGACTTGGGTTTTTTAAAAGGGGACAATTTTAAAAATTTCTTGCTAACCCTTTTGGGATATGAGATTTTTCTATCGCAAAATTTCCCCAGATCTAAGGCCCCAGGGTCCGAGGGGGGGGGGGGGGGGGGGGGGGGGGGGGGGGGGGGTCAGAAAAAATATATCGACTGTTCCCGGGATCGATCTTGGTCTCTTTATGTGTGAACCTAGTACTCTACCCCTAAAACTATCGGGGGATTTCTTTTTAGGATTGGGGCTAATTTAAATAAATCGATGGACGGATTTTCTGTCCAAATTCTTTAAGATGTGTTGTTTTTTGTTTTGTTTTTAAAGAGAACGACAATGCCTGGTTCTGCCTAGATTTATCTCCCTTTATCTCACAGGAAGACAATGATGATCCGGCATATGGTCTGCCGAACCGTGGAAATATAACCATATTTAAAAGTTTTGGGCCGAAAACCGTCCTCAAATATCGTCGTTTAAAGACCCCATCTTGCAAAAAAATCTAAAACCGGGACTTCGCGAAGTCCCCCTTTTTTGGGTTTGATTTTGCTAAGAGGGGCATTTAAAAAGATCGTTATTTGAAGGGGGGAATTTTGGCCAAATTTTTAAATTATGGTTATTTTTTTCCCCAAAAAGCAGCCCACTTTGTGAGAATAATGTAAGTAAAAAAAGATTGGGGAATTTGAAAGCAATTAGAAGAGGGGAAAGAGAGAAAGAAAAGAGAGCAGAGAGAGAGAGAGAGAGAAAGAGAGAGAGAGGAGAGGGGAAAAGGGGGGGGGAAGAGAGAGAGTTTTAAAAGAGAATAAAGACGAGATAAAAAAGGGGGATGATAGAGAGGAGACAGGGGAAACAGGAAGAGAGGAGAAGAGGAAATGAAGTGAAGAGTTAGAAAGGGGGGGGGGGGGGGAGGGAAAGAGAGAAAAAGGGAGAAAGAAAAGATGCATTTTAATCTTTTTTTAAAAAAAAAAAAATATTATATAAAAATTATATATATAATATAATATAATATATATAAAATAAAACCCCCCACAATCTGCCTATTTATTTTTTAAAAACCATAGATTGTATTAAAATATTTTGTTTTCCTTGAAATTCATCTTCAAAAAATTGGGGAAAAGCT
>NC_088367.1:53133948-53136448 GCF_034508935.2 Berghia stephanieae
TGGCAATGTTGTGAACTCCTTGGCCAAGCGCATTCTATCTATAGATAGATAGATAGGGATGCGCTTGGCTAAAATGCTCACAACATTGCCATCCGGAAGTATCACACTGACCAACACACAAAACTGTGTGTAACCTTGTACGTATAATATAGCCTGATGGATAACACAGTTTAGTGAGAATTACTGGTTGGTGATAGGAGTAGGGGTAGGGGTTGGGAAGGAGGTGGTGGGTGGGGGGTGAGTCATGCCTCCATGATGGTACCCACGGGATTTGGGCTGGGGATTATTGTGGACCTGAATTGGGGTAATGGGTGCCCCCCCCCCCCACCTGTCTCATCCACCCCCTCTCTCTCTCTCTCTCTCTCTCTCTCTCTCTCTCTTTCTCTCTCTCTCTCTCTCTCTTTTCTCCCTTTCTCTTTCTTTCTCTCTCTCTGTCTCTCTCTTTCTCTCTCTCTCTCTCTCTTTCTCTCCCTTTCTCTCTCTCTCTTTCTCTCTCTCTCTCTCTCTCTCTCTCTCTCTCTCTCTCTCCCTCTTAGCTCTGACTAAATCCACTCTCTATTATAAACGTAAAAAAAAGTTTATTATATTTCGTATGTGTTGAATATGTTCGTTATGATCGTTTTGACGATAAGCGAATTTTTCACTCATACGGTACAGATCGTACTTAAGGCGCCTTATTTATTCCTACCGACATACCCGTCATTAAATTGTCCCTACCGTCTGGCGATCGTCTGACCAATAATCAGGAGATATGAGGTTCGATCCCCAATCCAGAAGGCTGTTTGTTTTGATTTGTGTTTTTTTTTTTTTTTTTTTGGGGGGGGGGGGGGGGGTTTCGGTATGTGTATTTTGGAAAGGGGGGGGGGGGGTCTGTGATTTTTAAATTTTTTTTTTTTAAAAGTTGTGTATTATCCTTGCTTCTTTCCCATTGTGTCAAACAAGAAATGAAGTGAGTAGGAAAGCACTAGAAGACAACAGAGAATACAATCTTTGCTGCGGCGATGGAGACTCGAACCCGCAACTTTACTGGTACGATAACTCCGCCTGGCCATGGAGATCCGTGACTCTAGCGTATAGATAGAATGCGCTTAGCCAAGGAGTTCACAACATTGCCATCCAGAAGTATAACGGACCAACACACAAACTCTGTGTAACCATGAACTTTTATAGTCTGGTTAATACAGTTTAGTGAGAACAACTCACAAACGCGGATGGCAAAAACAATAACAAAGGCCTGAGTGACGTCATCTGCATATTATCTATAGACATTTAGATAACCACGCCTCTCGGACAGTCGTCATAATGTAAACAATGATAATGATTGGTAAACATAGCAAACTACACAGATTTTACTATTGACGTTATTAGTATACGTAAAATACCCACTGTTCTTGCGCTTGATGAATAAAACCAACACAGAAATCTATGTGTAAACTAAAACGTTCATAATATGATCAAGAAAATCGTGTGATAACTAGTCACCCATTTGGCGGGATAAAAACTAGTGTAACAATGATCAGACTATGTTTGTCCGAACACGTGTGAAGGTGTGTCACTAATTCCATGTTTTGATTGGTCAAAAATCTACTGGTTAATTAGATATCCACGCGGTCCATTCATTTCTTGTTATTATCAACATAAGTGCCTGCTCCACGCACTTCACTGTTTCAAACAAACGTTTTTCCTGTTTCTATTTGACTTCAGTGCCTACCCCCTAATTTGTCACGACTGTGATCGTAGCCATCGTTATGTTATAGATAGTATGCAGATGACGTCACTCAGGCCTTTGTTATTGTTTTTGCCATCCGCGTTTGTGAGTTGTTCTCACTAAACTGTATTAACAAGACTATAAAAGTTCATGGTTACACAGAGTTTGTGTGTTGGTCCGTTATACTTCCGGATGGCAATGTTGTGAACTCCTTGGCCAAGCGCATACTATCTATAGATAGTATGCACTTAGCTAAGAAGCTCATAACATTGCCATCCTGAAGTATAACGGACCAACTCACAAACTCTGTGTAACCATGAACTTTTATAGTCTTGTTAATACAGTTTAGTGAGAACAACTCACAAACGCGGATGGCAAAAACAATAACAAAGGCCTGAGTGAATCGCTTTACAAAAGGCCTCCTGACCAACAGCAATATGTAACATGTACAACGAGACATGACGCCTGTTAGGCGATATTACAAATTTTGCCGACGAAAACAACGCTGTTAATTGCCAGGTACTCATTTTACACCTGGGTACGGTAAGAGAATGTGAGTAAAGAGCCTTTTACAAGGACTCAACTATGCGCCGAGCGAGGCTCGAACCCGAGACCCAGGATTGAGAGTTTGTGCCAAAATGAGGTTCTTCAAATCGATCAATATTTGAAGGACGATTTTTCTGGCCAATTTTTTTTTTTTTGGAGTTTTTTTTTTTCCAGAGTGCGGCAGAATACGCTTCAACAGTCATGACGTCACTTCCCCCGTAATGACGCATGGTAACTTAGTAACTG
>NC_088367.1:53141448-53153948 GCF_034508935.2 Berghia stephanieae
CATCACCGCCATTTTGAAATACTTCTGAAGGGAGCATTGAACTGAATCCAGAGAAGAAAAACATTATCAATCTGATAATGTTTTGACTTTTATACATTCTGATCACATGAGATGTGAAAAAGTTCTACCAGCATGAATAGTAAAGCGTACCGATTTTCTTTGTTGAGAACCAAGCAGCTGGTTGCAGGACAGACGTGACATCAGACTATTGAATCATATTTTTAATTGTTTTTAACAAAATAACATTCATTGTTCAAAACTTGCAGAGTAATTTGATTTGATTCGAACTACACAAGCTGAATTGACAATGTATACGGACTAGCTACCTCAACCCCATCAATTTCAAAATGGAGAATTTCTTTTTAAAAATGTAAATTACAACTGCAATGATAAAGTGCTGTAATTTTATACTGTCATCTGCACTCTAACACTTAAGGGGCGATTTGGGTCTTTTCAAAAAAAAAAAAATTACCAATATTGGGTGGTTTTAATCATTGTATGTCGTCAATATAGGTTAAAAACAACATTTATAGTGAAAAAAATTTTTTTATCTGTGTTGATACCCATTTTACGACCTAATTTGGGGGTCTGACATAAAAAAATATAAACAATCTTGTGGCAAACGTTCCACAAAAACTTTAAAGAAGGAATGACCTCCATATTCTTCCTCTTGTCAACATTGTACCATAGTGTGTCACCATAGAGAGACTTTACGGCTTCAGCTTATGGAATTTTTATTAGAACATTACAATTTGAGGGAAACAAAATGTTATGACAAATTGATGTTAAAAATTCATAATTAGGATTATAATTCAAAATTCAAATATTTTATCAAAAAAATCTCTCTATGGTGACACAATACTTATCTCTGTTATAACTGTGGAAATTTTCAGACAATTTCATTGATAGATTCAGAGAAACGTTTGACACAGTATCCCATACCCTTAGAAAAATGACATTCTGGGAAAATAGCAAAATAGCTTCCCGTTTTTCAACTTTTTTACTATCTGTACCATTTTCGACTGTGTTTTTCATGATTTTATAGTCTACTTTAGGAATTTGGACTTCAATTATATTATTTCAATTTCCACCAAAATCTAAAAATCTATTTTTCGAAGGATTTTCCTAATAATTAGACCCAAACCGCCCCGCGATCTTCTCTTCACGAGTCGTCTTTCAAGATGTTCAATCGTGTCTTTGGTCAAAGTTTGTATACAGATTATGACAGAAGGTTGGTCTTTATCGAAGCTGGTATAGACATCGTAAATGTTACATTAAGTTCAAATTTCACTTCTTATTATAAACCCTCCACATCTTCCCAGCCTCAACGCCCCCCCCCCCCCCCCCCCCCCCCCCCCCCCCCCCCCCCCCCAACAAAAAAAAAACCAAAACAATTTAACAAAAGAAAAAAAAAGAAGAAAGAATTGAATACCAAAAAAAAAAAAAGAACAACAAAAACCAAACAAACATAAAATAAACAACAAAACAAACAAAAAAATAAATAAAAACAAATATAGCAAGGAAACCCAACACACAAACAATAACATTAAAAAAAAAAAACAAAACAAAAAATATTCAACAAATCAAACATACCAAAAAACAAAAATAACAAAACGATAATATCAAATTTAAGACAAAATGCCACAATCGGCCTTTTCCTGACCTTTGCACTGTTGGTCTACAGTGGCCTGCATCTCATCCCGTTTGGTGGTGAACATGATTTTCAAGGCGGGTTCCAGGGAGGGCAGGCACTTCTCGATCAGAGGATTCATGCAGTTGAGAGCATCTTGGAAGAGCCTGGAAATAGGACAAAAAATCAGTTTCCATCGATAACAATAACAACAACAACAACAACAACAACAACAACAACAACAAAAGATACTTGAACCCCTGCGTTCGGAGTTTCCAAAATGGGTACTGCCGTGCTCTTCGTTAACCCTTTCCTTACCAACTACAGAAAAATCGTCACATTTGTTACGATTCGATGAAAATGTTTCGTAATCAGATTTGTTTTGAACTTTACAGAATTTTATGAACAATCTTTGTTTTATAATGCTTGTTGTGCTGCACAAAATATGTATGTATAACTAGTATGTAGCCTACATATTTCTAATGAATTTGAGTGTAAAATGTCAAGTTCTGTGTTGGGGAGGTTTAACATTTCTGGTAAAATCACGAATATGGTCGGTTAGGAGAGAGTGACTAAAAGCCTGATTTTTGATGTATTTGACGGAAGCATCTTGATTCCACGTGGAACATTGAGGGCCGCAACAACATCTTCCGTCTAAATCGGAGTTTTTTTAGATCTTTTTTATCCGAGCACAGGTTTGTCCAGGCTGTTTCATCAACCAGGTCCCGATGCTTCGTCGCCATGTCTGCTTTTGTCGACCAACTCTCCCCAGGAAATGTACATTTTTGAGACCGATTGTGGCATTTTGTCTCAAATTTGATATTATCTTTTTTTAATTATTTTTTTTTTGTGTGTTTTATTTTGTTTGATTTGTTGTTTATTTAATTTATTATTTTTAGTTGTTTTTAAAATATTGTTTTTATTGGGGTTTTTTGTATGTTTGTTGTGTTGGATTATTTTGTTTGTTTTGTTTCTTTTTGGCTTATTTGTTTTATATTTGTTTTGTTGTTTATATTTTGTTTGTTTTTTGATGTTGGTCTTTTTTGGTTTGTTTTCATTTCTTTCTTTCTTCCTTTTTTTGGGGGGGGGGGGGGGGGGGGGGTGGGGATAGGGGAGGGGGTGTTGAGGCTGGGGTGATGGGGAGTGGGTTGAGGTGGGGTGATGGGGAGGGGGTTGAGGCGTGGGGTGATGGGGAGGGGGTGAGGCGGGGTGTGGGGGGGGGGCTTGAGGCTGGGGTGATGGGGGGGGGGGGGTTGAGGCTGGGTGTGGGGAGGGGGGCTTGAGGCTGGGGTGATAGGGAGGGGGTTGAGGCTGGGGTGATGGGGGGGGGGGGGCTTGAGGCTGGGGTGATGGGGAGGGGGTTGAGGCTGGGGTGATGGGGGGGGGGGCTTGAGGCTGGGGTGATGGGGAGGGGTTTGAGGCTGGGGTGATGGGGAGGGGTTGAGGCTGGGGTGATGGGGAGGGGGGTTGGGCTGGGTGATGGGGAGGGGGTTGAGGTGGGGTGATGGGGAGGGGGTGAGGCTGGGGTGTGGGGAGGGGGTTGAGGCTGGGGTGATGGGGAGGGGGTTGAGGCTGAGGTGATTGGGAGGGGGTTGAGGCTGGGGTGATTGGGGGGGGGAGGGGGTTGAGGCTGGGGTGATGGGGAGGGGGTTGAGGCTGGGGGGGATAGGGAGGGGGTTGAGGCTGGGGTGATGGCGGGAGGGGGTGAGGCTGGGGGTGATGGGGAGGGGGTTGAGGCTGGTGTGATGGGGAGGGGGTTGAGGCTGGGGTGATGGGGAGGGGGTTGAGGCTGGGGTGATGCGGAGGGGGTTGAGGCTGGTGTTATGGGGAGGGGGTTGAGGCTGGGGTGATGGGGAGGGGGTTGAGGCTGGGGGTGTTGGGGGGGGCTTGAGGCTGGGGTGATGGGGAGGGGGTTGAGGCTGGGGGGGATAGGGAGGGGGTTGAGGCTGGGGTGATGGGGAGGGGGTTGAGGCTGGGGTGATGGGGAGGGGGTTGAGGCTGGGGTGATGGGGAGGGGGGTTGAGGCTGGGGTGATGGGGAGGGGGTTGAGGCTGGGGTGATGCGGAGGGGGTTGAGGCTGGGGTGATGGGGAGGGGGTTGAGGCTGGGGTGATGGGGAGGGGGTTGAGGCTGGGGTGATGGGGTGGGGGTTGGGCTGGGGTGATGGGGAGGGGGGTGAGGTGGGGTGATGGGGAGGGGGTTGAGGTGGGGTGATGGGGAGGGGTTGAGGCTGGGGTGATGGGGAGGGGTTGAGGTGGGGTGATGGGGGGGGTGGAGCTGGGGGGATAGGGAGGGGGTTGAGGTGGGGTGATGGGGAGGGGGTTGAGGCTGGGGTGATGGGGGGGGCTTGAGGTGGGGTGATGGGGGGGGGGGCTTGAGGCTGGGGTGATGGGGAGGGGTTTGAGGCTGGGGTGATGGGGAGGGGGTTGAGGCTGGGGTGATGGGGAGGGGGTTGAGGCTGGGGTGATGGGGAGGGTTTAGAATAAGAAATGAAATTTGAGCCTAATTTAAAATTTACGTCATCACAGGATAAGATCTTATTTGGGAGGTCTTCTTTATCCAGGCCCAGGTTTGTCCAGGCTGCTTCTTCAACTCAGTCTCGATGCACCGTCGCCATGTCTGTTTTGGGTCGACCAACCCTCCCCAGGAAATGTCCGTCATCACAGCCAAAGAAGATCACGGGAAGAATGAAATTGTGAGTTATTGTACTCCGTAATTCCACGGAATCATATAAGTTGTTTCCTTGAGCAATAGGATTCAATAGTCGTAACGTCACTTCCTTCCTAATGACGCATGGTAACTTAGTAACACTGGCTCTAAACTATCGGAACAATGGCGGACGCCCGTATAAAATATTTCTCCGGCGAGCATAAAAGCGTAACCAGAGGGGGAAAAAACATAAATTTGATCATGTTTTGACTTTTACACATTCTGGTCACCAGGCATATGAAAAGTTCTAGCCAGCTTGAAGAATAAAAAGCAACGATTTTCTTTGTTTAGAAACAAGATGGCCGCCGTTGCCTGGGGGCGTGACATCAGACTACTGAATACAATTCTAGCAACAAATCGCGTGTTACTTTCGGTTGTTGATCGTTGTCGTGTGTTTCTGTCGCTCACGTTTTTGATAAGTATCAGGCCTTTGGGTTACGACAGCCACGACGCTATCAACGCCCATAATAATAATAATAATAATAATAATAATAATAATAATAATAATAATAATAATAATAATAATAATAATAATTTCTTTACCTGCATTTTCTGGGTGCGTCGGTGTCCTTATTCTTAAGAGCGTGGTTGAATTCCGGCCCGATACAGTGCGCTATTTTTAGACAGGCATCGTCACGTTGACCTACAGGCGATGCTTGAAGAGGGATAGAAAGATTAGACAGATACCATACACACAAGGAACTCGTTCAGAAACATTTATCTCTATTGCAACTCCATCATCTACGGGTTGCCAAAAATCCTCGATTGTGGCCACTCCAATATTAAGCTGCTCGTAAAGATAGTATGCGCTAGGCTAAGAATGATAATAATTTCTTGCTACCCTTTGGATAGGACGCTAGTCTATCACAAAGTACATTCCGACGTATCAAACAGAACCAGCAACCCAATCACTGCTGAGTGGATAGAAAAGGAGGGGAGGGGAGGGGGTCAGAAAGAATTTTGACACGGGTTCGAACCCGGTCCTTTTGCGTGTGAAGCAAGCGCTCTACCAACTGAGCTATCAGGATCCCCACTTAATGAGAGATAGTTTTGGCTGTAAGTTTTGCTACATACAATGACGGTGTTTGAATTATATCTCCTGGTTATATAAATGAGGTGCGCTTGGCTAAGAAACTCACAACATTGCCATCCAGAAAGATACCGGACCAACAGACACAAAACTATGAACAACCTAAACAACGTTTATAATCAGGTTAACACAGTTTAGTAAGAATTAGTCATAAACATGGATGGCAAAAACATTAACAAAGACTCTTTTGACGTCAATTTCATTCTATCTATTGTTACCAAAACAAACAAGATTTGACAATAGCCTTTATTTCCCCGACAGAATTTGGGGTTTTCCACTAATTTTGATAAAGGAAAATTAAATAAACAGCTTATCACTCTAACACTAATAATAATAATAATAATAAATAATAATAATAATATAATAATAATTAATAATAATAATATAATAATAATAATAATAATAATAATAATAATAATAATATAATAATAATATAATAATAATAATAATATATAATAATAATAATAATAATAATAATAATAATATAATATAATAATAATAATAATAATAATGAAAATAATAATAATAATAATAATAATAATAATAATAATAATAATAATAATAATAATAATAATAATAATAATAATAATAAATAATAATAATAATAATAATAATAAATAAACATTCGGGTGAGGGTAGGGTTCCATTTAGATCAGTTGATAAAGCTCTCACTCTGCAAACAAAATATAACAGGGTCGATCCCACTTCCTGTTCAGGCTTTCTTACTTCTCTTTTATCCCCCCCCCCTCCCCCCCCCCCTCACCCCCTCCGCCTTATCCGCCCATCAACACCGATTGAATAGGCAGGTGTTTTGGACAATTCGGTCGTCCTACACTGAATAAACACATTAAAAACATTTGACCAGAAAACTCGTCCTATCAAATATCTCTCAATCAAATCGACCCTCAATCCCCAAATATTCCTAAAAGGAAGTACTTGAAGGAAGTCCCGGGTTTGGGCGTTTGTGACAAGACAAGGGACGTTTTATTCGATCGATATTTGAAGGACGAATTTCTGGCCAAATTATTTAAAACGTGCCATTTCAAAATATGCTAAATTGGCCACATCTATTAACCCTCTCCTTACCAACGGCAGGAAAATCGTCACATTCATTACGATGCAACCAACAACTTTCTCATCTTATTATTCTTGTTTCTCACAAACTTTGAAGAAAATTTGTTTATTATAGCCATAAACACTTGACACTGTATTGTAGAGCTCATTTTGCTGAACAATCTTATTATGCATAGAATGTGCTTGTTAATCTTCTGTTTGAGTAGGAAAATATATTTTTCTTTTTGGATGGATGTGAAGTTCAGGGGAAAATTCTGAAAATGGCCGGTAAGGAGAGGGTTAAATTCACTTAAGTGTACGAATATAGTTCCAACAATGAATAGATAGAATGCGCTTGGCCAAGGAGTTCACAACATTGCCATCCGGAAGTATAACGGACCAACACACAAACTCTGTGTAACCATGAACTTTTATAGTCTGGTTTATACAGTTTAGTGAGAACAACTCACAAACGCGGATGGCAAAAACAATAACAAAGGCCCGAGTGACGTCATCTGCATACTATCTATAGTTCCTCACAGCTGCTACAAAGGCTTGTGTAGTTGGAGATTATTCCGGTTTCTATAGATAGAACGAAGTTGACGCCACTCAAGTCTTTGTTATTGCTTTTTGCCTCCGCGTTTATGAGTAATTCTCACTAAACTGTATTCACCAGACTATAACCGTTCATGGTAAAACATAGTTTTGTGTGTTGGTCCGTTATACTTCAGGGTGGCGATGTTGTGAGCTTCTTAGCCAAGCGTATATATAGTTCGAAGCCACAAAGGTCTTTGTTATTTTTATTTTATTTTTGCCAACCGCGTTTATGTGTAATGCTCACTGGACTGTATTAACCTGACTATAAACGTTCATGGGTACACACAGTTTTGTGTGTTAGTCCGTTATACTTCCGGATGGCAATGTTATGAGCTTCTCAGCCAAGCGCATACTATCTATAAATAGAATGCGCTTGGCCAAGGAGTTCACAACATTGCCATCCGGAAGTATAACGGACCAACACACAAACTCTGTGTAACCATGAACTTTTATAATCTGGTTAATTACAGTTTAGTGAGAACAACTCACAAATGCGGATGGCAAAAACAATAACAAAGGCCTGAGTGACGTCATCTGCATACTATCTATACTATCAATAACGTTAAGCTGACAATAGCAATTGAAGAACTTTCACCCATATCGAGATATTGAGGATTATCTCCCCTATAATTTCTTACAAGCCTATAGATAGTATGCAGATGACGTCACTCAGGCCTTTGTTATCGTTTTTGGCATCCGAGTTTGTGAGTTGTTCTCACTAAACTGTATTAACCTGACTATAAAAGTTCATGGTTACATAGAGTTTGTGTGTTGGTCCGTTATACTTCCGGATGGCAATGTTGTGAACTCCTTGGCCAAGCGCATTCTATCTATTATTTTAACATATTTAAACTTCAGATACACACAAATATAGAGACATTTCTGTACCAAATGATGCGTCAAAATAAAGTTTACATTTCAATTTATCTCATGGAGGAAAAATCTCCAAAAAATGAAAAATCGATTTAACTAGCTTTGGAAGCCCAGCCTTCAATAGGATTCAACAGTCGTAACGTCACTTCCTTCCTAATGACGCATGGTAACTTAGTAATACTGGCTATAAACTATCGGAACAATGGCGGAGGCCCGTTGAAATATTTCTCCGACGAGCATGAAAATGTATCTAGAGGAGAAAAACATTATAAATATGATTTTGTTTTAACTTTTATACATTCTGATCACGAGACATATGAAAGGTTCTAGCCAGTTTGAAGAATAAAAAGTAATGGTTTTCTTTGTTTAGAACCAAGATGGCCGCCGTTGCCGGGTGGCGTGACATCAGACTACTGAATCCAATTGCTTGTTACATTTTTTGGAATGGAGGCTATTCTCTCGCACAGTTCTTTCGGACAATTCTTAACAGACCCAGTTACTCGGTTAATTCTGGAGGTTAAAAAAAAAATATCGACTTTATCAGGATTGAGTCTGGGCAGTTTGCAAGTGACGTACTCTAGGAACTGAGCTATCCAGACAAAATTTCTTACTTTCATCGGTCAGACAAATCGGCACCATTTCGTCTAGACTACTTGAAATGATTTCAACTTGGTACTTCAATTCGTCTGGGCACTGCAGGTTGGACAAACACGCTCTGGTCTGTTTGAAAGCCCTGTTGATAAAGAGTAAAAATAATTGCGGCTATGTGGTCTTGTGGTATGAAACTCGCTTTCGGGATAGGAAGGTCCTGGGTTCGAGCCTCGCTCGACGCATAGTTGAGTCCTTGGCAAAAGCTCTTCATTCACATTATTTCAACGTACTCAGGTGTAAAATGAGTACCTGTTCGTTAACAGCTAGTCATTTTGTTTGTTATTTTTTTTTACCGTTTTAACCAAATGGCAACTTTGGTAAAATGTGATATCGT
The DNA here is from genome assembly GCF_034508935.2 of Berghia stephanieae. Lineage (NCBI taxonomy): Eukaryota > Metazoa > Mollusca > Gastropoda > Nudibranchia > Aeolidiidae > Berghia > Berghia stephanieae. The sequence continues at coordinate 53,150,385 of NC_088367.1, forward strand.
GCAGTTATAATAATAATGATAATAATAATAATAATAATAATAATAATAATAATAATAATAATAATAATAATAATAATAATAACAATAATAATAATAATAATAATAATAATAATAATAATAATAATAATAATAATAATATAATGATAATAATAATAATAATAATAATAATAATAATAATAATAATAATAATAATAATAATAATAATAATAATAATAATGATGATGATGATGATGATGATAATAATAATAATAAATAATATAAATAATAATAATGATAATAATAATAATAATAATAATAATAATAATAATAATAATAATAATGATGATAATAATAATAATAATAATAATAATAATAATAATATAATAATAATAATAATAATAATAATAATAATGATAATACTAATACTAATAATAATAATAATAATAATAATAAAATAATAATAATAATAATAATAATAATAATAATAATGATGATAATAATAATAATAATAATAATAATAATAATAATAATAATAATAATAATAATAATAATAATAATAATAATAATAATAATAATAATTATAATAATATGAAAATAATAATAGTCCTTAAGAGCCATTATGCTCATGGAGTTGGAGTTTATCCCTGTTTATATAGCGTGAAATGAAAATAGCAATTGCTTGCTATCCTTTTGATAGGACGCTAGTCTATCTTGTAGTTATAGGTTTCTTTTTTTTTAAACATGTTCCTGTGTCACAAAGTAAAGGATCTATAACAATAGGGGATGAGCTTAGCGGAAGAGTAGCGTCCCTTGATTGGACGTCACGAGCTGAAAAGTTAGAGAAAGAACGTCATGTTGGTTGTGCGGCATGAAGAACTTCACCGAAAGCGAGGACGAGAGAGAGGCATGCGCAAAACGATTTTGACGTTCTCTCTGAAAGGTGACGTCCAATCAAGGGACGCTACTCTTTCGCTAATCTCATTCCCTATAGGGGTGTAATGAATCTATATATAGCATTACTTGCAGGTTGTAGGGATGTCTGCATTCTCGTTCAGTTTCGTCATAATTTCTTCACACTCCAACAGTTCCTCGATACAAGCTGACGAAGGGCTGATGCCTGAAAATAGAAATAATAAGTAGACAAGTCAAGTATACTGTCAGAATAAATATACAGAAACAGAGCGAGACATGACGGCTGTTAGGCGATATTACATTTCTATCCCGATAAGACAACTCTGTTAACGGCCAGGTACTCATTTTACATCTGATTGCAGTGAAAGAATGATTGTAAAGAGCCTTTTTCAAGAACTAACTATGAGACGAATGAGGCTTGATCCCTGGACCTGCCGATCCGAAAGCGAGTGTATTATTTTTACCAGAGGACCCCATTGGCACACATGACAGTATGCCGTTGATCGTTTTAAAGAGCTGACAAATGGGCATGATCTATATTCCCTTTCCATGTGCTGTGGACCATTGGTCACATTGAAAAATGTGCTCAAAATGATCCACATAGTGAGAAGTATTCACAGCTTTTGAAATATCTTACATCACGATTGGTCATTTTGTTCAGCTTGACACATGGGTATGTTTACAACTTTCATAAACAAAGCAATGTGTTAACATTTGTTAAGAAATATCCAATCGTTTGACGTAAACAAATCATGTGATTGATGACTTGGTTGGACGAAAACCTGAATATAGATCGATCCCATTTGTACTGGATGAATGGATGGGGCCATAGAGCTGATGGTTGGTTTTTGTGTTCAAGGGTTTTACGGCGCTTGAGCGTGATCTTTGTGAACTCCAAGTATAACGAAGGCCTCGGCTTGATACACATTGAGGTCATTTCAGTGCCAGTAAAAAAAATTGAAGTGGGAGAGTCGAAATTCTAAATAACAAATGAAATCGCACAAGAAAAGTAAGGCAATGGGGAATTGGTTGAAATTGTAGGGAACTGATGTAGATCCCAAGAGCATACTGCCATTAATTGTACTTAGTTTGAGATCACCCAGAAGTAAAATACCCATCCACACAGACACACGCACAGGAGTCCACGAACAGGAACACACTCAAATGTTTACATTCCTATTCAAAACAACAAATATACTAATACATAACAGAGAAATGATTTACAACGAAAATAATATCATCTTTGTTTCCCTCCCTGACAAGAATTCTCTTCAGGGAAAGGACAAACCAAGTCATCTCATTCCAAGAAAAAGATAGAAATGAACTTAGAAAACAGGCTTAAGGGGATAGAAGACACGGCAAGTGATCTCCTGCCCACGATGGGACAAAACCAAGTCATCTCATACCAAGACAAAGACAGAAAGCAGATAGAGGGGGATGGAAGACAGTAAGAGACCTTCTTGTCCACCATGCCCCATCCAGAAACAGCAAGACGGATTGTCCAACGCCTGGAAATATTTCAATGTTTATCAACCTGAAACAATGATGAAATTACCCCTGATTAATCAGTTTACTGGCACGCAAAGTCTCAGGTTTGAGAATTTTTGCCAAGGTGAAGGTCATTTAAATCGTCGAATGTTTGAAGGATGCATTTCTGGTCAAATTTTAAAATACCTGTCTTTCCAGAGTGTGGGTTAAAGGGAAATAAAGGGAAATAATGAGGTAAAAACTACAATATCTCAGTATTATAAGCGATTACTTCCCTTGGAAATGACAAATATCTAACGAAGTTAACGTCACTCGAAACTTTGTTAATGTTTTTTGCCATCCCTTTTATGAGTAATTCTCACTAAACTGTATTAACCAGACTATAAAAGTTCAAGGTTGCACGTAGTTTTGTGTGTTGGTCCGTTATACTTCCGGATGGCAATGTTGTGAGCGTGTAAGCCAAGCGCATACTACCTATAATTTATACAACAAGATATGAAGTGAGTAGAAAAGTGCCAGAAGACAATAGAGAATAAAAATTTTTCGCGGCGGTGGTGGGGTTTGAACCTGCGACCTTATTGGTACGACAACTCCGCCTGGCAGGTGAGAGCGTGGCTCTACCGTGTGAGCTATCCACGAACACAAAAATATTCGTATCAAACCAAGTCCTTTCTAGATCCCTCTCTCACCCACTTCTGGAGATCGCCGATTCGTTCGCACACCACCATCGCGAAGTTATTTTTGACCAGCAGTTAAGCTTAATAGCCAATATTCTCAACACAAACATATAACATAGAAACGATTGAGACATTGAGTATGCTCCGGTGTATGGGGTGAATTTTTAATTCAGAAAAGTGAGTGGAGCAGGTACTTATGTTGGTAACAACAAGATATGAAGTGAGTAGAAAAGTGCCAGTATGACAAGAATCATAAGTTCCCTGATATGACCGAAGCCATTCCAATTTACAGATAAGTCATACGGCAAGTTTTGGGTATATAGCGTTTATTCAGCCAACAGCATAAACAATAAAGTAGAAACAAAACGGTTCTTCTTTCAGTCGAATCCGGTTAAACTAGTATATTATGTATCCAAATAAAATTGTTCACACACACAAACACACACACACACACACATATACAAACACTCATATTATATGCAAACACACACACATACAATACAAACAC
>NC_088367.1:53168948-53193948 GCF_034508935.2 Berghia stephanieae
ATGTATATATATATATATATATATATATATATATATATATATATATATATATATATATATATAATATATATATATATAATATATATATATATATATATATATATATATATATTATATATATATCTTGGAGCTTTTATTCAAAAACTGAAATTGGAACTTGACTTAAAAGTAAAATAGTGAAGAAAAAAATAGACAAAGAAAAAGAACAAACGAAAGTAAGCCCAAAAGACTAGATATCAATACCAAAAGAACAAAAATAACTAAACCCCCCAAAAATCCAAAAATATAAAACAAAACACACACACACACACACACACACACACCCACACAAGAAAACGACGCAAAACGTGAGCTTAAAGGTCATTATCCACTAAACTTGCTCAAAGTGCACTACATGGAGTCCTTGTCCAACAGCAGCAACACTTCACATGACGCCTGTTAGGCGAGATTAAACATATTATAATTGTTTGTTGTTGTTCCGACAAAGGCAACCACGTTTGAAAAACGGTGAGATGCAAATGTTGGTGCCTCGAAGAAATAAATTATAACAATGTGAAATACATGAAAACATTTTATCTGTTTTCGTTTATTAAACTGAAGCTTACATTCAATTCCACATTGTTAGTTAAAACTATGAGAAAATGTGAGTTCAGTCCCTTTTCCTAGGACTCAACAATGCGCCGCTTGGTTTGAGACTCGAACCTTGGATCGTCCGGTCCAAATGCGACTGTTGTATCAATAGATCATCTAACCAATTTAAAAGCTATAATTTGCATCACCTACAGCAAAATCGTCACATTTGTTACGACACAAATACATTTTTTCTTATTCAGATTTATTTTGTACATCACAAGCTTTGAAGAATGATCTTTGTTTAATTAATAAGAACATAAAGTTGTTTTGTAGAGAGATCGTTTGAGTTTAAACAGACAATTTTTTTCAGCTGGGTAAGCCTGCCATTTTGGGAAAATACTGAAAATGATCTGTAAGGATAGAATTAATGACAACAAGAATGTAACTCCATTAGTTGGATCAAGTTACCATCCATTATGTGCCAATTAATCGTTAATGCGCGTGCCATTAACATACGTCACAAACCCTCATAATGGACGTGTAGTTATGTGTAGGGCTGTTAATCATAGATTACGGAGTTATAGTTATACACCGATGCAGACCGAACGAACGACTTACCGATCACGTGTTCAATTTTTTCTCGCGTCTTCTCGTCTAATCTCGTCACTCCGGAATAGAAAGAGGAGGTGGAGCTTATATGATATAACGCAATGAAAGTTCTGTCCGATGACGGGTGGGGGGATATCACCTCTCCAAAACTTACCTTATTATATGAGATCTTGAGATTCTTATCCAATCATCGATTGCTCGTTTGACAGTTCGCTTGTGAAGGCGGTGAGTGTTCTCAAAGAGTACCGCTGACCGATGTGTAACCCAAAAGCCCTGCCGACTCGACTGCAAGGTCTTGTATGTAATAGTTGCGTCACCATTTCAACGCTCAGGAATTAATTAGTGAGGACTCTCAGTATATATATATATATATATATATATATATATATATATATATATATATATATATATATATTATATTAAAAAAACAAACAACGCTTTTGAATCACACGAGATACATCAGTGTGCTCGTCGCATTGAGAATTGAAAAATGAGATATAAATCAAGAAAACCGACCGGAAAATAAAGAAACTATCATTAAATTTTAAAGAATTGAGCAATATTTTTTTCAAAATTAATCTACTAGAAAATTTTTTTATTTCTAAACCTATTTTTGTGAAACAAAGATAAATGTTCTCCTTTTTGCAAGCTGATTCAACAATGTGGTTTTCAAATTTATCGTATACGTAATCATTTGGAAGCTCCCGAGAAAGGTATTTTTGTGTAATCTCTTTCACACACACGCGCACACACACACACACACACACAAACATATACAAACAATACACAAACAATACACATCCCTGGTCATCTATTGCCTATATTATTAATGTTAATATATACATCCCATGCTGATTGTCACTTACGCCCCCCCCCCTACCCCCAACCATTTCCACCATCCAAGTACCAGCGGCCTTTTCTCTTTGATTTCCTATTATGGTCTACCCGAAGCCCAACACCTCGATCGTTTGTGGGTCAACCCCCCCCTCCCCCCACCTTCGCCCGTAATCAATTTATAATTTTCTCTCTGTATAGAGCGCCACGTGCACAATTATATACTATTGAATGACACTGACCTTGCCCCTCCCCTAACACAAGCCAACAGCAACCCAAGCTATCCTCTATCACGTGACCTTAGATCCGATGCTGCATACCGCTTGAGAGTCTTCACTATCCAGATCTCGTTCATGGTCACGTGAGAAGGCTATATCCGTTCGGGTTCGGCGTCTCGTTCGACCCGATTTCGTTAAAAGCCTATTGTCGCTCAAGCACCGAACCGTAGCCATCGTTAAGATATAGCGTGCCAATAAAACCGTGGCCATCGTTAACATATAGCCTGACAATAGAACCGTAGCCATCGTTAACATATAGCCTGACACTAGAACCGTAGCCATCGTTAACATATAGCCTGACACTAGAACCGTAGCCATCGTTAACATATAGCCTGACACTAGAACCGTAGCCATCGTTAAAATATAGCCTGACACTAGAACCGTAGCTATCGTTAACATATAGCCTGACACAAGAACCCTCTAGGACTGGCAGTTTGACGTCATTTTTTAGGTTTGTGTCGCTTCTAATGAGTTGTCGTTAGTAGAGCTCAAGGAAACGAGTTATTTCATCAGTCAGTTGTACTATTGAATACAACTCACGATTAGTTTTGTTTTTTGTGGCAAAAGACTGGCATTTTGACGTGATTTTTTGTCAGTGTCATGCTATAAAATTACAAAGTCTACGACCGAACCAAATTCCTCAGCATCTGTGAAGCAGACGCATAGGTCATGGTCAGATCAGCTGGGCCCATCCTGGCATTTTCGAAGGATGTGCTCCATCGTCTGCTCTGGGCATCCACATGTACAAGCTAGTCTCAGCAAGCCCCCCACTTATTCATGCTTCCAGCTGTTCTCCCAATTTTTGCACGTGCTCTGTTCAGTGTTACACATTCATTCCTGGGGAGCTCAGTTCACTAGGCCAGTTCTTCTCTCGGATCTTCAACGGCTTCATTTGCATGATTGTCCGACTCCCTGTAGGTCTGATAGGGAGCAGCGTGGGGTACCGCTCAGCGATACGGTCCTTGCTTCGTACCCGAAAGGTACGGAGTTCTATCACCTAGCCGTTGCTCTGCGTGGCCTTGAGCAAGTTATCTCGCCCTTGCTCAATTTGTGGCGCTGCACTGTGACTAACGCTTGGGTTATTGCAGTCTTCCCTTGGAATAGAGCCTAAAAGACAAAGTTACCCTATGGGATGAATAAAGGATATTGTATTTATTTACTTATATGTTTATAACCGAATTTGCTATGGGTTATTTATTGGATGGAAATTCCCTCAAACCAATGAAAAATACTGTCTAATTGCGTGTGGTTTCCGGGGTCCCTCAACTGAGAGGGTCAAGAATAGCCCAACGCCAAGCCAGCGTGTCGTAAAAGGCGACTAATGGTGTGTGATTCCCCCATCTTTGAGTCACCTGGTCCTTCAGGTTGGGGGTTGGCAAAGGGTTAACACCCCATTCCGTTAAACTCAAACCGTTACAGAAACGCAGACAGACAAACCAAATCTTTTTTTAACTTGGGCTACCGACGAGTTTCTGGAATTACAGAGTTTATGAAGGAATTAAAGAAGCTGATATACAGAGAAGTGGTAAGACCTGGAATGAGATAAAAAAGTTGGCTCAAGATAGAGAAGGATGGAAACTGTTTGTCTGTGGCCTATACCTTGACCCAGGGTGAAAAAGGCAATGATGATGATGATGATGATGATGCGTTCGATTATCAGACCTTCAAATAGATGCACGTTGCCCATGACTTATTCTTTAACAAAACATTAACTTTTTCAGTGCTAAGGCTATAATATTCGCATTTTCGTTACAAAATGGCTGACACCTGATTGAGGAAGAAAGAGAATGACAAGCTAAGACATAGCGACATTAGAATTATGCGGAAAATCTCAATTAGAATACCCCCCTAGGGTCAATTGAATGTTCTGATGAAAGAAATGATACCATTGGTTCAATCGGTAATACTTTTGTAGAAAGTAGGATTGGATTACATTATTATTTTTGCCTTTGAAGACCGGCCACACTGTGTGGCCATTGGCCAGTAGAACAGATTCTGCTATGGCCGCACAGTGAGGCCAATGGTGCCGAAAGAGTTTTTAAAAATATATAAAAAATTGAGTTTATATAGCGCAATATCCACTAAATGTGCTCGAAGCGCTTTACAAGGGGTTTCTGGTCAACAGCAACATTTAACATGTAGGACAGGACATGACGCCTTTTATGTGATATTACAATTTTTCGGAGAAAGACAACGCTGTTAACGGCCAGGTACTCATTTTACATCTGAGTACGGTGAGAGAACGTGAGTAAAGAGCCATTTCCAAGGACTCAACTATGCGCCGAGTGAGGCTCAAACCCAGGACCTTCCGATCCGAAAGCGAGTGTCAAACCACTAGACCACATAGCCGCAGTTAACATAGAACACGGATAAATAAGCAAATATTTAAAAAGAAAAATAGACATGACATGAAAAATAAAATAAAATAAATTAATAAATTAGTTAAAATGGAAATTTATAAACAGGAATTTTCACAAGTTTCCATGCTCAACGCGATTCACAATGTTTCATGTATTCCCTTTGCAGGTCGTACAGATCTATATTTTTTTATTTCCATTATATTCAGTACCAGTCGCCTGTTAGGCGTTGTTTTAGGTACTTACACTCTTACAATATTCGTCATGGCCTTTAACCAGTTACTCATTCACACCGGAGTCGAGTTGGGTAAAATGTGTTGAATGCCATACCAAAGAACACAACGTGGGGATCGGAGTTGTTTTTCAACATCACTGTCACCCATTCGGCCACTAACAAGGCATAACATTGCTTTATTCTGTGACAAGATCAAGACGAGACACTACATTCTAGTGTTGTATGTTGGTTCGTTATATTTCCAGATGGCAATGTTGTGAGGATTTTATCGAAACACATTGCATTAATTCACGTTTAAGATGACACATAATTTATTGTGCTCACCTCGTTCATCCGGCGGTCATATGTCGTGCGTATTTTACTTTCACGCATAGCATCAATAACCATTGAATCGATTCATTGAATCATGCATCATTTTCTGATGCTTATCTTATCCACTACCTTATCTCTATGGATCTTATCTACATGATGTGGATTTTATCTGTAAGAGATACGCTTGATATATCATGGCGATAGGAGAACACGTGCAATCAATTAGGGAACAAATAAATGAATTTTTAAAAACCGGATGTACAGCCGATGGCCTCAAAACGATGTGACGTCAGGGTAATCAAGAAACAAAGTGCAGCTATGTAGTCTAGTGGTAGGTCCTGAGTTAGAGCCTCGCTCGGCGCATAGTTGAGTCCTTGGAAAATGTTCTTTACTCACTTTCTCTCATCGTTCTCGGGTAAAAGATGAGTACCTGGCCGTCATCAGCGTTATCTCTGTCCGAGAAAATTGTAAGATAGCCTAACCCGCATCATGTCTCTTCCTACATGTTACGTGTTGCTGTTGTCCAGGGACCCCTTGTAAAGCGCTTTGAGCACGTTTTGTGGATATAGCGCTATATAAAAACTTAATAGGTGTCAAATTCATCCCTGGGTAATACCATTTTTCAAGGTGGGGCACCAAAAAAACAAACAAAAAACAAAAACAAAAAAAAAAGAACCGAAATTTTACAGAACATAATCAAACGCCTTTTGCTTCCTGATGTGTCATAAACTCCCCCCCCCCACACACACACACACACCCACCCCAAGACCACCACCAACCCTTCTCCTCCTCCTGCTCCCCTTCTCCCCCACCCCCTATTACCTTTTCTCAGCGGCAATTTATATTTCTATTACCAAGGGGGGAAAATGCCACAAAAAATGTAATATTAATTCAATTATACATAACCAATTTTATCAAATTTGAAGGTTCCGCCACCCCCCTCCCACCCTCTCGTCAATTGTAGAAACAGCGTCATTGCTTTCAATAAAAGCAAATTAATTTACTCAGAATTCAAAACGATTGAATTTCATTCATTGTGGACCAAACAATGTTATAACAAATAAACAAAAATTACACCCCCCCCCCCCAATAAAAAACCACCAAAAAACAAAAAAAAACAGACTCTATAAAAGGTAAATAGTAGTGGCAATAATAAATGGAATTTAAAAGGTTGTTAAACAATAGACACTTAGATAACTACGCCCAGCGGACAGTCGTCATATTGTAAACAACGACTTTGATTGGTAAACATGGTGAATTACACAGGCTAAACTATCGATGGCATATGTATAAGTAAAATACCCACTGCTCTACGGCTTGATGAATAAAACTTGTTCTAGATCAATTTTCGACGCTGCACTGTGGCTGACGCCTGGGTGATTCCAGTTTTCCTTAGGACTAGATAAAAAACTGTGACAAGTGTGTATGAAAGGTGTCAGACAAATCAAGACAGAAAAATACAAGAAAAAAATATCAAAAAGTCAGTTAACCTCGACAGGGGATCGAACCTCAGACCTTTTGATTACCGGCAGACGTGCTACCATTACACTAGAGAGGCTCCCGATAGTTGGGACAGTTTTTAATACTTAAAGTTGTGAACCCTCGCTTGCATCAAACAACACATACATTGAACACACGCATGTATCAAACAACACATACATGAACCCTCGCTTGCATCAAACAACACATACATTGAACACACGCTTGCATCAAACAACACATACATTGAACCATCGCTTGCATCAAACAACACATACATTGAACCATCGCTTGCATCAAACAACACATACATTGAACACGACGCTTGCATCAAACAACACATACATTGAATCCTCGCGTGCATCAAACAACACATACATTGAACACGACGTTTGCATCAAACAACACATACATTGAACACGACGCTTGCATCAAACAACACATACATTAAACCATCGCTTGCATCAAACAGCACATACATTGAACATGACGTTTGCATCAAACAACACATACATTGAACCCTCGCTTGCATCAAACAGCACAGACATTGAACATGACGTTTGCATCAAACAGCACATACATTGAACATGACGTTTGCATCAAACAACACATACATTGAACACGACGCTTGCATCAAACAACACACACATTGAACACACGCTTGCATCAAACAACACACACATTGAACACGACGCTTGCATCAAACAGCACACACATTGAACACGACGCTTGCATCAAACAGTACACACATTGAACACGACGCTTGCATCAAACAGCACACACATTGAACACACGCCTGCATCAAACAACACACACATTGAACACAAGAGGACGAGGACGAAGACATTTGAGTTGCTCCATTTTATTTATTTGTTTTCGAATAGACCCTTGAGACAAATTTCCCCTATGGGATGAATAAAGGGAATTTTGAACGAGTTAATTATTGTAAAGCGAATGGAGCAGCGTAAAATTATATAACTACTTCATATTCATAGTTGAATGAGTTAATTTATTCATTTATTCATTCGTATTGAAAGCAGCTCTATGACAAAATGAACAAGGCATTATAGTTCCTCAGAGTGTGTATCATTACACGTCTCGTGAAAAACTGGATTATTAATTATATGCGTTTAGAAGAAAAAAAACCCACAGCATCCGCCAACCGCAATTAAAACATAAAAACACACAAAAATAATTTGTAACATTGAGCATTTATTGTCTTAGTGATATAATTATAAGAAGAAGAAGAAGAAGAAGAAGAAGAAGAAGAAGAAGAAGAAGAAGAAGAAGAAGAAGAAGAAGAAGAAGAAGAAGAAGAAGAAGAAGAAGAAGAAGAAGAAGAAGAAGAAGAAGAAGAAGAAAGAAGAAGAGAAGAGAGAAGAAGAAGAAGAAGAAGAAGAAGAAGAAGAAGAAGAAGAAGAAGAAGAAGAAGAAGAAGAAGAAGAAGAAGAAGAAGAAGAAGAAGAAGAAGAAGAATTTCAAACGAAATTCCCACCAATGAACCACGATACTTTTTCGTTCTTCGATCAATGAAACCTATTTCCGATCACAAAGATTAAACGATTTTCATTATTTGTACATATCGATATTAAACATTCAATGTCGACAGATTTGAATTAAAGGAACATTGGACAAACAGGCATAGAATAGGTTCAGGCGTCTTTCGCCAACGCTTGGTCTAATTGTAAGGCAGTCATACTAAATCCATCTACACATAATATGAAGTTGGACAATAGCCTTCAACAGTCATGACGTCACTTCCCTCGGAATGACGCATGGTAACTTAGTAACTGGCTCTAAACTATCGGAACAATGGCGGACGCAGTTATGAAACTTTTTTTCCAACGAGCATAAAATTGTATCCAGAGGAGAAAAACTTTATAAATATAATCTTGTTCTGACTTTTATACATTCCTGATCACAAGACATATGAAACGTTCTAGCCAGCATGAAGAATAACAAGTACCGATTTTCTTTGTTTAGAACCACGATGGCCGCCGTTGCTAGGCGACATCAGCCTATTGAATCCAATTACAGAAGACATTAGAAAGAAACTGGAGGCAGCAGAAATGTGTTTACTTAGAAGGTTGTTAAGAATCTCATGGTCAGAGAAGAAAACTAATGAAGAAGTATTAGAGCAAGCTGAAACTCAAAGGTTACTAATTCGTACAATAAGAACAAGACAAATGCAATTTTTCGGGCACTTAAATCGACATAAATTTATTGAACATCTTGCTCTCACAGGAAAGATAGAAGGTAAAAAGAGTAAAGGTAGGCAAAGAAAAACACATTTGAATAGTTTGAATAGCTGGGTGACAAAGAAAGAGAAGAGTAATATTAATTTTCTGAGGTTATCTGATCAGAGAGATGGATGGCGTACCATGATCACCGATGTCTGGCACAGACTTGGTACTTGAAGAAACTCGTAATGTCGATTTTTCCATTTTATTTTGGAATTTTCTATTCATGAGACAAATTGAAATGTAAATTTTATCTTAGCATCAATTGGCAAACAATTTCTTTAGATTTGTGTGGATTTGAAGTTTAAATATGGTACAATAATAGACCGGATGAGACATTTTAGTGGAAATGATCCTCAATGTCTCCAAATGGGAAATACGGAGTTTTAGAAAACCACTCTTCATATATTACTTTTTAATCCAAATGCTACGAGTATTATAATTAGTTAAAAAGCTTTAACGGGCGATAACTCCGATGAATGTCATCTTATTTAGTTGTGTTCTACAAATTATTTTTAACCCATTCAGTTGCTCATATATTTTTTTACTGAAAAGTATTGTTTTATAAACACTTTTCTAGATACACAATTGTTTTTGTTTGTTTGCTTGTTTGTTTTTGTTTGTTTGTTTGCTTGTTTGTTTTTGTTTTGTTTTCTCCAATGTGAAAAAGGGCGATAACTCCAAATCAATTTATATATATATAGCTAAGACTCTTTTGTATAGAGCCTAAAGACAAAGAACCATTTGTTTTGTTTTTTGTTTTTTTTTACTTATAGTGCATAGATTTCCTATTCCCGTTTGAGTTCTATTTTTAGTAACATAATTCAATGGGCGATAACTCCATTAACCATAATCCGATTTATTTGCAATTTCGAAATAATGTTATTTGTTCTCTTTACAAGTTATAATTTTCTTAACAGTTTTCTTAAAATCGTGCTCTTTTTAGAAAGAAGACCTAAATAAAGCGCAATAACTCCTTGACATGAAACATGAATTTAATTATTTTTTCTTTGGTAGTATATTTGGATCCTGTTAAAGTTTTTTGGTTATTCGCAAGTCATCATATTCTTGATATTATGGGAGTTCTAAATTTAACCATAATTTCACATTGTTTGACCTTTGTGTGACCCCCGAAAGGTCAGATCCAAGTTCCCATCAGACAAAAATTATTTTTTTTGTCTGCTTATCTGGCCTATAAAGAAAGTTAAACCTTTATAGATAGAATGCGCTTGGCCAAGGAGTTCACAACATTGCCATCCGGAAGTATAACTGACCAACACACAAACTCTGTGTAACCATGAACTTTTATAGTCTGGTTAATACAGTTTAGTGAGAACAACTCACAAACGCGGATGGCAAAAACAATAACAAAGGCCTGAGTGACGTCATCTGCATACTATCTATACCGACCCGAATCGCCAATTGTAATTTTAATTGATTCTTCCTTTAAATGAATTCTTTAAGGACAAAATTATTATATTTTCGTTTCAAAAATGACTTGTTATAGTTTATATGCTGTAGCAGTTCCCTTTCAATCTTATTGTGTCTTGGACGACGTACATATATTTGCAGGTCTGATAACCCACTTCCTTATTATGGGCTCATTGTTGTAATGTAAATCTAAAAAAGAAAAATGACGCAAAATATTGTCCATTAAACTAGGCCCAAAGGAAATGAGATTAGCGGAAGAGTAGCGTCCCTTGATTGGACGTCACCTTACAGAGAGAACGTCAAAATGTTTTTGCGCATGCGTCTCTCTCGTCTTCCGTTTCTCTAATAACTTTTCTGCTCGTGACTTCCAATCAAGGGACGCTACTCTTCCGCTAATCTCATTCCCTATAATAAGGTTCGGATGTCAGACCTGCATAGTATACGACGGTGTTGGAGGCTCCTAGTACATCCCCCAAGCTGTGAGGCCATCTGTTTCTTCTATAAGACGGGCAGACCATCGCAGTTGAAGCGTTCCATTATTGTAGTGAGTGGAACTATGTGGAGCGTGTAATGTTCTACACACACATTTCTGTTAACATTGATGTGTTATCCACTATGGATAGTATGCGCTTGGCTAAGAAACTCACAACATTGCCATCCGGAAATGAAACGGACCAAAACTATGTGTAACCTTGAACGTTTAAAGAAGTATGCGCTTGGCTAAGAAACTCACAACATTTCCATCCGGAAATGAAACGAACCAAAACTATGTGTAACCTTGAACGTTTAAAGAAGTATGCGCTTGGCTAAGAAACTCACAACATTGCCATCCGGAACTGTAACAGACCAACACACAAAACTATGTGTAACCTTGAACGTTAATAGTCAGGTTAATACAGTTGGGTGAGAATTACTATTAATGCGAATGGCAACAAACAATAACAAAGGCCTGGGTGAAGTCAATAGATAGTTAGAAGGTGACGTCGCTCAGGTCTTTGTTATTGTTATTTGTCATCCACGTTTATGAGTAATGCTCACTGAACTGTATTAACTAGACTATAAACGTTCATGGATACACACAGTTTTGTGTGTTGGTCTGTTATACTTCCGGATGGCAATGTTATGAGCTTCTTAGCCAAGAGCATACTATCTATAGATAGTTAGAAGATGACGTCGCTCAGGTCTTTGTTATTGTTATTTGTCATCCGCGTTTATGAGTAATGCTCACTGAACTGTATTAATCTGACTATAAACGTTCATGAATACACACATTATTGTGTGTTGGTCCGTTACACTTCTGGAAGGCAATGTTATGGGTTTCTTAGCAAAGCGCATACTATCTATATTATGATATTTTGCATCAGCAACAGCCCTTGGACATTTTTTTCGTGTTTCAAACAGATGTGTTAAAGAAATGAAACAAACAGATTGAGCATTTTTACATAAAGCAAAACGTCCATTAAATGTACTAAAAGAACTTTACAATGTGTCTCAAGCCAACAGCAACACTGAACATAATATGTATAGGATGAAACGGGATGCCAATAAGGGGCTTTAATTATGGGAATGATCTTTCTAGATGCTCGAGGTCAAGGGTTACAGTGCAAAACATACTCAAAATGTGATGGGGAGTAAATGTTAAGTGAGTAAATATGACGATGATGATGATAATGAGGATAATGATGATGAAAATAATAATAATGATTATAATAATAATAAAATACTACTATTACTACTACTACTACTACTACTACTACTACTACTACTACTACTACTACTACTACTACTACTACTACTACTACTACTACTACTACTACTACTACTACTACTACTACTAATAATAATAATAATAATAATAATAATTATAATAATAATAACAATAATAATAATAATGATATATTAATAATAATAATGATAATAATAATAATAATAATAATAATAATAATAATAATAATAATAATAATAATAATAATAATAATAATAATAATAATAATAATAATAATAATATAATAATAATAATATAATAATATAATAATAATAATAATAATAATAATAATAATAATAATAATAATAATAATAATAATAATAATAATAATAATATATAATAATAATAATAATAATAATAATAATAATAATAATAATAATAATATAATAATAATAATAATAATAATAATAATAATAATAATAATAATAATAATAATAATAATAATAATAATAATAATAATAATAATAATAATAATAATAATAATAATAATAATAATAATAATAATAATAATAATAATAATAATAATAATGATAATAATAATAATGATAATTTTAATCATTTATACCACGCCTATTCTACATACAAACAGGTATTGGCGCCTTTTCAATACAAACATCAAAGCTACAATAGCAGGCCATGCACAAAATATGTTGAATGCTATAACATCACGTAGATGTAGAAGTCCTTGAGTCCTACACAAAACATGTTGAATGCTATAACATCACATAGATGTAGAAGTCCTTGAGTCCTACACAAAACATGTTGAATGCTATAACATCACGTAGATGTAGAAGTCCTTAAGTCCTACACAAAACATGTTGAATGCTATAACATCACATAGATGTAGAAGTCCTTAAGTCCTACACAAAACATGTTGACTGCTATAACATCACATAGATGTAGAAGTCCTTGAGTCCTACACAAAACATGTTGAATGCTATAACATCACGTAGATGTAGAAGTCCTTAAGTCCTACACAAAACATGTTGACTGCTATAACATCACATAGATGTAGAAGTCCTTGAGTCCTACACAAAACATGTTGAATGCTATAACATCACGTAGATGTAGAAGTCCTTAAGTCCTACACAAAACATGTTGAATGCTATAACATCACATAGATGTAGAAGTCCTTGAGTCCTATACAAAACATGTTGAATGCTATAACATCACGTAGATATAGAAGTCCTTAAGTCCTACACAAAACATATTGAATGCTATAACATCACGTAGATATAGAAGTCCTTGAGTCCTACACAAAACATGTTGAATGCTATAACATCACATAGATGTAGAAGTCCTTAAGTCCTACACAAAACATGTTGAATGCTATAACATCACATAGATATAGAAGTCCTTGAGTCCTACACAAAACATGTTGAATGCTATAACATCACGTAGATATAGAAGTCCTTGAGTCCTACACAAAACATGTTGAATGCTATAACATCACGTAGATATAGAAGTCCTTAAGTCCTACACAAAACATGTTGAATGCTATAACATCACATAGATGTAGAAGTCCTTGAGTCCTACACAAAACATGTTGAATGCTATAACATCACGTACTTGAGTCCTACACAACATGTTGAATGCTATAACATCACGTAGATATAGAAGTCCTTGAGTCCTACAAAACATGTTGAATGCTATAACATCACGTTCTTGAGTCCTACACAACATGTTGAATGCTATAACATCACGTAGATATAGAAGTCCTTAAGTCCTACACAAAACATGTTGAATGCTATAACATCACATAGATGTAGAAGTCCTTGAGTCCTACACAAAACATGTTGAATGCTATAACATCACGTAGATATAGAAGTCCTTGAGTCCTACACAACATGTTGAATGCTATAACATCACGTAGATGTAGAAGTCCTTGAGTCCTATACAAAACATGTTGAATGCTATAACATCACGTACTTGAGTCCTACACAACATGTTGAATGCTATAACATCACGTAGATGTAGAAGTCCTTGAGTCCTACACAAAACATGTTGAATGCTATAACATCACGTAGATATAGAAGTCATTGAACGCTTGAATGATGTTTGAATATATGCGTAAAAATAATGAAGATAAAAGGAATTCCCCTAAAGCTCGCCTCACACAAGATTTTTAGAAGGAGACATTGATGGTTCCTCTGTGACCTCTTGTTGCTATGACTGTATTAGCTATTGCATGGATACCTTTTTACAATTGATGGTTCCTCTGTGACCTCTTCTTGCTATGACTGTATTAGCTATTGCATGGATACCTTTTTACAATTGATGGTTCCTCTGTGACCTCTTGTCGCTATGACTGTCTTAGCTATTGCATGGATACCTTTTTACAATTGATGGTTCCTCTGTGACCTCTTGTTGCTATGGCTGTCTTAGCTATTGCATGGATACCTTTTTACAATTGATGGTTCCTCTGTGACCTCTTGTTGCTATGACTGTCTTAGCTATTGCATGGATACCTTTTTACAATTGATGGTTCCTCTGTGACCTCTTGTTGCTATGACTGTCTTAGCTATTGCATGGATGCCTTTTTACAATAGGCTTCAACAGTCATGACGTCACTTTCCTCTTAATGACGCATAGTAACTTAGTGACTGGCTCTAAACTATCTGAACAATGGCGGACGCCCTTATGAAATATTTCTCCGACGAGCATAAAAATGTATCCAGAGGAGAAAAACATTATAAGTATGATCATGTTTTGACTTTTACACATTCTGATCACATGGCATATCGAAAGTCCTAGCCAGCATTAAGAAAAAAATGTTAGGATTTTCTTCGTTTAGAACCAAGGTTCTCGCCGTTGCTGAGCGACGTGACACCAGACTATTGGATCCAGTTGATGGTACCTCTGAGACCTCTTGTTGCAATGCCTGTCAAGCTATTGACATGGGATGCCTTTTAAACTATTATCTTATAGTATGAGCCTTCCACTCTTCAATCAACATACAGTGCATACACTTTTTTAAAAATTACGTCAGTTGTCGTATAGATAGAATGCGCTTGGCCAAGGAGTTCACAACATTGTCATCCGGAAGTATAACGGACCAACACACAAACTCTGTGTAAACATGAACTTTTATAGTCTGGTTAATACAGTTTATTGAGAACAACTCACAAACGCGGATGGCAAAAAAATAACAAAGACCTGAGTGACGTCATCTGCATACTATCTACATTTTATTAAAACTTGTCGAATAAACATTTCAGTTGTTTTTGTTTTTTTGACTCGTACATTAAAAATGAACTGAAGACCCACAGATACCTAAAGTGCTTGTCAATCACACGGAGTAAATTGTCCACAGATCCTAAGCGTCACTCACAGTCGGGTTGACAAACTTTAGTGAGAATTACTCATAAACATGTATGGCAAAAAAATCAATAACAAAGTCCTGAGTGACGTCAACTTCATTGTATGTATATATATATATATATATATATATATATATATATATATATATATATATATATATATATACATATATATATGGAGTTATTTTACAATATTGTCTTTCTAATCGACTATTTATATAGACAGAATGAAGTTGACGTCACTCAGGTCTTTGTTAATGGTTTCTGCCATTGACGTTCGAGAGTAATTCTCACTAAACTGTATTCAGCAGCATATAAACGTGTATTGGTTCCTTATACTTCCGGATGGCAACGTTGTGAGCTTCTTAGTCAAGCGCTTTTAGCGGCCAGGTACTCATTTTAGAATGTGTGTAAAGACTTTACTTTAAGCCGCTCAAATAGAGACTAAATAATAATAATAATAATAATAATAATAATAATAATAATAATAATAATAATAATAATAATAATAATAATAATAATAATAATAATAATGATAATAATAATATTAAGAATAATAATAATAATAATAATAATAATAATAATAATAATAATAATAATAATAATAATAATAATAATGATAATAATAATAATAATAATAATAATAATAATAATAATAATAATAATAATGATAATAATAATAATAATAATAAATGTACATTTATATAGCGCTTATGCCGAAGCTTAGAAGAACCTCACATTGACCATCAGTAAAAATAACTACATACAGCAGATTTGGACGTACGAACAAAAGCTCACACGCATCCAATTACACACACACACACTTTCACTCAAACACACACATACACACGCACACATGCATACACGCACGAACGTATGCCCTTTGCAATAATTCCTGGCATAATATAATTCAAATACTTCCCAAAAAGATAGGTTTTCTCTTTATTTTTGAATTTATCAACGTTGATTTCAAGTCTGACTGACAGTGGGAGTGAATTCCAAGTGATGGGACCTACTTTATTGAATGTTCTGTGGCCAAAACGTTTAAGAAAAGATAAGATAAGACAAGATATACTTTATTCATCCTGAATGGAAATTATCATTATGTTACACATCATTCATCGTTATATTAGCACAGATTTATACACTGTCATGAACTAATTAATGAAAATACGTAGGTAATTAAAAGCAAAATAAACATCAGCTATGGTAAGTAACATAAAATATCCATAAAATATACAGCAGTTACAAGCACTGTTATAAAAATTGGACATGCAAGTTGAGCAGATAGGTTTTTTGGAATTTGAAGGTGATGCAATTTTGAGGTCCTGAGATTTGGAGTGGGGTTGTAGGGGACAATCGTGTTTTTAATGAAAGGCAGGGATTCGTGAATTTACGGCAACAAATCAAAGTAGAGCAATCAAACCCTTGATTTTCCGATTCGAAGGCGAGATGTCAAACCACAAGACCACATAGTCCTTCAGAGCCATTGGGCCCATTGAGCCACTGGAGCCGGTGTTTATCCCGGTTTCTATGGCGTTAAACGGAGAATAGCAATTGCTTGCTATCCTTTTGATAGGACGCTAGCCTACCGCAGAGTACTTTCCACCAAATCTAACAGACTCAGCGACCCATTCACTGCTGGGTGGACGGGAGGGTCAGTCACGAAAAAATTCGACTGCACCCGGGATCGATCTCGGTCCCTTTGCGTGTGAAGCGAGTGCTCTACCAACTGAGCTATCGGGACCCCAGCTAGACCACATAGCCACTCATATAATATTCAAATTAAGAAATCCAACTTACCATAGATGGCAAAGGCTAAGGCCAATATACATCCAACGTGAATTAAGGAACTCATAGTTGACGTCTGTTCCTGAAATTCTCCTAATAATCCAACCGACAAATAAATATTATCACGTATCAATCCGAAACGAAAATCCAATGCTTAGAAGATCAACAGTTCTTTTAAAAATCCACCCTGAATTGAATTTTAAAAATCACATTAATATATATATATATATATATATATATATATATATATATATATATATATATATATATATATACATATAACAGCCTAAAATCCACCACGGTAAGAAAAAGATAAACGATTTTATTCTAAACCAACGAAATTTCAAGTGTTTATCACATAAAAACTAGGTCACAAAACTAAAATACTTTGAGCTTAAATCTTAAATCTTAAATCTTAAATCTCGAATAACATTTCCTGTGCTATACATACCAGGTAGATCTTTACACTAGAGCGACTAATACAATATACAATATGGTAACCCCTCCCTCCCCCCCCCCCTACCCCTCACCTCCGCCCCCCCCCCCCCCAAGCCCCTCTAGTCAAATTCTACCTGAGCACCAGACTGATATATACATATATAATATATTTTCTTTTATCAGATGCGTGTAAAAGTATTTTCTTATTTTTAAAGGCATAGCCAGGTCTGTAGGTAGGTAGGTATGTGCGTAGTTGCTCACGTTCTAATATGCGAAAACCGAACAGAATTATTATGGGTTAGATTTGTGTCGGTTTGAAAGAATAATTTCAATTACAGTCATGAGCCCATAACATTTTTGGTTATCATAATAGCTGACCTCACATAAGTTAGACGTTGGTTTGAATGTATTTCCATTGCATTACTAGACCTGTACTGATTTGGGTTATCACACCTTCAAATGAAAACACGTTGGTTTGTTTTTCCATTACAGCACTCAGCCCTATAACGATTTGGGTTATCACACCTTCAAATGAGTACACGTTGGATTTTAGAGCATAATTTATAATACAACACTAAGCCTATCACAATTTGGGTTACCAGACTTGTAAATAGATACACGTTGCTTCGAGAGTATAAATTATATAACAAACAACAATAATCCTATAACAAATGCAGTTATCAAACCTATATATATTATATATATATATATATATATATATATATATATATATATATAATATATATATATATATAGGTTTGATAACTGCATATATATTATGTATATATTATATGTATATAATATGTGTATGTAAAACTTCTATGAGTAATCCGAGTGAGTACCAACTATTGCTCACGCACTGAGATAAGGCACTGAGAGAAATACGAGTAAAATAGATGATGTTTTCCTCCTGGTCTCAATATCCCTCGTTCATCCACCTAGCCTTTTCCACTGCATTCACACTGTAACCATTCCACACCCGTCGTTTGATCTCTCTCTCACGTGCTCTCTTTCTCTCTCTCCTCCACCCCCTCCCCAGCCACACTCTCTCTCTCTATGGCTCTCTCTTTCTCTCTCTCTGTCTTTATCTCTTTCTCTCACTCTCTCTCTCTCTCTCTCTCTCTCTCTCTCTCTCTCTCTCTCTCCATTCATCTCGGTCTATTTCTCTCTCCCTCCATCCCCGTCCCTCGCCACTCTCTCTCTCTCCCTCTCTCTCTCTCTCTCTCTCTCTCTCTCTCTTTCTCTCTCTCTCTCTCTTCCCCCCCCCCTCTCTCTCACTTACTCTCTCTCTCTTTATCTCTTTCTCTCTCTCAATTTATCTAGGTCTCTCTCTTCCCATCCACCCCTCCCCCGTCACCCTCTCTCTCTCTCTCTCTCTCTCTCTCTCTCTCTCTCTCTCTCTCTCTATCTATCTATCTATCTATCTCT
The DNA here is from genome assembly GCF_034508935.2 of Berghia stephanieae. Classification (NCBI taxonomy): domain Eukaryota; kingdom Metazoa; phylum Mollusca; class Gastropoda; order Nudibranchia; family Aeolidiidae; genus Berghia; species Berghia stephanieae. Next base: position 53,188,039 of record NC_088367.1, read on the forward strand.
CTCCTTATCTCTTTCTCTCTCTCAATTTATCTAGGTCTCTCTCTTCCCATCCACCCCTCCCCCGTCACCCCCCCCTCTCTCTCTCTCTCTCTCTCTCTCTCTATCTCTCTCTCTCTCTCCTTATCTCTTTCTCTCTCCATTTCTCTAGGTCTCTCTCTTCCCATCTCCCCCCGTCATCCTCACTCTCTCTATCTATCTATCTATCTTTCTCATTCTCTCCCTCATTTCCAGGAGATGAAGGAACACAATTCAGGTGTAGCATTAAAAGATCCGTTCTGCATTAGAATCCAGACGACGGACGGCATTAGATTATCAGCTCGTACACGGAATATCAATGTAACCCATCACCACAAAACGGTATCACGGCTTCGTGGTACTTGAGCTCGAACTTTATTGAGCTTTTATATAGCACAATATCCACAAAACGTGCTCAAAGCGCTTTACAAAGGGTCCCTGACCAACAACAGCATGTAACATGTAGAACGCCTGTTAGGCGATAATAAACATTTTTCCGACAAAGACAACGTTGTTTACGGCCAGGTATTCATTTTACCCTTGAGTACGGTGAGATAATGTGAGTAAAGATCCTATTCCAAGGACTCAATTATGCTCCTCGCTCAACGAGGCTCGAACACAGGACTTTCCGATCTGAAAGCGAGTGCCATACCACTGTACATTACAAAATATAGAAGGAACCAAATTGACGTCACCCCGCTCTTTGTTTTTGTTTTTAGACTGGCTTTTTGATGATTAGTTCTCACTAAATTCTATCAATTAGAATATATTACATCAAATTGAGGCACTAGCGTGAGATAAAGATCTTATTAAATAAACCCAACACAATCCCAAACAGATCAGTCTTTCTCGACTAGGGATCGAACATAAGACCTTCTGATTGCCAGTTCAGATGTGCTACCATTACACCACAGAGGCTTCCGATAGTTGGGAACATATAGTTTTGTGTTATACATTACGTTAAATCCGGCAGGCGGATATTGTGAGTATTTTATCTAAATGCGTAGCATCAATAAATTGTCAATATGCCCCATGTCCATATTTATTTGTTTTCATTTAGGAGATTAGATATGACTTTGTTTGTTTTTTTTTTTGTTTTTTTTTTTTTGTCTTTAAGGGTTTTACGGCGCTTGCAACACATTTAGACCATATCAGCGCCAGTAAAAAGGAAGAAAATGGGACAGTAAAAAGTTCTAGAATTACAATTAAAGCACCCAAGAAAATGTAAGACATAGGGGAACTGGGAACAAATAGGGATCAGATGTAGATTCCAAGAGCATACCACAAATGTACTTAGTTTGAAATCACCTATAAGTCTCATCCGGACACAAGCATAAAATCCAACAGAGAGGAATACACTCAAATGCTTACATTATACACTAAAAATAACAAATATAATATTACATAACAGTGAGATGATTTACAAGGAAAAAAATATCATCTCCCAAAACAATAACTATGCATTTGACTGTTTCCCTCCCAGCCAAGACTCCAACCAGGGCCAGGACAAAATCAAGTAACCTCATTTCAAGACAAAGACAGAAAGCATGTTGGAAAACAGATATAAGGGGATAGAAGACACAGTATGGACCTTAATAAAATTCTCGTTATCATCTCCTCGAATGAAAATGTGTGTAGTTTCCAAGGGAAAAAAAATAAAAATTCACCATAACCCACTCGTTACCAATGACAGGAAAATCGTCACGTTCGTTACAATACAACTACCATTTTTAAAAAAATTCAAATATCTTTTCTACATCATAAAATCTCAAGAAAATGAACAGTGTGTTAAAGAGCATGTTTTGCTAAAGAAATTCTGTATGGCAACAACTTACTGCTATTATGTCTGAGTGATAAAAAATATATTTTTGTGTTAGTTGGGTGTGAAGTTTTGGGGAAAATCCATAAATGGCTGGTATGTTAAATAGATTTAGAAATAAACAATTTGATGTCAGCATGGCACAAAATGATCCAAAATCCTGAATATGAGTTCCAAGAAGTTAAATTTTCCTTTTTAACAAGATTTATTGATTCAAAGAGACATACGTAGCTCTGTAGTTGGAAGCAAAAATTCGTATATCTACGAAATATTCCTAGAACTCGGCATGTCTGCCATCTGAGCAACGACGAAAAGGAAAAGAGAATGTATTATCAATTGTGATGCTGGCAGAGAAAACCCGGGAAGATGCGGCAAGCTTGGATTCGAGATATGAGCCAAAATCGAAGATAAAGTGTTTCCCATAGCAACACATTTTATTCAGAAAAAAAAATCATAACTTGGGTTCTAATAGACATGGAAAGAAAATGTAAAGTGGTAAATGATCAGAAAGATGTGGTCTACACCACTGTATACATAACTCAATTTATGACATTTGCGTATCTTTCCCGGTTTTCTGTACCTGGTTTCCTCTGACTTGTTTACATTGACGTCACACACGTCTGACGGGGTGGGTAACAAATTAACTGTTTTGCGGTTTGGGAATTGGATGAGTGCTCTTATATAGAAGGAACGAAAATGGCGTCACTCAGCTCTTTATTATTGTCTTTATCCAATCATTTTTATGAGTAGCTCTCATTACATTCTATTAATCAGATCAAAGGTGTTATACATAATATGGAACATCTTTGAATCAGACTATTTATAAACGTTCAAGGGTATTCATAGTTTTGTGCACTGGGATGTTATACCCAGATGGCAAGATGTGAGAATTTTGGCTAAACGAACATTAAATGCAGTGAGATCAAGTTGGTTTGTCAGTGAGTCTCTTTGAGTCTGTGAGTAACGTGCGTGCGTGAGTTGTAAATTTATGTTACGACGAAGGCGCGTGCGAGTGAAATATGTTTGTGTGTGATATGGGGGAGTTGGGGGTGGGTGGTTAGAGACAGAAGGGGTGGGTGAGGGAGAGGGGTTGTGTGAGGTGAGTTGAGGTAGAAGCGGGGGGGGGGGGGGGTTGGTCGTTAGGTGTATGTCTGCAGATTTGTATAAGTGAGAAAGAGTTTTGTGTATATTGTACGTAAATATCATAAGTACAGGATGGTTGGAATGTTGGATATATGGATGAATGGATGGATGGATGGATGTGTGGATGAATGGATGGATGGGTGGATGGATGGATGGATGGATGGACAGATGGATAGGTGGATGGATGGATGGATGATGATGGTGATGGATGGATGGATGAGAATGGATGTTGATAAGGATGGATGGATGGATGGATGATGAATGGTGCGATGGATGGAGTGATGGATGGATGGATGGATGGATAGATGGATGACTGGATGGATGGACGGACGGACGGACGGACAGATGGATGGATGGGTGGGTGGGTGGACGGATGGACGGATGGACGGACAGATGGATGGATGAATGGGTGGATGGGTGGGTGGACGGATGGATGAATGGATGGATGGATGGATGGATGGACGGATGGATGGAAGGATGGATGGATGGATGGATGGATAGAATTGTTTTCCTGCATTCTCCAACCCAAAACCTCTGAGTTAATTATGTGATAAGGGAAAGATCTACCTTGCATTCCTTTAACTCTTTCACGGCCAGGTTAAAAAAAAAACAACTTTTTTATCAAAATATTATTTCCTTTGAAAAGAATGACTCAGCACTCACTTTAATAATTTTATAGCTCAAATTGGGTGATTAGTTCTCATTAGATTAGTCCAATCAGGCTATAAACCTTAAAGGTTACACATCGTAATGTTAAACTAGTCAAAAATATAAACTGTTGGCATTAACACCCTAAAATATGGTATCCATTCTCCTCAATGAATTGTATAAACTCAACACAAGTCTGATATTTCTGTCTATACATTCAGTTTTCCACATCTTAACCAGCCCGACTTAATACCGTTTTGAGGCGAAGGGTCACATATGTCATTTTAAATACCGTCATATTTTACGACAATACAGTGGAAGGTTATTCATATTGCAGGCATGCCAACGACTACGAAAATTTCGCATTAATACGACAGTTTTATATATAGATAGAATGCGCTTGGCTAAGCAAGAAGCTCATAACATTGCCATCCGGAAGTATAACGGTCCGTTATATTTCCGGGTGGTAATGTTGTGAGCTTTTTATCAAAGCGCATACTAACTATTTTTATTACCCCTGAAAACTACGAATATTTCTTGATTTCAATTGGATTCAATAGTCTGATGTCACGCGCCCGGCAACGGCGGCCATCTTGGTTCTAAACAAAGAAAATCATTACTTTTTATTCTTCATGCTGGCTAGAACTTTTCATTCCCTTTTCATATGCCTTGTGATCAGAATGTGTAAAAGTCAATACATGATCAAATTGATGGGGTTTTTTTTTTCCTAGGGATACTCGTTTAAGCTCGCCGGGGAAATATTTCATACGGCGTCCGCCATTGTTCCGATAGTTTAGAGCCAGTGTTACTAAGTTACCATACGTCATTAGGAAGGAAGTGACATTACGACTGTTGAAGACTATTGACAGATCTGTTATTAGCCTTAGGCATATTGGGTGAGTGTCTCATTGTGTGTTTGTTAGCGTGTCAGTACGCGTCTGTTTTTGGTTCCATCGTTTTTGGGGTTTGTTTTTTTGTTGTTTTTTTTCATCTAATTTTTTTTTCATGCTTCCGTTCTTTGTTCATTTTTGTGTGTGAAAATGAACGTAGGAGAGGTGAATCAATGCATGCCCGCGCGCGCGTATATATGTGTGTGTGTGTGTGTGTGTGTGTGTGTGTGTGTATTTTAGTGTGTCCGTATTTCTATGAGCTTGCGAATGTGTGTGATTGCTTATGTTTATGTGTGTTGTATATTCGAAGATATGTGTGTGTGTGTGTGTGTTTATTTGTGTGTGTGTGTATGTGTATGTGTGTGTATTTAAATGTGTCCGTGTTTCTCTGTTTTAAGTTTATGAATGTGTATGTTTGCTCATGTGAATATGTGTTGTATATTCGAAGATGTGTGTGCGTGTGTTTGTATGTGTATATGTATGTGTGTGTCAAATATAATGTTTGTTTTTCTATCTTGTCGTCTCTGTTAGCTTGTGATTAAATATACTTCACCTTTGCCTCTCACATCATTATTATGTACTGTTATAGCCACGTCATTGACCATGGATGGCAATTATATCTAATCTTCTATGTCCATTCTATCGTCCTGTGTAAATGGAACCAAGCAACAGGCTTCAATAGTCATGACGTCACTTCCCTCGTAATGACGCATGGTAACTTACTAACTGGTTTTAAATTATCGGAACAATGGCGGACTCTCTTATGAAATACTTCTCCGACGAGCATAAAATTGTATCCAGAGGAGAAAAACACTATAAATATGATCAAGTTTTGACTTTTATACATCTTGATCACATGACATGTGAAAATGTTCTAGCCAGCATGAAGAATAAAAAGTACCGATTTTCTTTGTTTAGAACCACGCTGCTTGCCGTTGCTGGGCGGACGTGACGTCAGACTATTGAATCTAATTGCCATTATATCTAATCATCTATGTCCATTCTATCGTCCTGTTAAAATAGAAGCAAGCAATTACTATTGTCCGTTCCACGCAATTTAAAACGTGGCAAGCTCGGAATCCATGTATTGTATAGATAGAACGAAGTTGACGTCACTCGGGTCTTTGTTATTGTTATTTGCCATCCACGTTAATGAGTAATTCTCACTAAACGGTATTAACCAGAGTATAGATAGTATGCGCTTGGCTAAGAAGCTCATAACATTGCCATCCGGAAGTATAACGGACCAACACACTAAACTGTGTGTATCCATGAACGTTTATAGTCAGGATAATACAGTTCAATGAGCATTACTCGTAAACGCGGATGGCAAAAAACAATAACAAAGACCTGAGTGACGTCATCTTCGAACAATTTATAAACGTTTAAGGTTAC
>NC_088367.1:53198948-53213948 GCF_034508935.2 Berghia stephanieae
CCAAATGGCTTTTAAAAAACATTAATAAAGAGCTGAGTGACATTAAGCTCATTCTTTCTAAATTCTATAAGGAATAGCAAGATTTTAAACAATCAGAACACAAATCCTGGGCACGGCTGGGCGAGTCCAAAAAACGATTCTTTTACCCAGTCAGACAAAAGACACGGGCGCCAACTGTATCTCACTGTTGAAAGGTGTGTGTTTCTTTTTTATAGATAGTATGCACATGGCTAAGAAGCTCATAACATTGCCATCCGGAAGTATAACGGACCAACACACAAAACTATGTGTATCCATGAACGTTCATAGTCGGTTATACAGGTCAGTGAGCATTACTCATAAACGCGGATGGCAAAATACAATAACAAAGACCTGATGACGTCATCTTCGAACTATCTATAGATAGTATGCAGATGACGTCACTCAGGCCTTTGTTATTGTTTTTGCCATCCGCGTTTGTGAGTTGCTCTCACTAAACTGTATGAACCAGACTATAAAAGTTCATGGTTACACAGAGTTTGTGTGTTGGTCCGTTATACTTCCGGATGGCAATGTTGTGAACTCCTTGGCCAACCGCATTCTATCTATAGATAATTCGAAGATGACGTAACTTATGTCTTTGTTATTGTTTTTTTTCAATCCGCGTTTATGAGTACTTCTCACTAAACTGTATAGATAGTATGCAGATGACGTCACTCAGGCCTTTGTTATTGTTTTTGCCATCCGCGTTTGTGAGTTGTTCTCACTAAACTGTATTAACCAGACTATAAAAGTTCATGGTTACACAGAGTTTGTGTGTTGGTCCGTTATACTTCCGGATGGCAATGTTGTGAACTCCTTGGTCAAGCGCATTCTATCTATTAACAAGACTATAAACCTTCAAGATTACACACAGTTTTGTGTGTTGGCCAGTTTTACTTCCGGATGGCAATGTTGTGAACTTCTTAGCCAAGCGCATACGATCTATCAAACCCGCCGAAACCCGACAAAGTTATCTATGGGAAGTAGGCAGCAGTGGGGAGTGAACCTGGGACTCAGGAAGGTATTGTACACACCATTGGGGAGTGAACTTTAGACTGGGTTTCGGCCAGTTTCGTAAAAAAAAAAAAAAAACCCCGAAAAACCCACCGCTGTCGAAAGCAACAATAGCACCTTTCTTGATGTGTGTAAACACACTTCTATCTATATACACACGCTGACGCATGTAATCACCGTGTTTATTTTGTTCTGACTTTGAAGATAATTTGCTTTCATTCTCCATGTCCGTCTTATCAGACAACATCTTGTAAATTTAGATAAATAAATAAATAAATAAATAAATAAATAAATAAATAAATAAATAAATAAATAAATATGGCGCAATTTATCACCGTCTTCCGTGCATCGAGGTCACAATCTAAACACGTTTATGTTACACACCTTGTTGGGTTTACCTGAGATTCTGGCTCTATAGATAGAACGAAGATGACGTCACTCCAGCCTTTGTTATTGTATTTTGCCACCCGCGTTTGTGAGTGATTCTCACTATACTGTATTAACCAGACTATAAAAGTTCATAGTTACACATAGTTTTGTGTGTTGGTCCGTTATACTTCATGATGGCAATGTTATGAACTTCTTAGCCAAGCGCATACTATCTATATTATTTACTTTATTGATGCTGTGCGTTTATCTAAAAATCTCACAATATCCACCAGCCGGATATAACCTATCAGTACCGATAATCTATCTGTAACCTTGAACGTTTATCATCTGATGATTATAGATGCTGTGCGCTTGGCTAAGAAACTCACAACATTGCCATCCGGAAGTAAAACGGACAAATACATAAAAGTATGTGTAACCGTGAACGTTTATAGTCTGGTTATTACAGTTTAGTGAGAAGTATTCATTAACGTGGATGGCGAAAATAGAATAACAAAGACCAGAGTGTTTATCGTGTCATAAAATTAAATGTTTATTCGACTCGATTATATAAAACATACGACCACTGACGTTATTTTCAAAGTGTGTCAACTGTATACTATAGATAGTATGCAGATGACGTCACTCAGGCCTTTGTTATTGTCTTTGCCATCCGCGTTTGTGAGTTGTTCTCACTAAACTGTATTAACCAGACTATATAAGTTCATGGTTACACAGACTTTGTGTGTTGGTCCGTTATACTTCCGGATGGCAATGTTGTGTACTCCTTGGCCAAGCGCATTCTATCTATAGATAGTTCGAAGATGACGTCACTCAGGTCTTTGTTATTGTTTTTTGCCATCCGCGCTTATGAGTAATGCTCACTGAACTGTATTAGCCCGACTATAAACGTTCATGGATACACACAGTTTTGTGTGTTGGTCCGTTATACTTCCGGATGGCAATGTTATGAGCTTCTTAGCCAAGCGCATATTATCTATAGATAGAATGAATTTGACGTCGCTTAGGTCTTTGTTATTGTTTTTTTTTTTTTGCCAGCCATGTTTATGAGTAATTCTCACTAAACGGTATAAACCAGATTAGAGAAGTTCAAGGTTACACAGAGTTTTGTGTGTTGGTTATACTTCCGGGTGGCCAAGTTGTGAGTTTCTTAGCCAAGCGCACAATATCTATAGATAGAATGCGTTTGGCCAAGGAGTTCACAACATTGCCATCCGGAAGTATAACGGACCAACACACAAACTCTGTGTAACCATGAACTTTTATAGTCTGGTTAATACAGTTTAGTGAGAACAACTCACAAACGCGGATGGCAAAAACAATAACAAAGGCCTGAGTGACGTCATCTGCATACTATCTATAACATACCAACACACAAAACTATGTGTAACCATGAACGATAATGACGTCACTCAGTGCATTGCTATTGTTTTAGCCACCCATTTCATTTCTATGAGTAGTTCTCATATAATTTAAAAAAAAAAATAATCAGACTAAATGTATTCATTGCGACTATGTGGTCCAGTGGTATGACACTCGCTTTCGGATCGGAAGGTCCTGGGTTCGAACCTCGCGCTCGGCGCATAGCTGAGTCCTTAGAAAAGGGCTTATTACTCACATTCTCTCACCGTACTCAGGTGTAAAATGAGTATCTGTCCCTTAACAGGTGTTGTCTTTGTCCGGAAAATTTTAATATCGCCTAACAGGCGTCATGTCCCGTCCTACATGTTAAATGTTGCTGTTGACCAGGAACCCCTTGTAAAGCGCTTTGAGCACATTTATTGGATATTGCTCTATATAAAGCTCAAATTTAAAATGTCTCTACACATTGTTTATCTGTGTTCGTATGTTAGATTCGGCTGGCGGATATTATTAGTTTTTTTCTCAAAGCGCATAGCATCAATAGAGTTGAGTGGCGTCAAATTCGTTTTATCTTTCAGTTGGGGGGTGGGGGGTATGTGTGTGTGTGTGTGTGTGTGTGTGTGAGAGAGAGAGAGATAGTGTGTGTGTGTGTGTGTGAGAGAGAGAGAGAGAGAGAGAGAGAGAGAGAGAGAGAGAGAGTGTGTGTATGATGTGTGTATCTCGCTCATCATATCTCGTTCTCTTTCTCTTTATTTTTTATATATCCGTCCATCTATCTATCTATCTTACTATCTATCTATCTATCTATTTATCTATCTATCTATCTATCTATCTATCTATCTATCTATCTATCTATCTATCTATCTATCTATTTATCTAGCTATCTATCTATCTATTTATATATCTATCTATCTATCTATTTATCTATCTATCTATTTATCAATCTATCTATCTATCTATCTATCTATCTATCTATCTATTTATCTATCTATCTATCTATCTATTTATCTATCTATCTATCTATCTCCCTATCTATCCATTTATCTATCTATCTATCTATCTATCTATCTATCTATCTATCTATCTATCTATCTATCTATCTATCTATCTATTTATCTATCTATCTATCTATCTATTTATCTATCTATCTATCGATCTATCTATCTAACTATCTATCTATCTATCTATTTATCTATCTATCTATCTATCTATCTATCTTTTTATCTATCTATCTATCTATCTATCTATCTATCTATCTATCCATGTATCTATCTTTTTATCTATCTCTCTATCTATCTATCTATCTATCTATCTTATCTATCTATCTATCTATCTATCTATCTATCTATCTATATATCTATCTATCTATCTATCTGTCTATCTATCTATCTATCTATCTATCTATCTATCTATCCATGTATCTATCTTTTTATCTATCTATCTATCTATCTATCTATCTATGTATTTATCCATGTATCTATCTTTTTATCTATCTATCTATCTATCTATCTATCTATCTATCTATCTATCTATCTATCTATCTATCTATCTATCTATCTATCTTTTTATCTATCTATCTATCTATCTATCTATCTATCTATCTATCTATCTATCTATCTATCTATCTATCTATCCATGTATCTATCTATCTATCTATCCATGTATCTATCTTTTTATCTATCTATCTATCTATCCATGTATCTATCTTTTTATCTATCTATGTCTCATTCTTACAGTATCTGACTTGATCCCAAGTTTCTACGTCGCCACCACCAATCCATTCATCTTAGTCCTTCTCCTACTTATAAAAGTCGTACCAAGGTGCACTGTTAATTCTGCCGTACTCTGGATAAATACAAATTTTAAAATTTGGCCAAATAACTCGTCCTTCAAATATTGATCCATTTAAATGACCCTCATCTTGGCAAAAAAAAAAAAAAAACAAAAAAAAACAAAAAAAAAAAACAAAAAAAAAAACTCGTCCTTCAAATATCTATCGATATAAATGACCTTCACTTGGCAAAAATAAATCTCTCGAACGCAGGACTTCACAAAGTCCCAGGTTTGAGAGTTTTTTTTTTTCTTTTTTGTTTTTTTTTTTTTTTGCCAAGATGAGGGTCATTTAAATGGATCAATATTTGAAGGACGAGTTATTTGGCCAAATTTTAAAATTTGTATTTTTCCAGAGTATTATTGCAGAAAAGAAGTTCTCTGTCTAAAAAGCAACGAACCAATAATCTCAGCCTCCATCGGGTCAGAGTATTTTCACACGACTTAAAACACGGAATATGATCTTGAAACTTGGCAATTTTAGGGCAAATTTCTCAGAAAATATGATGAAAACATCAGAAGAGCTCTAACTTGTATAGTTTTAGAGCTGTATGGCTAAGGTCAACAGTAATTTGGTTTTAAAATATACATAATATTGATCATTTGGAACAATTCCGAAGTGTTATATTTTGTTAACAGCCCACCCAAATGATGTGAAAAATGCCTGCTAAATTATTATTATCAATCAAAATAGTCTGTGAGACCATGTCTTATTTTATTTCTGAGTAAAAAAAAAAAAAAGAAGAGGGGAGAGAGGAGAGAGAGAGAGAGAGGAGAGAGAGAGAGAGGAGAGAGAGAGAGAGAGAGAGAGAGAGAGAGAGCGTGTGTGTGTGTGTGTGTGTGTGTGTGTGTTTATTTATTGTGATGAAAAGAGAAATTGGACGAGTCTATTTCAAAGGGGTCAAAGATTGTTAAAAAGTCGAATTATCAAATGATGAGTAAGACAAAATACAATAGCGACACGTTTAGCACCCCTATGACGTCAAAATTTAAAAATGCCAAAAATAGACTTTAGTGGATGAGATTGCCATGCATGTGGCCAAAGATAGAATTATATTTCTTTTATTCAATTTTATTTATTTAATTTTGTCTCAGTGACTTTTATCCTGGTGTATTCAATTTTATGTTTTGCCAAATTCCATTAGTTGTAAGGGGTTCAGTCTTAGTAGCGAAAACCATGCGAGTATCTATTTAGTCACTTTTTAAATCGAATTTGGTCAGGTGGAAGTCTGGCCATCTGGCAGCCTTGCCTCGCAGACGTCACATGCGTGTCAAGCGATGGGGCGGGAAAATGGCTGTCTCCTCTACTCACCCATTGAAGCGTAAATTGGGTTGATGTTTTGTGATAATACGTGAAAAGTACTTACCATATTCCGATGAAATTTGAAACATAAATAGATGAAATGTGCATCTATAACCCTATTCGCGACAAAATCTCTACTCTTGATAGTTTTAGAAATATTTCACTCAAAAGAGCAAACATCTGTTTTTAACGGCTTTCTGATAATCGCACGAGTTTTGTCGCTTGACATAATCTAAAATGACATTTAACTAATTGTCTACCAAATTTCAAACATATTTATTGATAAAAAGCGTGGTAATTAATTTTTTAAAATAGCATATACGAAACGGCTTCGTCCTATATTTTGACGCGAATTTGGGCACTTCGTAAGCGAAAAAGAGGCCCAACGATTTGAGCGGGATAGTCATTGCTATATTATGTCCAGGTCGGATTGTCCAATTCATTGTCGGGCTCATTATTGTAATGGAAACCTAAAAAAATGAGGCCATTTTTTCCCCATTACAACTATATACTAATCCATATTTCTGTCTATCTATCTATCTATCTATCTATCTATCTATCTATCTATCTATCTATCTATCTATCTATCTATCTATCTATCTATCTATCTATCTATCTATCTATCTATCTATCTATCTATCTATCTATCTATCTATCAATCTATCTATCTATCTATCTTCCTATCTATCTATCTATCTATCTATCTATCTTCCTATATATCTATCTATCTCTCTATCTATCTATCTGTCTATCTATCTATCAATCTATCTATCACTCTATATATCAATCTATCTATCTATCTATCTATCAATCTATTCATCTATCTATCAATCTATCTATCTATCTATCTATCTATCTATCTATCTATCAATCAGTCTATTCATCTATCTATCTATCTATCTATCTATCTATCTATCTATCTATCTATCTATCTATCGATCTATCTATCTATCTATCTATCTATCTATCTATCTATCTATCTATCTATCTATCTATCTATCTATCTATCTATCTATCTATCTATCTATCTATCTATCTATCTATCTATATCTATCTATCTATCTATCTATCTATCTATCTTCAATCTATCTATCTATCTATCTATCTATCTATCTATCTATCTATCTATCTATCTATCTATCTATCTATCTATCTATCTATCTATCTATCTATCTATCTATCTACATCTATCTATCTATCTATCTACTATCTATCTATCTATCTATCTATCTATCTATCTATCTATCTATCTATCTATCTATCTATCTATCTATCTATCTATCTATCTATCTATCTATTCTATCTATCTATCTATCTATCTATCTATCATCAATCTAATCTATCTATCTATCTATCTATCTATCTATCTATCTATTTATCTATCTATCTATCTATCTATCTATCTATCAATCTATCTATCTATCTATCTATCTATCTATCTATCTATCTATCAATATATTCATCTATCAATCAATCAATCTATTCATCTATCTCTCAATCAATCTATTCATCTATCTATCAATCAATCTATTCATCTATCTATCAATCAATCTATTCATCTATCTATCAATCAATCTATTCATCTATCTATCAATCAATCTATTCATCTATCTATCAATCAATCTATTCATTTATCTATCAATCAATCTATTCATCTATCTATCAATCAATCTATTCATCTATCTATCAATCAATCTATTCATCTATCTATCAATCATTCTATTCATCTATCTATCAATCAATCTATTTATCTATCTATCAATCAATCTATTCATCTATATATCAATCAATCTATTCATCTATCTATCAATCAATCTATTCATCTATCTATCAATCAATCTATATCTATCATCAATCAATATATCTATCTATCATCATCTAGTCATCTATCTATCAATCAATCATTCATCTATCTATCAATCAATCTATTCATCTATCTATCAATCAATCTATTCATCTATCTATCAATCAATCTATTCATCTATCTATCAATCAATCTATTCATCTATCTATCTATCTATCTATCTATCTATCTATGAATACGGACTCGATTATGCGACGCTCCGGACTCGAACCCAGGACTTTCCGTCTCGAACGGTAGTGACATACCAACTGACGTCATAGCGGCACACTGGCCATCTGGCAGCCATGTTTCCAGAAAGCAGGTATTCCATTCCACACCATCCATAGAATTACCATTCCATTCCTTCCTGTTGCTCGTCAATCGTCCCAGACATTAACAAGATGTGTAAAAGTATCGGTGTACGGTTGATTTAATAATCAGATGAATACAACACATATATACACGAATACAACACATACACACACGAATACAACACATACACACACGAATACAACACATACACACGAAAATACATACATACATGCAGACACACACGCACACACACACAAACACACACACACACACCCACAAAATACCAGTCTCTCCCTCCTTCACTCTCTGTCCCCCTCCTTCTGTCAATCTCTCTCTTTCTCTCTCTCTCACTCTCTCTCTCTCTCTCTCTCTCTCTCTCTCTCTCTCTCTTTCTCCCTCTCCCTCTCTCGCACTCTTCATCTCCCTCCTTGTCTCCCTATCTATCTATCTATCTATCTATCTATTTCTATTTGTTTATCTATCATCTATCTATATATCTATCCATCTATTTATCTATCTACCTATCTATCGATCTAGCAATCTATCTATCTATCTCTCTCTATATCTATCTATCTATTTTTGAGCGCGAATTTGTGTGTGTGTGTCTGTGTGTATATGTATATATGCGCGCGTGCGTGCGTGTGTGTGTGTGTGTGTGTGTGTGTGTGGGTGGGTGTGACAGAGAGTATTTTTGTCACACGTTGATATTTTCCTATTGTCAGTTTGTCACTACCCACTCGCGATACAAACAACACGAAATATATCATTATATAATTATGCTTAGGCCAACTAACAGATTTTCACCAGCCTCTATGAATAATAATTTGGTTTGTTGATACAACGTGACTGCAATGCGCCAATCACCATGGACGCCCCTAATGAATCACTGCCTTGACGTATGCATCATACACTGGCAGGGGTGCTTAAGTGCTGACCTAGAGCAAGAGGTGGACCGGTGCACCGTCACGAGACCATCCCGGAGAAACCAGCTAATTGCAGGCGCCTAACGACGGCCTGACGTGGGAAGCGCGAACTGAATGTGATTCAACCAGGCGTCCGAATAGGATTACTCCTATCCCGGGCATTCGTTCGGTAGGCTGTTTTCATGGCGTCACCTACCGGACACGTTCGATGGGCCGTTTTCATGGCGTCACCCATCGGACACCCACGGCTGGCTAGCCACCGCTAGCCGGTTAGTCTGGCTAGCCACCGCTAGCCGGACACCCCCTCCATTCTGTTATCCACCCCCTTGCGGCCCCAACCTAAAGCGATAAAGCGAACCAATGGCACGCATGCCCAGCTGCAAGGCGAGGGCGGCGGCTACGTTCGTGGAGCCCTGGCTTTGCGGGTCAGAACGTGCTGGAGATACGGCTCCTGTGGGGGCAGAGAGTACGTTTTCCAAACGGCTGTACTGAAAGGGTCTTGATTGGGGAATCTATGACCCGAAGGGACGATCTCGCGCGTCGCCTCCTAGCCGCGGGGAGGCGTAAGGGGCTCAATCGTGGGTACTTGGCAAAACCTAGCAGGTAGGAGATGTACGAAGCCCAGATGTGAGAACTTGGCGCCTCCTTTGAGGGTGGGAGGTGCCCGCAGATCGGACCAACGGTATAGCCAAAGTGGGAACCGAACCTCCTGGTAGGTAGGAGGAAACTCCTGGCAGGTAGGAGTAATTGGACCCAGACGACCCCCGCCGCGTAAATGCGCAGGGTTCCAATCGCTGACGTGGCTGGTGGTTGAGTCCTCGCATCCCGCCTGGGGACCGATGCAGGGACAGGCGGGCTCTGCTTCCAGGTTCGCAGAAGGCCACGTATTCAATCCAGGTGTTGTAAGGCGGCGGTTGTGGGATAGTCGCTTGAGACTAGGCCTGGCTGCCGAAGCTTTTCTCCCTAGCGGAATTTGGCTATGGGCGGCGGTTATCCGACATCAGGTCTGGCGAACTATATGGAAACCCGGGTAACAGAGTGAGGGTAGTGGAGCCATTAGAATCTGCTACCATGGACGCAAATTCAAATTACAGCCATACAGTCTTACTTAACTCATTCAACCCTAACACCGACTATATCCGTAGTGTACCCGGGGTTACTTTTACCCCATGCCTATTTATTACATTCTTCTGAGACAAATTATAGGCGTAGTATCAAAGCTAATGTTTTTAATTTTCACATGTTACTGGTAGTTGAATAAAACTATCTATGTACATGCTCATTTTTAATAATTTTTTTTTTCCAATTTCGAAAAGTAGCAAAAATCTCTAGGAGTGATTGAGTTAAAAACAAAAAAGAATCAAAAAAAAAAAAAAAAAAAAAAAAAAGAGAGAAAAAAAAAAGGCCAGAAAACCAGTTATTCGCGTATTCTATTTATAGATTTAAATCACCCACATTTTGTTAACACCATCACTCGAGTTTACACATACTTTTGTGTGTTCGTACGCTCTATCCGGATGGCGAGTGCTGTAAGTAGTATGACTAAACCCATAGCATCAATATAGATAGAACGAAGATGACGTCACTCGGATCTTTGTTATTGTTTTTTTGCCATCCACATTTATGAGTAATTCTCACTTAACTGCTATGTTATCCAGACTATAAAAGTTCAAGGTCACACAAAGTTTTGTGTGTTAGTCCGTTATACTTCCGGATGACAATGTTGTGGACTTCTCAGCCAGCGCATACTATCTGTACAGTGGAATGCAAGGAAATAAGTGTGGCGAAATTCACCTGACCTTTCACCTGGTCTGGTCAAGCCAGGTAATTTTATTATCGCGTGCACTGTAAACACGTGCCTAATGAACTGTGAATCTGGCATACACCAGCAGCTTCTTTGTTTACGATAGGTATTCAATATATCTGGCACCATGGTATGTCTTGTCTATTTAGTGTGAATGTATATATATATATATATATATATATATATGTGTGTGTGTGTGTGTGTGTGTGTGTGTGTGGGTGGATAAGAACTGTCTCTCGCACCACCCAACCCCTCTCTCTCTCTCTCTCTCTCTCTCTCTCTCTCTCTCTCTCTCTCTGTGTTACTGTGTACGTGTGTGTATAATTGTATGTGTGGGTGGATAAGAACTGCCTCTCCCTCTCTCTCTCTCTCTCTCTCTCTCTCTCTCTTTCACTCTCTCTCTCTCTCTCTCTCTCTGTGTGTGTGTGTGACTGGGTATATATATATGTGTGTGTGTGTGTGTGTATAATTGTATGTGTGGGTGGACAAGAACTGTCTCTCCCTCTCTCTCTCTCTCTCTCTCTCTCTCTGTTTCTCACCCTCTCGCTAGCTCTCTCTCTCTCTCTCTCCCTCTCTCTCTCTCTCTCTCTCTCTCTCTCTCTCTCTGTATGTGTGTGTGTGTAAGTGGGGGCAGGGTTGCCAGGTGATTTTTTGTCGTGGGGCCAGATTTTGACAAGAAAAGGACCAAATGAGACGGTTTGGGGCCAAAATACGGAAAACGTTTACTAAACGTTACAGAATGTATATCCGAATACAGATAATCATACAAACATGTGTGAACAATAAAGAGGAGTGAGCTTACGTGCAAAGGGGGTCGTATGCATGTTGCCAGACTCAGATTGTACATAGCCAAAGGGTTGCCATAACTGCTCTTGGTGAAGGATGGTTGGTGGGTGGGTGGCCTTGGTCCACAAAGTGTACAGTTTTGCCATACCTAACTCCAACAAAATTTTAAAGTGATTACTTCCATTGTTTCAACTTGGGACACATTTTCCTTATCACAGACCTGAGTGATCCTGTACTTTTCGACGACACTGTGGGTTTCCATAGCTCATGATACTAATTTTGTATATTTTCATCGCATGTCATTCCAATTAATCACAACTTATATGAATGAACGAATAATTCTGAAATAAAGTTCTATTTACGTTTAAATACATTCAAAGTGGAAAAGAAAATAAAGTATTTATATTTAACTTAAATATTCGTTATCCAATCTACAGGAATTGCTGAATGCACTCTTCCTGCTGTTCCTCATCCTTCTCATCTGATTTGGTGTACAACACCTTTGTGTTATGGAGTGCAATCATCTTGCTTGTGGCCACAAAATCGTTACAGCATTTGGATGGTTGCTGAAGATGAGATTTGATCCTGATTATTGCATCAAGACAAAGTACTCCCATTCGGTTGCGGGGCTTTGTTTTTGTGGCTGTTACCAATGAGAAGACACGCTCGATGACTGCATTGCTGCTCGGAACAATGAGGCAATTCATCACATATTGACCTAGCTCTTCAAATCCAGGTGTTTTCATAAATCCAAACCAAAATTTATGGGTGTCACTTGGGAGTCCTGTGGTTTTGAAAGCTTCCACATCTGACCAGTCAATAAAAGTGAGACGTCTGTATTGATCCTCTACCAAATCTGATTTAACCAAATGAAGGAACGGTAGGCTGCTGAATGCAGGTTTGTCCACTTGGTTAAGGACTTTTGTTGGACTAAGCTGACTGAGTCCTTTGAACATGTCCTTTGTCGATGGAAGTCTTAGTTTGACTTGCTCACAAGCAACCTCTAACATGGACAGGCACCTTTCTTTGGCGTAACGCACCCTTTCCTCCACACTTTGGCGTTGCTGTTCATTGGCTACAAATTCCAGTACATATTTACTACACTCATTTGTGAACTTGTACCCAAATTCCACGAACAAGGCAGTTCCATTGTTTTTCAATCATACAGGCATTTGGGGAGTGGGAGGGCGCGGTGTTAAGTGCCGACCGGACGCAACCCCCCTCTCAATTTCCGAACTCCAAGTCATCGCCGTCCGTTGTCAGATTCCTTGCCTCGTGTAATTAATCAGCACTCAGCACATGCATGCTCCTTGCAGAGACAGGTCGAGGAGGGTTTTGGTGCCAGATCAATGTCTCAAACACTCGAATCAGTAATACTACGAATATCGATGTGTGCATGCACATATCAGTTTTCTTGATGTGGAATTGAACAAAATTCATTTTGAACTAAAGGCTATGTAGTTGGGTTCGTTTGGGGCAATCACTATCCAAAAGGGGCCAAAAAAGGGCCAAAGGGCCAACTGATATATGGGGGGCCAACTGTGTTTGAAAAGGGCCAAAAATCTCGGATTTGGCCCCAAAAAGGGCCAAAATGGCAACCCTGAGTGGTGGGGAGGGGGGGGGGGGTGCATGTGTGCTGGGTGATTGTGCATCCCTTATCAAAGTTTATGAATATCAGAATCGTAAAATGAATCTGGAACCTTTGAGTGGAGTACATATTTATTGGGTATGTCTGTATGTGTATCTGTATGTTTGCCTGTGTGTCGCTCTTCGTATCTGTGTATGTGTGAGTGTGTGTGTGTGTGTCATCATCTTCTTCATCATCATCATCATCATCATCATCATCATCATCATCATCATCATCATCATCATCATCATCATCATCATCCTCAGCATCATCATCATCATCATCATCTTCACCACAACCATCACCACAACCATCACCACTACCATCACCACCACCACCACCACCATCACCACCACCACCACCACCATCACCAAGATCACCACCACCATCACCACTACCATCATCACCACCACCATCACCACCAACACCACCACCACCACCACCACCACCACCACCACCATCATCACCAGCACCACCACCACCACCATCACCACCACCACCACCACCACCACCACCACCACCACCATCAACACCACCACCACCACCACCATCATCACCACCACCACCACCACCACCATCACCACCACCATCACCACCACCATCACCACCACCACCACCACCATCACAACCATCACCACCACCATCACCACTACCATCATCACCACCACCATCACCACCATCACCACCACCACCACCACCACCACCATCACCACCATCACCATCACCACCACCATCACCACCATCAACACCACCATCATCACCACCACCACTACCACCACCACCACCACCATCATCACCACCATCATCACCACCACCATCACCACCACCACTACCACCACCACCACCATCATCACCACCACATGCACAACGATCATCATCATCATCATCATCATCATCATCATCATCATCATCATCATCATCATCATCATCATCATCATCATCACCACCATCATCACCACCATCTTCATCATCATCATCACCACCACCACAACCACCACCATCATAATCACCTCCACCACAACCACCACCATCATAATCATCATCACCACCACCACCACACCATCACCACCATCATCATCATCACCACCACCATCATCATCACCATACTCATCATAATCACCACCACCACAACCACCACCATCATAATCATCACCACCACCACCACCATCATCACCATCCTCATCATAATCACAACCACCACCATCATAATCACCACCACCACAACCACCACCATCATAATCACCACCACCACAACCACCACCATCATAATCATCACCACCACCACGACCATCATCACCATCCTCATCATAATCACCACCACCACCTATTTCCATCCAAACGCAAACATTCCATTCCCCATTCATATCTCCAGTCTTCACCATTCACAAGGATTTCAATCAACTCCCATTTCTTTCCTCTTTTCCATCTTTGTCTCTGTCTGGTCTCAAATCGTCTGCTTGCTTCGGTCTTAACTCACTCAATCCTAGAGATTTTTTGCTCCTTTTCAAAATTGGAAAAAATATATATTGAAAATGAGCATGTACATAGATAGTTTTATTCAACTATCATTAACATGTAAAAACTAAAAACATTTTCTTTGATACTAAGCCTATAATTTGTCTCAGGAAAATTGTAATAAATAGGCATGGGGTAAAAGTAACCCGGGTAAACTACGGATATAGTCGGTGTTAGGGTTCTGTGGGTTAAAAGGGATTGAAATTTCTATACAGGAGAAATTCATCTACAGGATTTCAAACGAATCAATAGAGCACTAGATAAGCCACC
>NC_088367.1:53218948-53221448 GCF_034508935.2 Berghia stephanieae
CTGTAACTATTATTTACACACATTTTGCTTACAAAAGAACTCAAATTTCTATTTCCCATCTCACTAGGATATTTACTTCACAACTTGTTCAAACCAAATCGATTACTTCGATATAAATTATCAATATATTATAATTGACAGAGAAAAACGTAGTATCGTCTACATTCATTTCACCGTCTGTTGAATAAAAGGACCCCGAACGCTTCAAACCATTCCAAACACGAGACGTCTAAGTCTTCCTGGTTTAACCCTCTCCGGTCCTTACCATCTGCAGCAAAATCCTCACATTTGTGACCTCTCGTCTCGATACGGTATTATGTCGGGATGATTAAGATGCTGAAAATGGAATTTGTATCCATAAATATCATGCTTAAGATCAGTTTATTATGCTTTATAGAGGAGAAGGAATATCATATTTTACTGTGCTAAATAACAATGTTTCATGTTTTCGACCAGTTTAACTATAATTTGACTATTTAGCATCTGGTACATTCCGACATAATCCCGTTTTGAGACGAAGGGTCACATTTGTTACGACACAACATACATTTTTCTAATTCAGATCTATTTTGTACATCACAAACTTTGAAGAATGATCTTTGTTTAATTAATAAGAACATGATGTTTTTTTTGTTTTTTTTTTTTGGCGAGATTGTTCGAGTCTAAAGAATCCATTTTTTTCTGCTGGGTAAGCCTGGTATTTTGGGAAAATAATGAAAATGATCAGTAAGGAATAAGTTAAGTGGTGCGGTTATGTGGTCTAGTGGTTTGACACTCGCTTTCGGACCGGAAAGTCCTGGGTTTGAGACTCGCTCAGCGCATAGTTGAGTCCTTGGAAAAGACTCTTGATTCATATTATCTAATCGTAATCGTGTGTAAAATAAGTACAGGGCCGTTAACAGTGTTATCTCTGCCGGGGGAAAATGTATTATCGCCTAACAGGCGTCATGTCTCGTTCTATATATTACATGTTGCTGTTGGTCAGGGATCCCTTGTAAAGCGATTTGAGCACGTTTATTCGATATTGCTCTGTCTATTTATAAGCTCAGGTTTAAAGCACACATTTAAGTGTTGTGTTTAAAATTTGTTTGACAAGCTGTGGTCCATTTCAATTCATAAATTATGAAGTCAAATATTTTGGAGACAATACGTAAAAAAAAAGCTTTCTGGAATTCGTCTTTTCCTTCCCCAGTATTCCAGTATTATGAGTTACACAATCTGTGCAAACAGTCGCCGTTTGATTCATTTTAAAGTTTCCACTTTTTGAAATAGAAAACTAAGTATCGTCTACATTAATTTCACCAACAACTGTTGAATAAAAGGACTCCAGGGGCGTGGCAATGTTAGTTGATTTGGTGCCTGGCACCGAATCCATCTTTTTAAAATGGATTACAGCATTTTTAAAAAACCCATAAAACTTAGAAATGGTAAAATATACCACCTCTTACTTATTTGACTAAGTCGTTTCTTTAAATTTTATTCTTTCCCTTGTATTTACGAATATAGATAGTATGCAGATGACGTCACTCAGGCCTTTGTTATGGTTTTTGCCATCCGCGTTTGTGAGTTGTTCTCACTAAACTGTATTAACCAGACTATAAAAGTTCATGGTTACACAGAGTTTGTGTGTTGGTCCGTTATACTTCCGGATGGCAATGTTGTGAACTCCTTGGCCAAGCGCATTCTATCTATAGCATGTTTTAAGTCATTGTCTTCTGATTCTGGCACGACTTTACACTGTAAGCACGCCACGCCACGCCACTGAAAAGGACCCTGAATGCTTCAAATAATTCTAAACACGAGACGACCTAGGCTCTCTGTTTTAAGGATTGCGTTTAAATTTTGGTAGATAATAAAATAATAGAGCTTTATATAGCGCAATATTCACTAAATGTGCTCAAAACGCTTTACAAGGTGTCCCTGGTCAACAGCAACATTTAACATGTAGGACGGGATATTACAATTTTTCGGACAAAGACAACGGTGTTAACGGCCAGGTACTCATTTTACACCTGAGTACGGTGAGAGAATGTGAGTAAAGAGCCTTTTCCAAGGAATCTAATATGCGCCGAGCTTGAGGCTCGAACCCAGGGCCTTCCGATCCGAAAGCGAGTGTCATACCACCAGACCACATAGCCGCACAAATCAATGACGAAGGGGCCAGTGTGGCTCACAGCCACCTCTCACTAATCTGTCGTGTGGCTCAGAGGCACGGTCTTTTGCTTCGTATCCGAAAGGTACCGATTTCGATAACCCAACCCTGCGCTGTAACCTCGATCTAGCTCAAATTGCGGCGCTGAACTGCGTCCAACGCCTGGGTTTTTCCAGTCCTCCATTGGAACAGATCCTTGTGACACATTTTCCCAATAGGATAAATATATCTAATTTTACTTTTATTTTTATTTTAAATGATTTTGGAGGCAATGCCCCCCAAAAAATGGTTTTGAGATTCTCATTTTCCTTCCACAATCCCTCCTAAATCATTAATGACACTTTTTGT
>NC_088367.1:53223941-53233044 GCF_034508935.2 Berghia stephanieae
TTTTTGGGGTTTTTTTTTTTTTTTTTTTTGGGGTGTGTTTTTTTTTTTTTTTTTTTTTTTTTGTTTTTTTTTTGGGGGTTTTTTTTTTTTTTTTTTTTTTTTTTTTTTTTTTGTGTGTGTTTTGGGTTTTTTTTTTTTTTGGGTGTTTTGTTTTGTGTTTTGTTGATGTTTTTTTTGTTGTTTGTTTGTGTTTTTTTTTTTTTTTGTTTTGTTTTGGGGGGTGTTGTTTTGTTTTTGTTGTTGTTTTTTTTTTTTGTTTTTTTTTTTTGTTTTTTGATTTTTTTTGGTTTTGTTTGTTTGTTTTGTTGGGTTGGGTTGGGGTGGTTTTTTTTTTTGGGGTTTTGGTTTTGTTGGGTTGTTTTGTGTTGTTGTTGTTTGTGTTGGTGTTGATGTTGTTGTTTGTGTTGTTGTTGATGTTGTTGTTGTTTGTGTTGGTGTTGATGTTGTTGTTTGTGTTGTTGTTGATGTTGTTGTTTTGTGTTGTTGTTGATGTTGTTTTTGTTGTTGTTGTTGATGTTGTTGTTTGTGTTGTTGTTGATGTTGTTGTTTGTGTTGTTGTTGTTGTTGTTTGTGTTGTTGTTGATGTTGTTGTTTTTGTTGTTGTTGATGTTGTTGTTGTTTGTGTTGTTGTTGTGTTGTTTTTGTTGTTGTTGTTGATGTTGTTGTTTTGTGTTGTTGTTGATGTTGTTTTTGTTGTTGTTGATGTTGTTGTTTGTGTTGTTGTTGATGTTGTTGTTTGTGTTGTTGTTGATGTTGTTGTTTGTGTTGTTGATGTTGTTGTTTTGTTGTTGTTGATGTTGTTGTTTTTGTTGTTGTTGATGTTGTTGTTGTTTGTGTTGGTGTTGATGTTGTTGTTTGTGTTGTTGTTGATGTTGTTGTTTGTGTTGTTGTTTATGTTGTTGTTTGTGTTGTTGTTGTTGTTGTTGTTGTTTGTGTTGTTGTTGATGTTGTTGTTTGTGTTGTTGTTGATGTTGTTGTTGTTTGTGTTGTTGTTGATGTTGTTGTTGTTTGTGTTGGTGTTGATGTTGTTGTTTGTGTTGTTGTTGATGTTGTTGTTGTTTGTGTTGGTGTTGATGTTGTTGTTTGTGTTGTTGTTGATGTTGTTGTTTTGTGTTGTTGTTGATGTTGTTTTTGTTGTTGTTGTTGATGTTGTTGTTTTGTGTTGTTGTTGATGTTGTTTTTGTTGTTGTTGATGTTGTTGTTTGTGTTGTTGTTGATGTTGTTGTTTGTGTTGTTGTTGATGTTGTTGTTTTGTTGTTGTTGATGTTGTTGTTTTTGTTGTTGTTGATGTTGTTGTTGTTTGTGTTGTTGTTGATGTTGTTTTTGTTGTTGTTGTTGATGTTGTTGTTTTGTGTTGTTGTTGATGTTGTTTTTGTTGTTGTTGATGTTGTTGTTTGTGTTGTTGTTGATGTTGTTGTTTGTGTTGTTGTTGATGTTGTTGTTTGTGTTGTTGATGTTGTTGTTTGTGTTGTTGTTGATGTTGTTGTTGATGTTGTTGTTTGTGTTGTTGTTGATGTTGTTGATGTTGTTGTTTGTGTTGTTGTTGATGTTGTTGTTTGTGTTGTTGTTGATGTTGTTGTTTGTGTTGTTGTTGATGTTGTTGTTGTTTGTGTTGGTGTTGATGTTGTTGTTTGTGTTGTTGTTGATGTTGTTGTTTGTGTTGGTGTTGATGTTGTTGTTTGTGTTGTTGTTGATGTTGTTGGTTGTGTTGTTGTTGATGTTGTTGTTTGTGTTGTTGTTGATGTTGTTGTTTGTGTTGTTGATGTTGTTGTCGTTGTTTATTGTTTTGTTGTTGTTATTATTGTTGTTGTTGTTGTTGTTTTTGTTTTATTGTTGTTATTCCTGTTGTTGTTGTTGTTGTTGTTGTGGTTGTATCTTTTGTTGTTGTTTGTGTTGTTGTTGTTATTCCAAGTATTTGTGTTGGTGTTGTCGTTGTTATTGTATGTGTTATTGTTTGTGTCATAGTTTTCGTTGTTATAATTGTTGTTGTTGTTGTCATTTAGGTTGTTGCTTTTGTAGTTAATGAGGTAGATATAGAATATGACCGATCCCTCAAACTGGTTCCAGGTGGGAGTGATAAGTTCTCACTAGATAGAATGCGCTTGGCCAAGGAGTTCACAACATTGCCAACCGGAAGTATAACGGACCAACACACAAACTCTGTGTAACCATGAACTTTTATAGTCTGGTTAATACAGTTTAGTGAGAACAACTCACAAACGCGGATGGCAAAAACAATAACAAAGGACTGAGTGACGTCATCTGCATACTATCTATAACAGACCATCATAAACTATAAAGGTGAGATACGTAGTTCTGTGTGCTATTGCCACTGATTTGGCTAAATAGAACTGGTAAATGCGTTACTATGACACGAGGCTTAATGTTCAATTGGATTCACTAGTCTGGTGTCACGTCGCCCAGCAACGACGAGCAGACTGATTCTAAACAAAGAAAATGGGTACTTTTTATTCTTCATGCTGGCGAGAACATTTCATATATCGTGTGATCAGAATGTATTAAAGTTAAATAATCATAATCATATTTATAATGTTTTTCTCCTCTGGATACAATTTTATACTCGTCGGAGAAATATTTCATAAGGTCGTCCGCCATTGTTCCGATAGTTTAGAGCCAGTTACTAAGTTACCATGCGTCATTAAGAGGGAAGTGACGTCATGAATATTGAAGCGTATTTGGTGTCTTAAAGTTGAAGATCTGACGTTTTGATACGGTAATTACGATATAAAGGAAATGGGCCTGGAGGAAGATGATGCGCTGAACCGAGATGCATGGAGATGTGGTATTCATTATGGCAACCCTGCAAAATGCGGGATAAATTGAAAGAAGAAGATGAAGAATGTTGACGATCTGAACAAGTATGTATCTTTGCGGTTCCTGCTTCCTAAATTTTTCAATTTGATTGCTCCATGCTCTGCTTTTGAAGAAAAATATCAAAAGAGAAGTTTTCTTCTCGCATCAGTAAATATTTCTTCAGTGACAGTGAGCAACATTTATCCTTTATGTTAGGGCAGATGGGATTGAATCAATGAGTGACGGACTTTAGTTTTAAACCGGAAATGATGCAAGTTAATATCTGTACCGGAAATGGTCATTGACGTATCGCTGACATCATTTCCTGTTTACCGATTTTACTTGAAGAGAGAAATGAAAAATTATATAAACATCGATCATAAAATCGGGTAGACAGGATAACAAGCAATTTATTCTGGAAGATCCTTTTGTAAATGAGTTAACCGCCAATGGGATACGAGAAGTTCTGTTTTCATTTGTGGTCGATGGATTACAATTGTAGAATGATGACGATGATGATGATGATGATGATGATGATGATGATGATGGATGATGAGATGATAAAGATGAGATGATAATGGGGATGATGATGATGATGATGATGATGATGATGACGATGATGATGATGATGATGATGATGATGATGATGATGATGATGATGATAAAGTGAAGATGATAATGGGGATGATGATGATGATGATGATGATGATGATGATGATGATGATGATGATCATGATGACAAAGATTTGAACAACATCAATATCGTTGTCCCCAGTTACTGAATGGTGAGGTCTACCACTACCACAGCAAACTGATCATGAAGGACGCCGGAAGTGGCGGGAAATTTATCTGGCACCAGGACTATGGATACTGGTAAGTCCCTCTCTCTCTCTCCCTTGTCAGGCTCTTGAATCAGCCGTGCGCGGTCACTCATTTCCTCTGCCTTCCATCTCGTGGACTGGACAGAATGCATTAATACATATTTATATTTTCCATCCCCTCTACCATAATATAAAGTAAATAGAAAACAAAAATTAAATTCCCTTTATTCATCCAATAGGGGAGATTTGTCTCTACAGGTCTAACTCAGGCGCCAGCCGCAGTGCAGCGCCGCAAATTGATATAGGGCGTGGTGGCTTGCTCAAGGCCACACAGCGCAGTGGCGGGTGATTGAACTCTGTAGTTATTGGGTACGAAGCAAAGACCGTTACCGCTGAACGACACTGACCAGTGACATCTATATTATTATGGAGTCCTAGACACTGGCCCATGATAAATAGTAAGGAGTAATGTTGTCAAGTTTACAATAGGAGTGTTTGTGTGTGTGTGTGTGTGTGTGTGTGTGTGTTGGCGTGTGTATGTGTGTGTGTCGGTGTGTTTGTGTGCGTGTCTGTATATATATATATATATATATATATATATATATTTATATATTATATATATATATATATATATATTATAAAACAAAAACCATGAAATAATAGTGCTCAACTTTAGTATAAAAGGAGCTATTTATAAACATTTGAAATATAATTAAGATAGTTTGACTTCTACAACGTTGTTATCTAGCGTTGCTCTCATCAGGAAGTGGCCCTGATGAGAGCAACGCACGATAACAACGTTGTAGAAGTCAAACTATCTTAATTATATTTCAAATGTTTATATATATACGCACGATAACAACGATATATATATATATATATATATATATATATATATATATATATATATATATATATATATATTTATGTGTGTGTGTGTGTGTGTGTGTGTGTGTGTGTGTGTGTAAGTTATATACAGGGAAAAGCAGGCTGTTTACCTCTATGAAATTTACCAGTTTTATTCACCAAATGGCAAACATCAGCTGTTATGTTATTGTCACCGATTGTACATAAGCATAATATTAAAATCCATGCCAGATATAATCAGTTGGAAGGTGAAAACTTTGGATTTGCATTTTTAAAAAATAAAATTGTCACTTTTTTTGAATTTTGCGCAGTTTTTTATCGCGTATTTTTTCCTAGCAGTCGTGTTATATGTTGTCGCTGATTTGTTTTGTAGAAGGCCCTAGTTTAACATTGTTTTGTAATGGACAATATTTTGCGTCTTGAATTTTTTTGTTTTTTTTTTTTTGGTTTCCAATACGCTTCAACAGTTATGTCGTCACTTCCCTCGTAATGACGCATGGTAACTTAGTAACTGGCTCTAAACTATCGGAACAATGGCGGACGCCCTTATGAAATACTTCCCCGACGAGCATAAAAGCGTATCCAGAGGAGAAAAACATTATAAATATGATCATGTTTTAACTTTTATACATTCTGATCACAAGACATAATATGAAAAGTTCTAGTCAGCATGAATAATAAAAAGTACCAGTTTTCTTTGTTTAGAACAACGATGGCCGCCGTTGCTGGGCGACGTGACATCAGACTATTAAATCCTATTCCAAAGTCTAGAAGGAATTGGGTTATCAGATAAGATAAAGAATTGAACAAGTGTCATATCTTCTGACCATATGGTAGCACGTCTGACCGGTAATCAGAGGGTCTGAGGTTCGATCCCCAGTTTGGCTAAGAAGCACACAAAATTGCCATCTGGAAGTATAACGGACCAACACACAAAACTATGTCAAACCATGAACTTTTATAGTCTGGTTAATAAAGTTTAGTGAGAACAACTCACAAACGCGGATGGCAAAAAAAAACAAAACAAAACAATTACAAAGACCTGAGTGACGTCCTCTTCGTTCTATCTATAGATAGAATGCGCTTGGCCAAGGAGTTCACAACATTGCCATCCGGAAGTATAACGGACCAACACACAAACTCTGTGTAACCATGAACTTTTATAGTTTGGTTAATACAGTTGAGTGAGAACAACTCTCAAACGCGGATGGCAAAAAACAATAACAAAGGCCTGTTTGACGTCCTCGTCGTTCTATTTATAGGAACCCGTTTGTTGACATCACTTATTTCCCCCTCTTTCATATCACTCGAGGATGCCCAGGACAATAAGCGACATCTGGACACTTCATTAAACACAGACGTGTTCGTGTCTCCAGCCTGTAACTTCGACATGGCGTTAAGTGCGATTTACGGCCATTATCATCCAAACGTTGCCAAAACCTCTTTTTTCATTATTAAAAAAATAAATTTGGCCAGCTTTATTTTTTTAGATTCTTTTGTCTCTTTTTGGCAAAATCATTGGTGGCATCAGGTACTATGACATCAGCAAAGTATGGAATAAATAAATAAATAAATAAATAAATAAATAAATAAATAAATGGAAAAAAATAATGAAAAGATAAATAAATGAAAAAATGAATAAATAAATGAATAAATAAATAAATGAATGAAGAAATAAATGGACAAAATAATGAATAAAGAAATAAATCATTTAATTAATGAATAAATATATAAATAAATAAATAAATAAACCAAAACCTAAATTAAAAAATAATGAATAAATAAATATATAAATAGATGATTTGGTAAATAAATGAACACATAAATAATCAAATAAAGAAAGAAATAATCAAATAAATAAATGAATAGATGAATAGATGAATAGATAAATAAATAAATAAATAAATAAATAATTTAAAAAATTGCCGACAGAGTGCATGAAAATGAAGGATGTTGCATATTATGGAATGTACTAAAACTAACATTTAGATATAAAGAAAAAAAACACTGGTAATTTGTAGATGTTTAATAAAATACACACACACATAATATATAACATAATTATATTTTTAAAATATCATTAAAGTGACGAAAATAACGGTGTTATATGAGAGTGAGTTATTGCTCTATCTTCTTCCATGTAGAACACGACTGTCTGTTTCCTGTCGTGTTTCTATTGTGAAATCATTCAAGTCTATTTAACGACAATCACAATTTCTGACCATAAATTTACACACCATCATCATTTAACTCTGGGTTTAATTTTGGCTGTCCGTTTCCAGACATGTTTTTAATCGTATCATGATGAATCCATTCGAGAATATTCATACGACAAAATTCAACTGAATCTCACAGTTGTGATTCTTAAAATTGAGCTTTTATATAGCGCAATATCCACTAAACGTGCTCAAAGCGCTTTACAAGGGGTCCTTGGTCAACAGCAACATTTAACATGTAGGACGGGACATAACGCCTGTAAGGCAATATTACAATTTTTCGGACAAAGACAACGCTGTTACCGGCCTGGTACTCATTTTACACCTGAGTACGGTGAGAGAATGTGAGTAAAGAGCCTTTTCCAAGGACTCAACTATGCGCCGAGCGCGAGGCTCGAACCCAGGACCTTTCGATCCGAAAGCGAGTGTCATACCACTAGACCCCATAGCCGCACATTATGAAATTCTTGGTACAGTTGTAGTTGTCTGTTCCCCGGCGTGTTTTTATTGCTCTCAGCAGGCCCAGGCCTCAAGAGAAAAGAATGGGTGGCGTTGAACAGAGCTAGAGCAAAGGTGGGAAACACCGCCACCAACCTCTTTAAATGGAAAATCTCACCGGGCACTGAATGCCCATGCGGTCACCCCAGACAGACCATGGACCACATCCTGTCCGAATGCTCGCTGGGACCTCACTGCACCAATGCTGACCTGAGGGAATGCAACCAGACTGCCCGGGACTGGCTGACTCACTGGCGCGACAAGATATGATGATGATCATGAACCCTTTCAAGTGCATTAACACATAATTGTAGCGATCAATATTCAGGTTTTCCTCCAACCGAGTCATCAATCACATGACTTGACGCTGGACAACGATTGTTTTTGTTTGTTTATTAAAATTGTAAACATACCCATTGTGACAAACTGAACAAAATGACATACCGTGATGTTAGATAGTTCAACACCTGTGAACACTTTTCACTATGTGGGTCATTTTGAGCATATTTTGCAATGTGACCAATGACCTCGAACACATAGAAAGGTGGTAATAGATAATAGCCAATCAAGTGACTATTAAGTGACAGCATCACCATTTATTTCCAGGTACAACTTTGGCTATCTGTTCCCGGATATGTATATTGCTATCATTATAAAACCATTCAACTGCATGAAAACACAATTTAAGTGAATTTAAAGTGACAAAGCATCACCATATACTTCCAGGTACAACTTTGGCTGTCTGTTCCCGGACATGTATATTGATATCATTATAAAACCGTTCAACTGCATGAAAACACAATTCAAGTGAATTTAAAGTGACAAAGCATCACCATTTACTTCCAGGTACAACTTTGGCTGTCTGTTCCCGGACATGTATATTGCTATCATTATAAAACCGTTCAACTGCATGAAAACACAATTCAAGTGAATTTAAAGTGACAAAGCATCACCATATACTTCCAGGTACAACTTTGGCTGTCTGTTCCCGGACATGCTGACGGCTTTCATAGCCATTGACCGATGTGGCAAGGACAACGGTTGTCTCCAGGTGTTGAGGGGATCTCATCGTTGTGGAAGGATAGAACACACACCTGTCGCCGGGCAGGTACCGACTTTCTTTCTGAAATCTGAACTTGAAAATTATATAAAAATGGTTTCGATTGAAAAGTTTAATTTAAATTTAAATGTGAGCTTTTATATAGCGCAATATCCACTAAACGCGCCCAAAGCGCCTGGATAATTCCTATCAACATGGATGCCTTGTTACTTTTTACCTTATAGATAGGATGCATTTTGCTCGAAAGCTCACATCATTGCCATCCGGAAGTATAACGGACAAACACACAGAACTATATGTAACCGTAAACGTTTAGAGTCTGGTTCATACAGTTTTGTGGATGGCACATGGATGGCATCAAACAATAACAAAGACCCGAGTAACGTCAACTTCATTCTATCTATGTTATGAGTCCCGAGTTTCCTTAAATCAATATAGTGAAAATGTTGCTGCTTGAAGCTCATTGAAACAATAACGATAAATATTGAATTGCAAGCTTCAATTTATTAGACGAAGACGTTTCGGGTTTTCTCGTTATCAACCAAAAAGTATGGAAGAATTACTACTGACGAATGAGATGATGTGAATGTGATAGTGGCGTTGTTTATGTGAATAAACAATCTCATTATTTCCTGTCCCATCAATGTTATTGTTTTTCACATTAACAACGCCACTATCACAATCACACTATCTCATTCGTCAGTAGTGTTTGATTCATTTTGTTTCGTTGATAAAGGGGAATCCCGAAACGTTCACATTATATGTCTTCGTTTAATAATTTGAAGGCTACAAACATCAACATGCTTTACAGCCCCCCCCCCAACCCT
>NC_088367.1:53235642-53238142 GCF_034508935.2 Berghia stephanieae
TTGCGTGTCGGGAAAATATAGTATTTTTTATACTGTCTAGTAATCTCTCCCCCCCCCCCCCTCTCTCTCTCTCTCTCTCTCTCTTTCTCTCTCTCTATCTCTATCATTATAATATATATATATATATATATATATATATATATATATATATATATAATATATATAAAGGAATACACTCACATGCGTACACCTACAGATTATAATACAGAACAATATTATAAGATAACATAACATACAGAAATATATATCATCTCCCAAAACTATAATAATAAATTCGACTGGTTCCCTCCTAGCCAGGGACTCTGCATTAGTCAGGACAAAACTAAATAATCTCATTCCAATAGAAAGACGGAAAGCAAGTTGAAAATCAGATATAGAGGGATGAAAGAAACATTGCAAGTAACCTTAGGAGGTCAAAGGAGGAGGTCCGTAATGCAAACAGTAAACGGGACTAAACGATAGATTCATCAGTAATACGATGGATGGAGCTTGCCGTCATCTGGACCATTGGAGCGCTTTGTGAGTGCCAATATAAAGTCTATTAACCATACATTCCAGACTCAGTATAAACAATCAATGATTTCTCAAAAACAAAATTATTTAGGCCACAATGCACTTTAGAAAATGTCCCTCTGCTGCAGCTATCCAACCCTTGATTCTATCTTGCTTATGAAACAAATCATTAGCCGTGCATTCGAAGCACAGTATAAACAATCAATCATTTCTCAAATACAATATCATTTAGGTCGCAATGCACTTTTATAAAATGTCCTTCTGCTTTGGTTATCTAGTCCATGGTTCTATCTTGCTTATGATCATAAATCATTAGCCATGCATCCCAAGCACAGTGTAAACAATCACAAGAGTGGACAGATTTATGATTGGATGGATGAGTGGGTAGATAAAATAAATATATGGATGGATGGATGGATAGGATAAATGGGATATAGATGGATGGTTGGATGGATGAGTGGGTAGATGGAATAAATATATGGATGGATGGATGGATAGGATAAATGGGATATATATGGATGGTTGGATGGATGATTGGGTAGATGGAATAAATATATGGATGGATGGATGGATAGGATAAATGGGATATAGATGGATGGTTGGATGGATGATTTAAACAGATGGATAGATGGATGGATGTGATAAATAGATGGATAGATGGGTTAAATAGATGAATGGATGGGTGGATGGATATATGGGATATATAGATAGATGGATGGATTGATAGATGGATGGATGGGTTAAATAGATAGATGGATAGAGGGATGGATGGATGGGATGAATAGATAGATAAATGGAAATCTTAACGAATTCAGTGGTCTTCCATATGACATTGTGTCGACTATATGGTGTGCCATTGCACTTCTACAAATGTACACACGGGAAGGATCATTGGTATGCATCAAATTTAATCTATCCAGAAGAAAATAAATACTCACTCCTTATAACAAAAGCTGTCACCATGACCACCATCATCATCACAACCACCACCACGAATTCAAAGTCGGGTTAAAATCATATCAAAACAAAAATTAATGTTGTTTTCCGATTCAAAAGAAAAAAATCAAAATGATGAAGTGACAAATCCATGCCAAGTCCTAGATCTTAAAAAGTAGGATTTTCTTTGTTTTAAAAGGAAATTATACTCCACACGGAAACAATTCACGTAAAACGTTTTTGTAACAAGATTAATCCTGGCATTTATTCGTAAATAGCTAGTAGACGATTTACCAACTGGAAAGGGCAGTGACAAAAATAAGAAAGACGCGAGAGAGAGAGAGAGAGAGAGAGAGAGAGAGAGAGAGAGAGAGAGAGAGGATAAAATGCCAGAGAGAGATGAGAGCATTAATTACTATTAATAATAATAACCTCGCTCCATCACTTCGAGGCAGCGTGATTCAGCGGTACGGTCTTTGCTTCGTACCCGTAAGGTACCGAGTTCATCACTCGCCGCTGCGCTGTGTGTCCTTGAGCAAGTCACTTCGCAATAGCTCACTTTGCGATGCTGCACTGCGGCTAACGCATGGGTTCTTCCAGTTTTTCCCTTCGAAGAGACCCTAGAGACAAATTTCCCCTATGGGATGAATAAAGGGAATTTAATGTTATTATCTTTATGTTAAGGTTACTCCTTGGCGGTTAAAAGTACAAATGCGTAGTTGAACTGACATGATCCTTGGCAATTGACTCTATCATTATTTTAACCCATAATGGCAATAGTTTCCTCAATCATTTGATATCTGGGGATGAGGCATGCATACATTTCCCTGAATCGAAGCGACATTCCAATACATGGAAGCAGCCATCCTGGCCACCTTTACTGTGACCGTGATAGAGTTTCAATTCCAACAATAAGCGAGAAAGCTAGGCGGAACGTTTTTCAATGTGTAGGTGGTATACATCGTGTAGCACACAGTTGGCAAAAATGCATCAATCATCACAATAATACATCAATGATTAGACAAATAGTGTAAGATACTTTGGTGCAAGT
>NC_088367.1:53243142-53245642 GCF_034508935.2 Berghia stephanieae
TTGCTGAAAAATGCCAACACACATGTATACACAACACACAACACACACACACAAACACACACACACACACACACACAAACACACACACACATACAAGCAATTAGAACATACTACTAGATAATAACACTGATCAACTCTAAATCAACAACGGAAGTAATAATAATACTTGATGTCATAAATAGATGACGCAAACTGAAAATTTTTTACACTGTCAACATTAGTTGATTTTGAGAGTCTTAGTGTCGTCGGTACATATTTCATGATATCTGTTTGACTCAACGAATTTCAAACTGACTTTAAATTATAAATGGAAATCAAGTTATCTGTTTATCTATCTGTAAAAAATACATTTCTAATTTTCAAATCTTTCAGTAGAGTTGTGCGCCGTATCATTTTTTTCATTGACTCAAATAAGCACGATGTTCTCCACAATGCTATATTTTTTGAAGAAAGAATTATTAGCATTAGTATTCTCATTACTAGTGGTAGTATTGGGTAGCTCTTGTGGTGGTAGTGGCAGTGATAGTAGTAGTAGTAGTAGTAGTAGTAGTAGCAGCAGTAGTAGTAGTAGTAGTAGTAGTAGTAGTAGTAGTAGTAGTAGTACTACTACTACTATTAGTAGTAGTAGTAGTAGTAGAAGTAGTAGTAGTAGTAGTAGTAGTAGTAGTAGTAGTAGTAGGAGTAGTAGGAGTAGTAGTAGTAGTAGTAGTAGTAGTAGTAGTATAGTAGTAGTAGTAGTAGTAATAGTAGTAGTAGTAGTAGTAGTAGTAGTAGTAGTAGGAGTAGTAGGAGTAGTAGTAGTAGTAGTAGTAGTAGTAGTAGTAGTAGTAGTAGTAGTAGTAGTAGTAGTAGTAGTAGTAGTGTAGTAGTAGTAGTAGTAGTAGTAGTAGTAGTAGTAGTAGTAGTAGTAGTAGTAGTAGTAGTAGTATTAGTAGTAGTAGTGGTGGTAGTAGTAGTAGTAGTAGTAGTAGTAGTAGTAGTAGTAGTAGTAGTAGTAGTAGTAGTAGTATTAGTAGTAGCAGCAGCAGTAGTAGTAGTAGTAGTAGTAGTAGTAGTAGTAGTAGCAGCAGCAGTAGTAGTAGTAGTAGTAGTAGTAGTAGTAGTAGTAGTAGTAGTAGTAGTAGTAGTAGTAGTAGTAGTAGTAGTAGTAGTAGTAGTAGTAGTAGTGATGATGATGTGGTGTAGGTTGTTGCAGTAGTAATGGTAAAGATGATGATGTGGTGGTGGTGGTTGCAGTGGTAGTGGTGGTTGTGATGACCATGTGGTTTTTGTGGTTGTAGTAGCAGTGTTAGTTATGTTGATGTGGTGATGGTGGTTGTAGTAGTGGTAGTGGTGGTAGTGATGAAAGTTAGGTGGTGGTGGTGGTGCTTGTAGTGGTAGTAGTGGTAGTGATGATTTGGTGGTGATGGTGGTTGTAGTAGAAATGGTAGTGATGATGATGTGGTTGGTGGTTTTAGTAGTGGTGGTAGTGATGATGATATGGTGATAGTTGTAGTAGTTTTAATGATTATAATAATGATGTGGTGGTGGTTGTAGTAGTAGTAGTGGTAGTGATGATGATGTGGTGGTGGTTGTAGTAGTGTTGGTTGTGATGATGTGGTTGTAATGGTGGTTGTAGTAGAAATGGTAGTGATGGTGATGTGGTAATGGTGGTTTTAGTAGCAGTGGTAGTGATGATTATGTTGTGGTGGTTGTAGTAGTTTTAGTGGTTGTGATAATGATGATGTGGTGGTGGTGGTGGCTGTTGTAGTAGTATTAATGATGATGTAGTGGTATTGGTGGTTGTAGTGGTAGTGATGATGTTGTGGTAGTTGTTGTAGTGTTAGTGATTGTTGTAGTAGTACTGTTAATTATAGTGTGGTGGTAGTGGTGGTTGTACTATTAGCGATAGTGGTGATGTGATGTTGGTTGTGGTTGTAGTAGTAGTGGTAATGATGATGTTGTGGTGTTAGTTGTAGTAGTATCGGTAATAATGATTTGGTGGTGGTGGTGGGGGTTGCAGTAGTAAAGGTAGTGATGATGATGTGTTGGTGGTGGTTGTATTTGTATCTGTAATAATGATGTGGTGGTGGTGGTTGTATTTGTATCTGTAATAATGATGTGGTGGTGGTGGTTGTAGTAGTAGTGGTAATGATGATAAGGTGGTGGTGGTGGTTGTACTAGTAGCGGTAATGATGATGGTGTGGTGGTGGTGGATGTAGTAGAAGTGTTAATGATGACGTTGTGGTGGTGTTGGTGGTTGTAGTCGTAGTGATGATGTTGTGGTAGTGGTTGTCGTGTTAGTGATGGTTGTAGTAGTAATGTTAGTTGCAGTGATGATGATGTGGTCGTGTTGGTTGCAGAAATAGTGGTAATGATGATGTGGTGGTAATGGTGGTTGTACTAGTAGCGGTAATGGTGATGTGATATTGGTGGCGGTTGCATTAGTAGTGGTAATGATGATGTTGTTGTAGTAGTTGTAGTAGTAGCGGTAGTGATGATGGTGTGTTGGTGGTGGTTG
>NC_088367.1:53250642-53260642 GCF_034508935.2 Berghia stephanieae
AAAGTCAACACTCTTAAAGTCAACTCCACTATCAGGATTCGATAGATTTTATGAACTAAGATATCCTCAATACCGTCCAAAAATCACTTAAGCTATAATAAGGTTTATAATGTTTGGGCGTTGTTTATTTTGATTTATCTGCATTTGAACAGGGCGAATAAAAAAAACGTGTTTATCTTTGGTGTAAACCAGGCACGCCCTCATATCAAATATAATGTAAACAATTTTATCGGCACAACCCACTGTTTCAATACGTCCAAATTTCAAAATAACATAAAAACGGTATCGGCCCATCCCACAGTTTAAATATGAAATCTTAACCAATTCAGTGATTACAGACTGTAAGTCTTCCATATGACATCGTGTCCACTATTTTGTGTGTCATATAATTTTTACACATGTACACAATTGATAGATCATTGGTCAGTATCACACTTATTATATTCATAAGAAAAACAATACTCACTCCACCAAACAACCACATCAATGTGAAAGAAAGTCGTGACATCAAACCATCAACGCTTTTGGTTCCTAAATACTTGGAGTGAATGTAGACAGTCCTTCGAGTTTTAATAATGAATAGATTACATAAAGGTGTCATCACCATTTCAGTAACAGGATGTATCGGCTAATTCTTAGGATTGTGTGACGTAAAAGAACAAACATGGATAATCTTTACTGACGACCAGCATATATTGAGACTAGAAAAAAGATATCGTTACTCTGACGTCAGCAGATGAATTAAACAAGTTATGTATACAATCCCCTAGAAGAGTGGTTGTACACTTCCAATGAAATAGTAACCGGTTGTTTTTTTGACATCCCACTTTTCTTCCCTATTCTATAGACCTTTACCTCCGCACTGGCAATGACGTCAAAAAAGGAAGCGTATTTAAGATGTTGTCGGGCAACGCAGCGTGGGGTCTTTGAATCTGCTGTGGTGGAATGTCTGGAAACTTGCTCCAATAGATAAGTATCCTCCTCATCTGACTCCGAATCAGGCCATCTCATCCCCTGCGCATATATATATGTACATAGTTGTAACAGCTGTGGTCCCTAGAAAAATGAGAGTTTACGCTACTAGAATAATAATAATGTGGTCCCGATATCTCGCTTCACAATCAAATGGAACGAGATTGATCCCGGGTGCAGTCAAGATTTTATTCTGATTCCCCTGTCCACCCAGCAATGATTTGGTAGCTGGGTCTGTCAGATCTGGTGGAACGTACTTCTACTATTTCTTTCATTCTTTCCCAATCTCTTTCTCTATCTCTCTCTTTCTCTCTCTCTCTTTCTCTCTCTCTCTTTCTCTATCTCCCTCTTTCTCTCTCTCTCCCTCTCTCTCTCTCTCTCTCTCTCTCTCTCTCTCTCTCTCACACTCTTTCTTTCTCTCTGCCTTTCTTTCTTTCTTGATATTTATTTCTCTCCCTCTCTCTCTCTCTCTTTCTTTCTTTCATTCGTTCTCAATCTATTTATCTCTCACACTCTTTCTTTCATTCTTTCTCTATCCGGTTCTTTCTCTATCTCTCTATTTTTATCTCCCCCTCTCTCTTTTCCTTTCATTCTTCATCAATCTCTTTCTTTCTCTATCTCTCTCTTTCATAGATTATGGGATGATTCGTCACAAAAAGTTTCACACACTCACTAGTCTAGTAGCCTCTACTCCCAGTCTTAGATTAGATCGATTCAACGGATCTCTAACAAATCCAAAGTCTCCACTGTTCACTTGTATTTTTTGTAATGATAAAGAAGTAAATTGCAAACCATTTTCATAAACTTCGCGCTTAGTGATATGAATATTAGTACCATTCTGAATGTTTCAACTTTTCCAACTGCCTCTGACCGCCTTAGCTTTTGATTCATAATTAATTTTCAGTTTTAAAAACCCACAATAATGGTTTTACATAGATACTGTATTATGAAGTATCATTCTTTTATTTTAAATTCTTCCGCGGGCCTTTGACTCTTTTAAAATCAAATTTTACAAAACATTATTATATTAAAAGATTAAAACTACCATTCCTGATGCCGTCATCATCGTAATAGTAGTAGTAGTAGTAGTAGTAGTAGTAGTAGTAGTAGTAGTAGTAGTAGTAGTAGTAGTAGTAGTAGTAGTAGTCGTAGTAGTAGTATTAGAAGTAGTGTAGTGTTAGTAGTAGTAGTAGTAGTAGTAGTAGTAGTAGTAGTAGTAGTAGTAGTAGTAGTAGTAGTAGTAGTAGTAGTAGTAGTAATAATAATAATAATAGTAGTAACTAATAGTAGTAGAATTATAGAAGTCGTAGTAGTAGTATTGTGGCGTAGTTACACACATATGTAATGGCTTATGGTCGCATTGTGGCTTTTGATAGATGGTAATGATATTGCTTTGCATTGTGTTCTAGATGTTAATAATGACGAAAGAGTTCAAGGGCCAATGATGATAATTGAATGTACTATATCAAGACATTCAAATAAAAGTCCAGATTCCAAGTTTCATTTCTTACAATTAATTATTATGATAAATTCCAAATCCATATCAAATAGCATGGTCACAGTTCGATCAGTTTCATATATTCCAAATCCGAAAAATCGATCAAAATGTTAAGTCATTTTGCCTAAGTAGCCATTTTCAATAGCCGTGGATCATCTCTAAGTCCGTAAAATAAAAAATACAAATATTATTAAGATGTTAGAACTTGCAGCATATAAGAAAAGTACGGCTCATCGTGAAGTAGAGTGCAGAATAATCTAGAATAGAATCAAAAGGTACAATGATCCCCGTTTGATCAGAAACACTGTTTTACATCCTATTTAAAACTATCCCACAATTCCTTTAAGCAAAGGGCAGTTTTTATGCCCAAATAATCAAAGTTCGTACGCCGAAATAATCTGTAAGCCCAATTAACAAATACGGTACGCCCAAGTAATATCGTACGCCCAAATAATACTGTAAGCCTAAATTATAAATACCAACTATACTATCTTATTACTAAATTTTTCTTCATTTTAACTGGTCTGCAATTACCCAAATGCGTTGCACGCGCAGTAAAAACCCCCAAAAAATTTGCATTAGACGTGCTGATTGATCATGATGATTAATCATGACCACACATTCCTACCATTCCTACCACTACTACTACTACTACTACTACTACTACTACTACTACTACTACTACTACTACTACTACTACTACTACTACTACTACTGCTACTACTACTACTACTACTACTACTACTACTACTACTACTACTACTACTACTACTACTGCTAATAATACTACTACTACCACAAGGCATGAATGTGTGGTCATGATTCATCGTCATGATAATTCAGCACGGATAAAGCAAAGAGTTTTAATTTTGTTTTTACTTCGTGTGCAACGCATTTGGGTAATTTCAGACCTGTTAAAAGGAAGGAAATTGAATAATAA
This sequence comes from Berghia stephanieae, assembly GCF_034508935.2. Taxonomy (NCBI): domain Eukaryota; kingdom Metazoa; phylum Mollusca; class Gastropoda; order Nudibranchia; family Aeolidiidae; genus Berghia; species Berghia stephanieae. Next base: position 53,254,053 of record NC_088367.1, read on the forward strand.
AGATATTTGTTTTTATGGTTCAATTTGGGAACATGTGGAGATTCGAAAAGCAAACTATCAATGAAACAAATCATTAACCATGCATTCCAAGCACAGTGTACAATAATCAACAATTTCTCCAAAACAATATTATTTAGGTCGCAATGCACTTTTAAAAAATGTCCCTCTGCTGCAGTTAACCAATCCTTGATTCTCTCTTGTTTATGATGCAAGTCATTAGCCATGTATTCCAAGCACTGTATGGACAATCAATAATTTCTCAAAAACAATATTATTTAGGTCGCAATGTACTTTTAAGAAATGTCCTTGTGCTGTGGTTATCTAGTCCATGGTTCTATCTTGTTTATGATCCTAAATCATTAGCCATGCATCCCAAGCACAGTGTAAACAATCACAACTTTCTCAAAAACAACTGTATTTAGGCCACAGTGTACTTTAAAAGTGTTTCTACTGCTGTTGTTATCTAGTCCATTGTTTTATATATATATATATATATATATATATATATATATATATATATATATATATTTAGAGAGAGAGAGAGTGAGAGAAGGAGGGAGAGAAAGAGAGACTCCGCCGGCAAACCGATAATTCAAAGGCCCCCAAACTTTAAGACTGGACAGGGGACACATTTAGTATGATTCAGAGCAAAAACCATTGTCTTCACTGCTATCATCAATGTAATAAATTATTTAAAGGAAAAATAAATAAGAATAGAACAGAAAAAGTGATGGTTGTATCGTGGTGCTGGTTATGATTGATGGTTTGTTACTGGTGATAGTAATTATAATGGGGGGGGGGGGGGTGGCGGGGGCGGGAGGTTGAGATAGTAATAAGAGTCATTATGATGATTTCATCAAATATCGATAGACTATAATACCCCCCACCTCTATTTATTTAATGTTTTCAAAGAATATCTAATCTTTAATCAAATAACGACCATTTTCTCTCTAAATTAATTTATGTTAATGGTTCTTCGATTGTTTTTGGTTTAAACGTTTATTCGTCGTAAGTAAACAGCACATTTAGAAAGTTTTGCTCTTTCTATATTTTAATGATTTATGTTGTGAAACCATCTTAACATGGATAAGCAGTCCCACTCCCCCCCTCCTCTTAACCACATCACCTGGAAGTGTAGCACCAAATATTTGCCTTATCCGGCATGCTTCCCCACACCGTATACCTCCCTATTACCTTCCCCTTTGGTTGCATGATTAGATGGATGGGTAGATAAAATGGTTGATGGATCATTGGGTGGATGGACAGATGGTTGAATGGATAGATGAGTGGAAAGATGGATGGATGGAATAAATAGATGGATGTATGGAAAGGATAAATGGGATATAGATGGATGGTTGGATGGATGATTTAAATAGATGGATAGATGGATAGATGGGATAAATAGATGGATGGATGGGTTAAATAGATTGATAGATGGGTGGATGGATATATGTGAACCTCCGCCTCGAAACGGTATTAAGTCGGATTTTTCAATTTTGAGTTTTTGGTACCAAATCGTAGCTTATTTTATGCTTTAAAATTTGATACCAAATTCATAAAATTCTGATTCTTCATTGCCGAGATATGACAGTTTGAAGTAGGGAGAGTGTAGAAATCAAGTTTTGAGAAAATCGACTTTGATGTGAGGCACCATTTTCACGCACAATCAAATCAATGGGCAAAGTTAACTCCTTAGATACGGGCATTGGAAATTTGATGAGAATAGTAAAATTTGCATAGACTTCAATTTTCAATTTGACTGACATGAATTTCAGGCACCGCTCGGAGGAATTTCTATGCCCAAAGAGGAATTTCCGCACACACAAAAAAAGGAATGTGGATGGTATTTGGTACCGTGTTTAAATATTGTATAGATCTAAATAGATAAATGATTAGAACTATATTATGATATATAAACACATTGGCAAATAAAGTCCCAAAGTTTCCTTATTTCAAATGAAGTAAAGCTCCAAATGCTAATGGTAGTGATTGTAGTAATGGTGTTAGTGAGGATGATGTCGTGTTGGTAGTAGTAGTAGTAGTAGTAGTAGTAGTAGTAGTAGTAGTAGTAGTAGTAGTAGTAGTAGTAGAAGTAGTAGTAGTAGTAGTAGTAGTAGTAGTAGTAGTAGTAGTAGTAGTAGTAGTAGTAGTAGAAGCAGCAGCAGTAGTAGTAGTAGTAGTAGTAGTAGTAGTAGTAGTAGTAGTAGTAGTAGTAGTAGTAGTAGTAGTAGTGATGACGATGTGATAATGGCTGTTGTAGTGGTATTAGTAGTGGTATTGATGATTGTGGTTGTAGTCGTGGTAGTTGTAGTTGTAGTAGTGGCTGTGGTTAAAGTAGTAGTGATGATGTGGTGCGGGTGGTTGTAGTAGTAGTAGTAATGATGATGTGGTGGTGGTGGTTGTAGTAGTATTGGTAGTGATGATGATGTGGTGGTGGTGGTGGTTGTAGTAGTATTGGTAGTGATGATGATGTGGTGGTGGTGGTGGTGGTTGTAGTAGTAGTGGTAATGATAATGATGTGGCGGTGGTGATTGAAGTAGTAGTTGTAGTGAAGATGTGGTGGTGGTGGTGGTTGCAGTAGTAGTTGTCGTGATGAAAGTGTGGTGGTGGTGGTTGTAATGTGTGTGTGTGTGTGTGTTTGTTTGTTTAAGAGAGAGAGAGCGAGAGAGAGAGAGAGAGGGAGAGAGAGAGAGAGAGAGAGAGAGAGTGCTAAATATGCATCTTGTGAAAAGTACAGCAACATGAACTAACGAGGCTAAAGTTTGAGGTTAAAGTATTTGTGATTAGCTACTATTGGCAAGTACAGGAAGGTTAACATAAAAATTAATCCAGTGTGTGTGTATGTGTGTGTTTGTGTGAAGAGAGAGAGGGAGAAAGAGAGAGAGAGAGAGTTATAGAGAGAGAGATAGATAGAGAGAGAGAGAGAGAGAGAGAGAGAGAGAGATTTTAGCTAAATTTATTTGAAGGGTTTTTACGGCGCTTACAACAATGGTAGTTGCAGGGATGGTGATGTGATGGTGGTAGTAGTGATGATGATGTAATGGTGGTTGTAGTAGTGGTGGCATAGATGGCGATATGGCAGTTGTTGTAATAATGGTGTTAGGGATGGTGATATGGTGATTGTTGCAGTAGTGGTGGAGATGGTTATGTGGTGGTTGTTGTAGGAGTGGTGGTAGGGATGGTGATGTGGTGGTTGTAGTAGTGGTAGTGATGGTTGTAGTAGTAGTGATGATGATGTGGTGGTGATGGTGGTTGTAGTTGAAGTACTGGTAGTAGTGATGATGCTGATGTGATGGTTGCTGTAGTAGGAGTGGTAGTGATGATAGTGTGGTGGTGGTGGTTGTAGAAGTAGTTGTAGTGATGGTGGTGGTTGTAGTGTTAGTGGTAGTGATGAGGATGTGGTGGTGATGGTTGTTGCTGTAGTGGTAATGATGATGTGGTAGTTTTGGTTGTAGTAGTGGTAGTGATCGTTGTAGTAATAGTGATGATGATGTGGTGGTGATGGTGTTTGTGGTTGTAGTAGTATCAGTGGTTATGATGATGATGATGATGATGATGATGATGATGATGATGATGATGATGATGATGATGATGATGTGGTGGTGGTTGTAGTAGTAGTGGTAATAAAGATGATGTGGTGTTGGTGGTTGTGTTAGTAGTTCCTTGGAACGTTTTAACCTAACCGGAATTTGACGGAAGTTGCCCGTAACCCGAAATTTTTTGTTCCAGGCCGGATTTTTTTCCGGTGAAACCGAATCTTTGGCATGAGCTTAGAATATAAATTTGATAATGTACATACAAATGTTTGAAATAATCCAATCATTACTTTTGTAGTTATTCATTATTATGTAAGATGTCCTTAAAATAAATAAAACACCAAAAAAATGAAAAAAAAGAATGCCGACTATTTTATGACATTGCTCACTGTTTGAAGAATTTTTAAATATTTAAATAAAGAATCAATGAAATAAGAAATATCAATGTGACATTTTTGTCTCATTTATTAGAGGAAATAGGATTTCAAAATGTCAAAAGTTAGAGAAGGGTTTATAATTTCAAAGTACAGTTTTGAAACTATATGAAGCCTGGTGGACAGGGAAAGAAATATCAAGAAACAGGATGAGAGAGGAAGAGAAACAATGAGAGAGTAAAATACACACACACAGACACACACACGCACACACACACACGTGAGAGAATGAGAAAGAGCACGTGGTGTGTATCAAAATGCACAAAGACACACATATGTAACACACGCATGCTGACGCCATGACACATTGCCCGGGCATTTTTATGGCCAACAGGCGCATGTGATGAGCATTGAGCAATAAGAATCATTCGTTTGTAAAGTTGTCAGGGCAAAACCTAGACTTGTTTACAGTTTTTAAAGTTCATTATTGGTTGAACCGTGAAATTGTGGACACAGACATGCTTTCTCTGAGATAGATAAAGACACGCCCTTTGCTGTGGTATCTTACAGGGTATTGGGGGAGGAAAAGGTCTTGGAAATGGTTGTTCTCTTAGAGAAAGTCAACTCTCGTTTTTAATGTGTCATTGATAGTTGCTTTTTTAAACTTTAAATTTATATAACTTATCCTCAATATTTATGTTGAATTATTATCTTTTCATGTGGAAAAATGATTGTAGTTTCCGAAACAACCAAAAACTGAAATTTAATCAATTTGACCATTCCCCACTTTACAACCGGTTTTTCCTCGTTTTCCAAATCCCGACTTAATACCGCTTCGAGGCGTAGGGTCACATATGGGATAAAGAGATGGGTGGATGGATTGATGGATGGATGGATGGGTTAAATAGATATATGGATAGAGGGATGGATGGATGGGATGAATAGATAGATGGATGGAAATCTTAACGAATTCAGTGGTCTTCCATATGACATTGTGTCGACCATATGGTGTGCCATTGCACTTTTACAAATGTACACACGGGAAGGATCATTGGTGTGTATCAAATTTAATCTATCCAGAAGAAAATAAATACTCAATCCTCATAACAAAGGCTGTCACCATGACCACCATCATCACCACCACCACGAATTCAAATACGGATTAACCCTCTCCTTACCAGCCATTTTCAAGATGTTCCCCAAAACTTCATACCAAACTAACACATAAATATATCTTATCACTCAGACATAATAGCAGTAAAATTCTTGCGATAAATATTTTCTGTAGCAAAACATGCTCTACAACTTACTGTTTAAATTCTTTAAATTTTATGATGTACAAAAGAAATTTGAAAAAGAAATATATTGGTTCTATCGTAACGAATGTGACGATTTTCCTGTAGTTGGTAAGGAGAGGGTTAAAATAATATAAAAACAAAAAAGATAGTGTTGTTTTCGGATTCAGCAGGAAAAAAAAACAGAAGGACGAAGTGACAAATCCATGCTAAGTCCTAGATCTTTTAAAAAAGTAGGATTTTCTTTGTTTTAAAGGACATTATACTGCACACTGAAACAATTCACGTAAAACGTTTTTTGTAACAAGATCAATCCTGGCATTTAATCTTAAATAGCTAGTAGACATTTTTTTACAAACTGGCAAGGGCCGTGACAAAGAGAAAGGGAGAGAGAGAGAGAGAGAGAGAGAGAGAGAGAGAGAGAGTGTGTGTGTGTGTGTGTGTGCGTTTGAGAGAGAGAAAGAAAGAAAGAGATAGATAGATAGATAGATAGATAGATAGAGAGAGAGAGAGAGAGAGAGAGAGAGAGAGAGAGAGGATAAAATGACAGAGAGAGAGAAGAGAAAATGAGAGTATTAATTACTATTAATAATAATAACCTTGCTCCATCACTTCGAGGCAGCGTGACTGAGCGGTACGGTCTTTGGTTCGTACCCGAAAGGTACCGAGTTCGATCACTCGCCGCTGCGCTGTGTGGCCTTCAGCAAGTCAATTCGCAATATCTCAATTTGCGGTGCTGCACTGCGGCTAACGCCTGAGTTATTCCAGTCTTCCCTTGGAATAGACCCTGGAGACAAATTTCCTCTATGGGATGAATGAAAGGAATTTAATTTTATTATCTTTATATTAACGTTACTCCTTGGCAGTAAAAATTACAAATGCGTAGTTGAACTGACATGGTCCTTGGCAATTGACGCTACCATTATTTTAACCCAAAATGAAAATAATAATAATTAAAAAGAGACATTCTAAAAAAGGGTGGGTGCAAATTACAAACAAAAGTGTTGTACGAGGATTGGTCATCAAGAAATGTGAATCCAGAACCATTGCCTCTGAGACCTTATGAAAGAACATGGACAAACTGCTTTTTGGCTTACTACAGGTTATGGCGCGTCAGAGTTAGAGTTAGACACATCGAGATATGATGGCAATAGTTTCCTCAATCATTTGATATCTGGGGATGAAGCATGCATACATTCCCCTGAATCTAAGCGACATTCCATCCTGACCACCTTTACTGTGACCGTGATAGAGTTTCAATTCCCCCAATAAGCGAGAAAGCTTGACAGAACGTTTTTCAATGTGAAGGTATACATTGTGTAGCACACAGTTGGCAAAAATGCATCAATCATCAAAACAATACATCAATAATAAGACAAATCGTG